>NC_081827.1:7735000-8039090 GCF_030867095.1 Alligator mississippiensis
ACACCTGGAACAGCCTCCATTTGTCTCTCAATCACCGCCCCTTTGTTCTCTACCTCTCTTTCGCTGTAAAACATGCACTACTTTTCTCCCTGTTGCTCATGCTCTGTTGTAAGCCTTTGGACTGCATGAATATAATTCCCCATACAATGCTTTTGTACTAGTGCTTTATGCAGATCATTAATGATGATGCTATTTGCATTACAACAGCACCCAGAGGCCCCCAGCCCAGAGCAGGGACCCATTCAACTAGGCACCGTACATAAACATGATGACAGTCCCTAGGCAGAAAAACTAACAATTTAAATAAGTGAAGACTGAGATGGGAAGCAGAAGGGAAGGGACTTACTCAAAATCTTATAGCAGAGCTGGGATGAGAACCCCAGATCTTGATATCCTAGGATGGGAAGAGATATTGCCTTTGTGCCACTAGAAGGAAGCAAACAGATGCCCTTACTCCTTGTCATGCCACAAATGCCAAAATGTGTGGCTGCAGATAAGGTCTCTGCTGCTTTATTGGGGAGGCCTTCTGCTTTATGGTGCAAGAGCATGGGCAGCCCACAGCTGCTCATGTTCTCCGGTAATAAAGCCCCTTAAACCCCAGGTGCACCTTCCCAGGTTTCCCCTCGTACAGAGACCCACCCTGGGCAATCTCTGGGGCATGTCTCTGTAAGTGGAGTACCCTGACTTTCCCCTCTTACAGAGATGGGGATACCCCAGGGAGTGTCTTGGTAAGTGGAGCGAGCTGGGGTTCACGCTTAGAGATGTGCCTTGGTGTGTTCGGGGAGCACATCACCCATTGTCCCACATTGCCAGGTCCCTTTCTGGTGTGGGATAACAGGCAACATGTGTTTCCCCCTCATGAAGTGGATCAGCTGTTGGGGGACACATCTCCCTGCCGCTGCTCTGTTTCCTTTGGTGACGTCTATCTACAGCCCTAGTCTGGTACTTTGTCCGCGAAGTCACTTTGCATTTCACAATCGAACGCTGCCTTTAGCGCTGGAACGCATGCAAGGATGCAGTCACTATAGAAGATCCTATTTACTTGAAAGATAGAGTGTATTTTTACCTTGGAAATCTAAACAGCATTGACTGCATCGTAGTTCAAGTCACAATGCGGTGGCAGCCCATACTGAACAGGTGAGACCAGAGAGGAAAGTACAGATAGTGTGCAAGAGATTTCTTTTTCTATCCACATGCATCTTCAGAGAGCATTTTCTCCACCCCCCTCCTTCCTTTTAAACCCTGATATGGATTCAACAGCTGATGTGCTGAATGTTTTTGTAATGTCTATGAAATACTCTAAAATGTCAGGCTTCTATCAGCTTTAAAAAAAGAGGAAACGAGACACAGTGAATTCATCTTCTGATGCCATGGTAGCCATTTCCCCAGGAGAGTTGGAAATACATTTAGAAGGAAGGGAGGTTGATAAGTACATTTTAAATAGGACTGCATCTGTTCTCCATTAAAAAGAAAATAAATAATACAAAAAAAATAAAAAAATCTCCAAATCCTGAATGAAGCACTGCTGAAACGAGATGGCTTGAGAACGGAAGAACTACATTCTCCCTAGGCCGAGGTGTGATTTGGGGGAAGGGTGAATAGGCTATCGGCTTGGGGGTCAGAAGGGCTCTGCGAGGGACCTTGGGCATGTAACTTGCTGACCCTTTGTTCCTCTGCTTACTGAGACTGTAAGTCCAGCAGGATCAGGGGTGTTTCTAACCATCTGTTTGCACAATGGGGTCTGGCAATGACCTACAGCAGAGGCAGCAAACATACAGTGCACAGACCAGATCTAGCCCCCGAGGCTCCTGGTGGTCCAAGGAATATGGGGGGGAAGGTAATCGGCAGCGGGGGATGACTGCCGGGATCTCATGATCTAGAATGAGAAGAGAGATAGAAGTATTTCTATCCTTGTCTAACCAATGGGAGCTAAGGCAGAGAGTTTATTGCTGGGTTGTCAAAGGGTCCGAGCAGTGTTAGGGGGAGCAGCAGCCGGACATACCTCTGCCAAGCAGGCTGGCAGGGATTTGGTCACGTCAGAAATCATCAACTGAGTCAGGAAAGCAATCCAGTCCAGGGACTTCGCTACCAGCCCCTTCACTCCAGCTGCTTTCTGGAGTGGCACCTCGCCAGCTCAGGTGGATCTGAGGTTGCAAGTAGTAGTAGGTGGGACAGCAAGCACTTCATGTAACTAATGCCCGTTGGTGGTGTCAGATGGGGCAATCTGGACAGCAAGGAAAAACACCCTCCAGGGTGAGCTGAACGCTGTTTCTTGACAGCGGCTGGGCTAAGTGCAGACAGTCAAAAAGCCCGAGGCTGAATCAATTCAATCTTTGTAGGTTAGTCCTGCCCCTGGGGCAGGGGGCTGGACTCGATGATCTTCCGAGGTCCCTTCCAGCCCCAATGTCTAGGAAATGTCTAGGAAACCTAGTCTAAGCTGCGTAGATTGAATTGATACACAAGTGAACACACATTCACTTCTGATTCTGGAAATGCAGCCACATGCCTGCAGTCGCCCAAGCCAGAAGCCGGGGGACGCTAGAGCACCCCTTCCTGCTTGGCTAGAGCAGACAGGTTGGACTAAGGTTAACCTGCCCACCTTGCAGGGAAGAGTGGGGAGGGTTGCAGGTGAGGTGCAAAGCATCCTGGGATGCTGGGGGAGTGTGAGTTAACTTGAATCTGGAGGGGCTGTGGAACAGAAGTTTAATGAAGTGATGTAAGTCTGATGCTCACACATCCGGGGTTAGCTTAAACCAGTTTTGGCCATTTTGAAAGCAGTTTATGCATACTGAACTTCTGTTGTGTTACAGATTTGAACCCATCTCTGATCACTTATACCGGTTTATGTGTAATTTCTGTCCTTAGCCCAGATGACTGAAAAGGCACTGCAGATTTCAATGCCACCATGGAGGGAGGGCAGGGAAATTACACTCAGGTCTGATCTGTTGGCCTCTTGTCCTTGCTTCTCGGCTAAAGGAGAGGGCAGGAGCCAAGCCAACGTCCCTGAAACCGCAGATGCTCCATACAAGACAGAAATTTGCTCTGTTGTGTTTTCCTCCAGATGAATATTAAAAGGTGGCATAATTGATAATCCAGCCCACTACAAGTTCGCCTCCTGTTTGGAGCTAAAGTGGAACAAATTTAAGTCATTTTCTTGCTGTGGGCATAAAAGGGACTGTGGGCTTCTAATCATTGCCTGTGGGTTTGACTCAGCCATCCATAAACTTCAATATCCACTCATTTATTCCTTTTCATTCAATTGACTCCAAATTGCTTCAAACAAGCTCCATGGCTGCTGGGGACGGAGCAGCTCTCCCTTGCTCTCATTAGGATGGACAGAGAGCAAGAGGGGAACAGAACAGGAGCCTCGTGTCGGCTGGCTTTTTTCTTCCTCTCGCCCTCTCCTTCTCACTCCGCAGAGCAAGAGTGACCCGGGTTTTTCCAGCGTGCTTGTATAGCAGGGGAGAAATCGGTGTTTATTGCTCCCGAGCGCTCACCCCACATTAAATTCATTACCAAGTGTCATTGATTATGGGAATGAGATGTAAACCCACTCTCTGCTGCTTTGGTCTAGGCAGGAGAGGAGGATACAGCACCATGCAATGGTGCAGACCTGTTTTGCCGGCCAGTTGCAAGGGAATGGAAAGCAGGTGTTTGAGGAGTTAGTAAATCCCTTCCTTTAGCACCCCTGTGCACACGAAGCAGGGGTATATTCTGTGCAGGAGCGGCTTATAGTTGCAGCAGGGTCTGAGTACGATTACAGCTCCCAGAGCCGAGAAACCCTGATCTCAGCCGAGGCCCTGGGGGCTGCTGAACGATGCAAGACATGGGTGGACTGCAGCAGGTCCAGAGAAACACCTCCATGTGCGGGTTTCATGCTTATCTGAGCAGCTCGGGTCCCAAAGAAAATAACCTTGATTAGGAGGAGTCTCTTTCTTCCTGCTGATCAGAGAGTCCGATGCTCCCATGACATTTGGGACCTTCTGCTCCTGGCTAGATTGGGGGAAAGGCAATGAAGTGGTGTGGGATAATTGGGGGAGAGGGTGGGCCTGGAGGGGCAAGGGGAGCGATGTGCTCTTTGAGTTCAGAATAGCTTTTGGCTGGAGTTGTGCAAGAGCGAGGTATAAGGAGGGGGAAATGGGATAAGATCCCCTCTCTGAGCCCTACAGGACCCCTTCTCTGAGCCCTACATGTGACATATATGATCCTCATGTGTTCCCATCTCCTGTCCTTGCTAAGGACAAGCATGTCAGGATAACCTCCATGGAGCCCCACGGGGCAAGGAGGCATTATGAGCGGGTTCGTGGCAAGGCTAGGAGCGGGTTCGGGCCAAAACCATGGCTTGCACCTCTGGGGCAAGTTCGGTTCTGAATCGAAACGGTTTGCTGCTTTGCTGATCTGCAGCTGCTGCCGGGCTGATTGACAGCCCAGAGGGGAAACCTGTTGTAAACAGATCGTCATCTCTACCCCCTCCCAGTCCAGCCTCCTGCAAATCCTCCCTGCGCCGGGCAGGGGCCTGCTGCGGAAGTTAATGGTAGCTCTGCGCAGGGGGGCGTTTTGCAAGAGCAAGCCCCTTGTTTTCTTTAACACTCACAAGGTCCCATTGAGTTAAGCAGCTAGAGCAGAAAATACTGCATTGCACCAAAGACACAGAGAGAGAGAGAGAGAGAGAGAGGAAAACCCCACTGTCTGACAGGCAAGGGCTGCAACTTGCCTGCTACTGGCAATGCACCACGTAGGAGGCTGCGGAGGGGCATGACCGACCTGATGAGGAACTTGAGGCTCGACTTTTGAGCAGGGCTGTTTATTCTGCAGCATTTTCATGACGGGTCAAGCCGCAGGCTTTGGTCACGGCTCAGGCACCGCTGGCCGGCCCCCAGCCTGGAAGAAAGACTGGGTTTGGTGCTCGGGGGAAGTGGGGTTGCTGGAAGAGTTGAGATCCTGATTCCTGGGGCAGCTTCTCTGCTGGTCCTTGCTGGTTTTCACAGATTTACACAAGTTTAGGGCTGGAAGGGCCCTCGTGAGTTCATCGGGTCCAGCCCCCCTGCTCTGGGCAGGAAAGACTGCTGGGGTCAAATAACCCCAGCAAAGTGTGCGTCCATAGGTTTCATTCTCCTTTGCTTTAGCACAGGCCTGAATGTCCTATGGACATGTTGAAACTCCCTGAGTGCTCAGTCTCTCTCACCCCAACATCCTCGGTTGTCCTGGAAGTCACCCCCCACTAACCCCCAATGACTCTTGCAAGCTGGGGCTTAAACCTAACTGGCCCCCCAAAATCAGCGGTTCTGATACAATAAACCATGGCAGCAGCTACCGAGGGAGTGCCCCCCATCTCACTCAGTTTGATTTTCTCACCTTACATAAAAGCCTTTATTGTCTTGGGACCCTGAACCGAGCCTCACCGAGGCACTAGCAGAAATAGGAGTGTGTAGGGCACCAGCCTCGGGTACTGACCTAGTATGGCCCCTTATTCTGGAGTCCTTGCTGCATTGGGCACAGCCTGGCATAGTCCATCCATAGGAGTGGGCAAGAATAGCCCCATGCCACTAGTGCCAATGGAGGCAGAGGGGAGGGAATGATGTTTCCCACTAAGGCTTTGCCCTGGGGGATGCACAGCTCTGCCTGCTCTGTTGCCTGTTCCTCACTGGCAGCAGAAACTGCAGCTGTAGCAGCAGCTGCCCAAGTGCGGAGAGTCGGGGCAGGTAAGCCTCCTCTTCCCCTCTCCTCTCTCTCCCCCTGCCCCACGTCTAGTGGTCAGCATAAATCCCTATTCCCCACCTCTGCCCTGGCACTGAACACACTTTCTGTGCACCAAGGGGACATCTGCACCCCTGGAGAGCGGCTTTGTAAGTCAGCCACTCTGACATCTACCTCCCATGGACCCCGCGGGTTTACATCGAAGGGTCACGGGGAACCTGGAGAACTACGGAGGAGGCGCTTTTCCACTGTCGGGACCAGGTGCTTAATGTACAGGAACACAAGAAGGACAAAATTGATTGGGCTATTGTACCCTCAGCTCCCAATCAAAAAGACAGACTATGCTTTCAATCGACCCCATTAGACCATTAATCTGGATCCCCTCTGTGCACTGCACTGGTCTGCTGATGCCATCTGCCTTCACCTTGCATGGGGATGGCTGCCAACTGGACCTCTTACACATTGGTCAGCGTTGCACATGTGAGTCTTGGCAATAGATATGCAATGACTGCATGGCATTTCCTTGGAGAAAGAGCTAATTAGCTATTTCTTTGGTCCTAATCTCCATTTTTAACTTCTCAGAGAGACCCCCCCATGAGGTAGGGAGGTATGATCTTCTCTCTACAGGTGTGGAATATAGCACAGATCCTCAAAGGGACGTTAGTGTCTGACTTCCATTGAAATCAAGTTACTTGCCTGTGGTCCTGAATGGAGTTTGGGGTTTGTAGCTGAGTTAGGATGTAAATCTGGGTCTTCTATACACCAGTCCAGTGCTCTACACACAAAACCATCCTTTCTTCCCAAACCACCTAGCTTGGTCCCACTAAAGGCAGAGCAACTTCTGCCTCTTGCTTCGTTAAGACTGAGCGTTAGGCCTCTTTGTGCCGAACTCGGTGCTGAGCATCCAGTGTAAGCTTGATATTAGGTGGAGGTTTCATGCGTGCTCTGAGTAGGAAAAGGCAGCAGGAAAGCAGGAGGGGAAAAAAAGATGGGCTGAATCCAAGCTGTAAGATGCAATAACATCTCCTGCCAAGACGGTAAACGCAGGGGAGCCGTCTCCAGTGAGCGCGCGGCAATGGATCCTGGAATCGGCAAAAGCACCGAGGGGGATGGGGCGGGGGAGAGCGTGCACCGCTGTACCTGATTAGCAGGAAAATTAAGTGATTCTCTGCTGCTTTCTTTTTTTTTTTTAGTCTCTCTTTGTTTTGCCTCTGTCTTGGTTGCCTCGATTCATCTGAAAATCAGGCGGGGAGCGGGAAGCCGGGGGGACTGAACTTGCACGTTTCAAAGGCAGAAACAAAAAAAAAAGCATCACAGCTCCACCAGCAAACAGAGAGAGGGAAGAAACACTGAAGACACATTTGGGCATGGATTCCCCGGGGGCGGAGGAATGTCTCCTATAGCTCACGGCGGATCCATGGCGGTGGTGCTATTTGTGTTGTGACGGCCCTCGAGGAGACGGCTCTTTTCCACGAGCTGCTCTGCACCCACCGAGGGCAGCTCTGTGTGAAGTCTAACATAGCATGGTGGATGCCGTGAGCAGCAGAAGGAGATTAATAAGGGAGCAAGGGAACGACCCTGGTTACTTATATAAATATATAAGGGGTGCACATCAGGGCCTGGGGGAGCACCTGTTCAGCAGGCACCCCAGGGGAAGACAAGAAACAACGGTCATAAATTGCTAGAGGATTGCTTTACATTGGACATAAGGAAAAACTTCTTTATGGGTCCAGGGCCTGGAGCAGACTTCCCCCAGAAGTGGTACAAGCACCTGCTCTGGAGATCTTCAAGAAAACATCTGGATGCTCACCTTGCGGGGGGTCATCAAGCACAGCGGGGCTGGACCTGATGATCTCGGGAGGTCCCTTCCAGCCCCAAACTTCCATGAATCTATGAACATCATGGGCGGCAGGCATGGTGCACCCTGTAGTAACCAAAAATCATTCACATCCATTGGGGCTCACTGGTCTCTGAAATGAGTCTGGGTCCCAGCAGAGCCCCATTCACTACTGGAGCAGAGAGCTGGTCCTGGGAGCCAGACGACCTGTGCTCCCTTTGGAGCTGTACAGCGGGCTCTTTCGGACACTGAGAGACTTGTCCAGTCCAGTCCAGTCTTGCAGAGCCCCAGCCACCCTGTTTGAAAGCTGGGAGCATGCTCCTTCCCCACCTCACCGTGGGGCTGGGGTTTCATTGATTATGATAGCTGCACTGTGCATTGGGAGCCCCAGATGAGTCACCAGACAAGCCTGGAGAGAGATTTGTCCCTTTAGCGGGCAGCTGTGCACACGCCAGATATGGAATGGACCATGGAGACCGAGAGTTGGGTGGCAGGTAGTTTTGGGGCCTCAGTGTTTGGGTACCCAATACGAGACACCTTGAAGGGGTCTGATTTTCAGAGGGAGGGTGCTTTGAAGCTGAGTCCAACAGAAAAGGGAAGCACTAAAGGCAATAATCACCTCTGAAAACCTTGGTCTGTGCTCTCTTCCAGTTTCTCCTGGGCAAGGTTGAGGCACCTGGACAGTACAGAGGATGGAAGCATTGCATTGCCAATCCTGTAGGGCACGGCCTGTTTCAAGCTCCCAGGGCTCCCAGTTCAGCACCAAAATATGAAGGTGAGCTGTATGTGCATAGGAGCTGAGCCAGTGACTTTGGTAGGGCACAAGAAGGAGGTCCAAGTCCATGCACTCGTACACAGTTGCAGTGCTAGAAGGGGGCAGTGAAGTGGTTAAGGCATCTCGCTGCAAGTACCGAGGTGTTGGAGCCCTTTCTGGACCAGGCAACCCATCTGGAAATGGTATGTGCATTCACACGCATACAGCATACAGGCTTTGGATAGCTGTGATATGGATGGTGGAGATGCAGTGAGCCCCGTGGCCCAGCTTGTACCATGCAGCACGTGGGCACCCAGCACAGACTCTGGGATCCATTCTGGGGACCAGGCACCTATGTCCTATAGGGCTTCAGTGCTGGGGGTCCCAGGCTCAAACCCTTTCATCAGCCCATGCTTCTCTCATGGCATTTTTGCCGCATGGTTTGAATGTGATTTGAACGTGGAGGGCTAGGTTCAAATCCCAGCTCTGTACTGGGCACATCAGCAGGTGCCGTAACCCCATCGGCCAGCCATTATGACCATCGCCAGCCTATGAGACATGCCTAGTTCAGCCTTTCTTTCAGCAAGCAAGGCCAGATGCTCCGTGGCAGCCTCTCCTTGTTTTGGGGGAAGGGAGACTGATTCTGGAGGCAAGGGGGATCCCTAGTTCACATGCGTGGGCACATTGTGGCCACTCATTGCTAAAGGCCTTATTTGGCCTCTGTTCGTGTCTGTTCTCCCGCCCCTCCGTGCCAGCTTGCCCCTTTTTTTTTCCAGCAGGAATTAATTGCCTCTGCAGATCATAAAGAAAACTCAAATGTTTTAAAGAAAGATAGATGCAAATGTGCGCTACAATTACCGTAAACCTGCCTTTAACTGACTCCCACTCACATCCATTCATTGAGCAGGCTCTGTTCTTGGCGGAGCCTTTATTAAAAACCTTCCCCCTCCCCCTGCTCTTCCCCAACACTTTGTCAATCCATTGCTACACAATCCCAGGCTCTTCAGCATTTCATGTTGCGTTCGAGGGGCTGATGGGCTTTGGTTACAGCACTGGACGGCGGCTTGCGGGACCTGAACTCATGGCTTGGCTCTCCTGGGGATTTGATGAACTTGAGCAAGTCTGTCTACCTCCTTGGGTCTTGCAGTGCTCTCTTGTCAATGGGATGATGGTGAGAATAAATGGACTGATGACTGCAGGGTGCTTAGATGCTCTGATGCTGCAGATATACACCTAGATGTGGCTCTGCTGAGTATCCGGGACAGCGTGCAATCCTGGCCCAGGCCCTGTGCCCTCGGGCAGGAGCTCAAAGAGATGCCGTACCATTCTGGCCTGGCTGCGTTCAACACCACTCCACCAGTTTGTACTGGTTTGCTGTTCACCAGCTGTTCCCTGCAAAACGCTGTCGAACTCGCAGGGAACTTAGCTGGCATTTCCAGCCTAGCCATGGTGACTCACAACGGCTGGGTCTCCGTGCATCAGGAGGGCTGCGCATAATCACTGTACGCCGTTGCTCTCCTGCTGTGCTCAGCAAAGGAGCTTTGCCTCACGTTTTCTCTCCCAATTTGGGGAAGGAAAAGTTGAGGGCCGAGGAAAGAGGAAGGTTGAGGGGGGAGGAGAGCGGGGGGGGATTTCCTGATTCAGAAGCTGACAAGCTCTTGAAGGCTGCGGGAAAATAATCTCAGCCAGGCCTGCAGGGGAGCGAGGGAGATCATTACAGCTGCCTTCTGTCATCAGGGTACTTTTTGACATGATTTAAGAGCCAGTCAGATAAAAAGGGCATGTGTGCGTAAACACTCAAGTGCACGCACGCACACACTCCCTGTGGTCTGGATTCTGTGCGATTCAGGAGAAACACCTCCCTCCCCACAGAAACCAGATCGTGAGTGAGATCAAAACCCAGCTCTTATGTGGGTGGCTGCAGACAGCGGCCCCTGTGCAGGCCAGCAGCTGTCCATCTCCCCAGTGGTCCATGCCAGGCCCCATCCAGTATTGAGCCACATCATTGCAATTTGCAGTGTGTCACACTAAGTGACGTCAGGATGCCGTTTAGTTTGTAACGATGAGAACTAATTAAAACCCCCCCAAACTCATGTATGTGTAAAGTGTGATGCCATTAAACCACACAAAGGGAGATTTTTGTCACGTGCACGGCAATATCGTCATGTGTACAAGTGCCCCAGGAGGCTGCAAGGAGGTGAGCTTGGGGCCAGGGTGGCAGCTGTCTCCTCTGAGGGGTGGATGTGAGATGCTGCTTAGTTTTGGAAGAAGAGAGATTGCTAAAAGGGCATGCTCTTCTGCAGGTCGCAGTCTCTGCTGCTGAGGGGACTGTCTGTGGTGGATCTGTCCCCAGGACCTTGTTTCCAGACATGTTGGGAGAAGATGCTGCTGATCTCTGCTCCCAGTCAGCCCCTGGCTCTGCTTTCTGCTCCCTTGGGGGTCACTTGCCCCCCTGGCAGAGCTAGGGGAAGTAGCCCCTGTACTTATGGGGAATCAGGGACAGGTGTTGTGCTAGGAAGGCTCAGCCCCTTCCCTGCGCCATGCAGCTGTGGCGCTCCCATTGAGTCCCTGCCTGCAATACCACCTGGCGGCGGTGAGGAGCTCTGGTGTGTGATGCAACGCACAGCCGGGGATTTTTGGGGCCATATTCCCAGTAGTATCTATAAGCTTCTCCATGGATTTGACCTCAAGGCCTCCTCCATGATGTAGGAAACCACTCGCCTCAATTCTGAGAGCAAGTGACTCCGAGTCATGCAAGCGTCTTCTGGCAGAGCTGAGACTCCAACGCCGGTCTTGGGCGGCACAGGTTAGTGCCTCAACCACAAGGCCTGCCTTCATGGTGCATGGTTAGGATGGCTGATGACTGCAGGGGTGAAGCAGCCTTTTGATGAGTAGCAAGCTTAATATGCCGCTCGTTGTTAGCTGCTACCAGCACGGGGCCCACATACAAGAAGAGAAGAGATATGGTACATGGCTCAGAGCCACCAGCCTTGAGGACAGGGAGTCTCTGGGAGTCCCTTGGTTGAGTCAGCCCCAGCAAGGGAAATCTCTGATGGCACAGCATCCAGAATAATCACACTTCACCCCGGCGTCAAAGCTTCCTCGCGGCATGCGGGTACCTAACAAAGCCCAGGACAGGGAAGAGGCAGCGGCACCAGAACACGGCACGCATAGTACAAACACGCACATAATAGTTGTTGCACTATTGGCCTCCAGCACAGCCTCTTCATCCTTGTCTCGAGAAAGGAAAAGATGGAAATCACTCTGGGAGCCAGGACCGCTGCAGGCTCATCAAGCAAGCAGTCCCCATTTGGGAGAGTGCCACTAGAGATCATAAATAACATGGAGCACACTTTTCCCTGGGGGCACGAGCCCCAGCTCCCAGCACTATGCAGAGACAAGCAGTTCCTGTTATTTACAGCACTCCTCCTTGCCCACCTGCCCCTGCTCTGAGAAAGAGACAGGCACAGACAAGTTCGCGCCACTGGCATGGAGGTAGATCGGCACCTAACCCTGCTGGGACTCTGCACTGAATTCACTATGGCCCAGACAAACCAGTCTCCTTTTCCTGGGCAGCCTTGGACTGGACTGGCAAGTAATAGTGAGGAGCTAAACCCATCCTTAGCTTTTGTTTTCCAAGCCAGCGTGTCCTGGTATCTTTTGTAAACCAAAGAATAAGGCTCCTTGCCACGGGCTCTCCCCCTGAGTATTTACTTGAAAGACGTGTGACTCCAGTTCTGCCCAGCTATAGAGCCAACCAAGATAATGAATCAACAAGCAGCAAATTCACATCGTGTTTTTTCATTGTGAAAAGTAAATGCTCTTTCCCAGCACACCTGAGAGGCATTACAGGAACCTCACTCTGTCTGTCTGTCATCACAGCAGCGCCGTGATTGCACAGGCTTTCTGTCTTCTCCGGTTTTCAGAGTTTGGTTTGTTGGGGGTTTTTTTATTCCTTTAAAATTCCAGTATTGATGTTTCTTTCCCCCTCTTAGCTGAGATAATACCATAGCCAATAACTTCCCCCTTAAACAAGCTCATGGTCAATAGCAATAGATCCAACAGGCTCCAGCTGTCAGTCTCTCCGCTGTCTGCTTGATATTATTTTTTATCCTCAAAGGAAGTTTTCTCCCCTCCTCTCCTGGTAGAGCCCAGCCCCCAAAGTAAGTCCGACGGGCAGTGGCCTTAGGGGTGGGTGGCACCCCACGGTGGAGCCCATTCGAAGCGAACGCTAGCTCGGCCATGATGTGTTGCCCATGAGTTGAAAGCATTTCTTCTGCAGGCCTCCCAACCCAGTTGCAGCCCATTGAGCTAAGGGTGGGGGTCGGTGCCTCACATGATTAGGGGCTTCCAGCTGCTTTTCCTACCTCCCCATTGCCCGTGGCTCCTTATGAGAACAAGATGAACCTACCGTGCTTGGGCTGACAGTGCTGTCGAGGGCTGTCTAAAGTGTATGCACCCCCGTACCCGCTGCCGGACGGACTTTCTGACCTTCTTCAAAGAGGACAGCGCTTACTCGTGAGCGCTCCTGGGGATTATTTTCTAGTTCAGGAGTAAAACCAGACTTCTGTCATCAGCAAGCAATGGGTGTCCTGTTTAGCCGCTGATCGCAGGGTCTGTGTTTGTGGCCACGGATTTGCTGCGATGCCCAGCTGTTTGGAAATTGTTCGGGTAGGCAGAAGGTGTGACCTGCTGTGAGCGCTCCTGATCTAGAGCGCAAAATCCCGAGGAAGTGACTTAGGACAAAATGGCATGAGCAACCCCAACAGCAGAAGGAATGAGACATTTGCTTTGCAGAAATTGCCGTTGCAATTTCGAGCTGGTCGAACGGTTTGGGGATTTGCAGTTGTCACCGAAAGGGCGAATTTCTTCCCAAAGATCAACTTTTGTTATTCGGTGCGCACATTTGGTGGATGTGTTGAGGGGTGGGGTGGGGGGGAGGTTATTCCTTTTCAAAAAACTGTTGTTCGTAGGAAGGCTGGATTGGCGACATGGGGGCCGAATTCCTCCATCTACCCACATCACAGGCCTCAGCTGTTCAGCATCCTCTCTCCCACGAGCAATACGAAGTATCACAGCTCAGCTCCCTCCTTGACCTTTCTGCTGACACTGCTACCAAAAACGTGTCTTGTATTCGTGGCTTCTGCATTATGGATATTTGTCCAGCCCAGCCAAGGGAATGACGGTCTCGTGGTGAGGGACCAAGCTGGGGTTTGGGAGAAATGGGTCCTGGACTTGCCCTGACGTGGACTCCCTGAGGCCAGTCCAAAGCATTCACTGTGTCTGTGCTCATATTCCCCATCTGTGGAGCGGGGATCAAATGCTTGCAGGCTAGGGGATGTAACCTGGGCTCTTTTTATTTATGACAGCTGTTAGAGATTTAGAGACTGCTTCTCTCTCTCTCTCTCTCTTGCTTTGGGTTGTCACCACCCAGAACAAAGACGTGTGTCTTTGGGTGTGCAAAGGGGCTCTCTGAGCACTCGTGAGCTGGGAAGTTGTGTGCATAAGAGCGGTAACCTCGTGAAGAGCACAGAAGCTAAGCTGCGATTGAAAGTGTGCAAACTTCAGTCTAGTTCCCTCTGGAGCGAGTAGCAGTGAAAATGCAGAGACTTGCATTTCGGCATGGGCTAGACACCATAGCAGACACTCAGACACTGCACTGAAGCCCAGGTTGCCATGCTCTGCTGGTAGCCCAGCCAGCTAAATTAAAGCCAGCTCAAAGGTCATTACGTGTGACACCGCCACACTTTTGGCTGCACTGTGGGTGTGCCCGTGGAGAGACAGAAAGTGAGGCACGGCGCTTGCAAGTGCAATGCTGGGCAAAGGCACGCGGAAGAGAGAAGGGGAGCATTTGACAGGTGCAGCCTAAGAGGGTTTTGGTGCTTTGAACAAGGAATTAGTTCCTGATTAATTGCTTCCCTGCTGGTTTGAACTTTCTGAACGTAGATTCAGGAAAACAGGACTTTGTCATTCCTTGCCTGTACACAAGACGGCATTAAGGAATTACCTGATGCCCTCGTCATTTCTTCCTCTTAACTGTAACAGCCTTCAAGACTCCCAATGTTTGGATAGCTGCTCCGGTCAAAAAATGTAATAATTGTAGTTCTCTTTCCTAAGATACACTGTGATGATAAGTACATTAAGGGCTGGGGGTTTCTCAGACTTGATGGGAATAAGGGATGAGGGCAGACTCTACCAATCTGGTACTGATGGTCCTCCAAAGCAAACAAGTTCATCATCCAGCTAGCTGGGGCTGGAACCAGTAACTTAATGGGTAAAAGCTCAATAGTGAAGTGATTTTCCACCTGTGGCCCCTGGGAGTCTGCAGACTAATATCTAAGGGGTCTGCAAAAGATGACTGATCAATGGACAGTATGTGAATACCCACACTTACGATTCAAAGGGGTCCGCACCTCCATTTGAAATTTCCAAAGGGGTCCACAAATGAAAAAAAAAAAGGTTGAAAACCACTGCTACGGTGCAGTACCAAGATCTTGGTTCTTGAGTCTTTCCCTCCCCTGTAATGATGTGGGGTCTTTAATGATATAACCATTGTTTCCAACGCTGTCTGCAAAGTGGCCAGGGGAATTGCCCCCTGAAACACAGCCTTCCAGGCCGCGCTTACCGAAGGATCGTTGCGTGCTAATGCAAGGCTATCACGTTACTGAGAATTGTGTGGTTGCTTCCCCTTGCGACGGTGTATGTGATGCTTCCATACAGCGTATTACAGGCTAATTAATGCCGTTAATGATAATGGTTCTCCAGTAAGACGCCTAAAGTATTATCTCTATCTATCTTCCTATCACCTTTCTTTCATCAAACCATTAAAGGAGACAAGATGGTATAATGGAGCAAAAAGCCACAACTGCTTTCCTTCCCTTATTTCCATATGGAAACAGAAAGCACTCTGCCGACGGCAGGATGGACATTTAGAGCATTTGTGGAGCGCCCACGTTGGTCCGTCGGACATAGATTTTACCTCTTCCTTTCCCACGTCGAGACACTTTCCAACTCCAGTAGAAGTTGGGGGCTCATTTTTCATCTTCGCTGCACATCCTCAGCTTCTCAGATGTCAATCTGTCATCTTTAATATCAGTTGGAGACTCGCGTATTGTCCATTCTCCGAAACCGCAAAGCAACAAAGCTGCTGCTGCTTTTTTTTTTTTTAATCTACCATGAAGGAATTATAGTGGTGGGAGACCATTCGTTTTACTGGCATCAGTGTTGAAAAGAGCAGGATAACAAATGTTGTATTAGAGAAAACTAATGCACTCCATTGAATTGAGATGTGCTTTTCAGGGCATCCACTGCCCTGATGTTAGGCAGGAAGGAAATGCTGGACGCAGACGTCTCATCAGAGCGGAGAGGAAGCCGAGGAGTCTCCGCAGTGCAGGAAGCATCCTCTCAGCCACCTTCCCAAGGGAGACATGACCCCAGAATTGAAAGCCATTGGAAAGAAGAAAAACTGCCCCATCCCCAGGCTCTGCAGCAGCCAGCACGACAGCTGTGAGTGATAAAGCGGAGGTGAATTTGATGTTGTAGAAGGGAACCCGCTTCAAATGTTCCTTTCACCGATGAAAGAGGCCAGAGCGAGACTTTCTACAGCTGGATTGAATAGCCAGCTGTGTAACGCTGCGATCAGAATGGGTCGGCAATGCTGGGACGACAAGTTTTAGTTGACATTTGAGAATACAAGTCGGTGGCAAGAGGCGTCCAGTCACCTCCAGCATCGCTGCCACCAAGACTTCAAAAAAAAGGTGTGATTTGGTTCTTCACTATTTGCCTTCTGACCCTGTAGGATTTGTGTTTTCCAGGTTTTCCCCTGGAAGGGCTGAAAGCAGTCTTTTAATAAGGGGTTTGGAGGTAATCTTTAAAAAGGCTCTAGACCAGCGGCGCCAACCTTCCCTGGCCCCTGGGTTTCAACAGCAAGCAAGTTGCGCTCTGCGGAGAATATCCTAGTTCCTGGCACTTGCAGTTTGAATTATTTCAGTTCTCGTGGCTCTGTGCAATGTCATGGGCCATGTGTTGTCTGGGGTTGGGAACCACTGCACTAGGCTGAGACTGGCTGGCAACACCATCATAGAGGCTCCTGCGAGCTCTTCACAAACTACAGGCCTGGCTCATCTTTCATTTGCAGTGGTTTTATCCTTGGGTACCTCTGAAATGGGAATTTCTCCTGCTTTGCACCAGTATGAGGCCAAATTCAAGCCCTGGATGGATGCAAGAGGCAGGACTCGTTCTGTCCAACCCAGGGATGGAATAAATGACACATAGCCACACTAGAGGACAGGAAGGAAGAGCAAAGCATTGTGATAGTGAAGTTAATGCTCGCTCAAACTTCTGCAAAAGGGATTTGGACAGAAGTTACTGCCTGTCTCTCAGTTGCCCTGTCTGTAAAATGGGGATAATGTGGATCCATCTCTTGCAGGAGCCAAGGAGCTCTGTCTCTGACCATCTTGGCTCAATGCAGCATTACACCAAGACAGACACACACTCTCTCTCTCTGGCAGTTTAGCTTCCCAAATAGCCCCTTCCCTTGGGCAAGGCTTGTTCTTCCTTATACCCTCAACCAAGGCCCTTCACGAGCCCCAAGAGCAAACAAAACGGCTTCTGCACCTGCACTAAGACGTCAGCTTAAACCTAGATACCACCAGAAATGAATTATTTTTTCCTCATTTATTATCCACTTTCCCACTAAGGAAGGAAAGATTCATAAGTACCAAAGAGACACTTCGACCTGCTTGCATAAAACTTCCCTGAAGAGCTAGAGGGGAAAAACATAATTCGTGCAGGACTGATCAGTGTAATTGCTGTTTTTTGCTGTAAAATGCCCAGTAGGGGAGTGGCTAATGGCTATGTGTTTGGGGTAGGAAAGAAAGGATGTATAGAAGCAGGTTGGTTCTTCCCACTGATGACACTTCCCTTAGCATCCTGGGGTGAGGTCGATATTACTAACCCTTATGATATTTTGTGGTTTTCCTAATCTTCAAGTGCTGGGTTGTTCTTTGAGATTCTCGGCTTTCATTTAAAACTAAGTTTCTAAACCCAGGGGAGTGGGGGAAAAACTTGATGCGCCATTCTCCAGTCCCAGAATATACCATTAACATTATACAAGTGCCTGGGGGCATTAAGCCAGTCTTGTGTTTCGGGGTGCTACCGCCTGGGTTTTGATGGGTCATCCTGGAGGGTTTTCAAGAAGTGAAAAGTCTAAAGCTAGATTATAAAGGTTTTAAAAAATGTAAAGATATAAAAGTTGGGAGTTCTTGGGCCTGGGATTTTAGTTCAGATTTTGAGGGAACCGTCCGGCTGACACAGAGCAGGACATCACAAGGGCAGTAAATCTATTCAGGGGAAGCCAGCTGGTCTGATTAAGTGCCCAGTTAAGCCAGGAATTGACTCCATTACTAATCTGGATTTAGGCAGATGTAACTGAAATCAGAATCTGGCTCGATGGTGGAGAGGCTGCGAATCCGGCATCGTGGAAGGATGCAGAGAGGATATGAGAAATTGTCCTCATCAGCGAGCAGGTTTAAGGCTAGAAATATAAAACCATGCTGCATTTCCCACCCCACAGGTTTTAAAAAGGCCAGACAAATGAGAGCTGGTTTCAGGTGACTGTGAATCATCTCCGAACAATGTTTAATCTTCATTTCAGTCACAACACTCCTGATCGGGCAAGGAGTTTTGATGCAACCTGATTGAAGTGTGCCCATGAAACGCTATGAAGCATAAATACTAGGGATGGCAAAAATGATCTGAACATGCCTACTCATCTATTTACATCTGAAAACATCCCTGGAGACGCTGACCGATTTTGATCTGCAAATGAGGAATAATGAGGAAAAGAACATTGGCCGATGGGCGCCACTTTTGCAAACACCTTGTACGCACTGTGCATTTGTCCCCATTTATTTCATTGCTTTATTTGTTTTTCAGGCCTTGCACATTGCACCAAACAATTAACTCTCTCTGCTGTTCTGCTTCTCATGCTGCTGCACCACTTGCCTGAATGCAACAGGTATTTCCAGCCCGTAGAGTGGGCGCCTTTCCAAGGACTTCAGTACAACGGGAACACAGACTGGGAGGGACCTCCCAGACCATCATTTCTAACCCCCTGGCTAGGGACAGAAGTTACACATAAACTGGTTTAAGTAATCAGAAACTGGTTTACACCTGTAACAGAACAGACGTTCAGTGCACATAAACCAGTTTCAAACTGGTTTAAGATAAACCTGATTGAATGAATGCAGTATCAGACTTAACTGATGTGGGTCAAACTGGTTTATGAAACTTCTGTCCCAGATCCCTTCCTGGGTCAAATTAAATCAGAGTCTCCCAGCATGCTTTACAGCCCTGTGCTGGGCTGTGCTGTCTGCTCCAGTGGAGAAGTGGTGAGGGGAGGGGGGAGGAGGCAGGGACTGCGCCTCTCCCCCCCAGGCAAACCCCAGCTGGGGACGGGGTCAGGAGGGTTAAACCCCACTTTCTCCAATTAAATTCATAGTTTCATAGTTTCATAGTAGGTAGGGTCAGAAGGCACCTGAGCAGATCATCAAGTCCGACTCCCTGCCATGACAGGAGAGAGTACTAGGGTCAAATGACCCCAGCAAGGTGTTCATCCAGCCTCCTTTTGAAGACCCCAGGGTAGGAACGAGCACCACTTCTCTTGGAAGTTGGTTCCAGATCCTAGCCGCCCTGACTGTGAAGTAGCACCTCCTGATGTCTAGCCTTAACCTACTCTCCGTCAATTTATGGCCGTTATTCCTCATTACTCTCAGTAGGGCTTGGGGGAATAGGGACTCTCCCATTGCCTGCTGGTCTCCCTTGGCCAGTTTATAGAAGGCCACCAGATCCCCTCTCAGCCTTCTCTTGTGGAGGCTGACCAGGTTCAGGTCCCGTAGCCTCTCCTCGTAGGGCCTGCCTTGCTGTCCCTGGATCATGCGGGTGACCCTCCTCTGGACCCTCTCCATGTTGTCCACATCCCTCCTGAAGTGCGGTGCCCAGAACTGGACGCAGTACTCCAGCTGGGGCCTGACCAGTGTTGCATAGAGGGGGAGGATCACCTCCTTGGCCCTACTTGAGATGCATCTGTGGATGCACGACAAGGTGCGGTTGGCCTTCCTGACCGTGTCCCCACACTGCCGGCCTATGTTCATCTTGGAATCAAGAATGACTCCAAGATCCTTTTCTGCCTCTGCGCTGACAAGAAGGGAGTTCCCCAGCCTGTAGGTGTGCTGCTCGTTCTTCTTCCCCAGGTGCAGTACCCTGCACTTGTCAGTATTGAGTCCCATCTTGTTCTCATCCGCCCACCCCTGCAACCTGCCCAGGTCTGATTGCAGCCTGTCCCTCCCTTCTAGCGTGCCCACTTCCCCCCACATCTTAGTGTCATCTGTGAATTTGAACAAGGTGCTTTTCACCCCCCGTCCAAGTCGCTGATGAAGATGTTGAACAGTGCGGGACCCCACTGCCCACATCCCTCCAGGTCAAAAATGACCCATCCACCACCACTCTCTGGGTGCGGCTCTCCAGCCAATTGGCGACCCATCTGACTGTGTAGGCATCAACACCATAATCTCCTAATTTTTTAACGAGAATGAGGTGAGAGACAGGGTCGAAGGCCTTCCTAAAGTCCAGAAAGACTACGTCCACCGTGACACCTGTGTCCAAGGATCTTGTGACCTGGTCGTAGAAGGCCACCAGGTTGGTCTGACAGGACCTGCCTCTAATGAACCCCTGTTGGTTGCTCCTAAGCATAACCTCCCCTGCTGGCCCCTTGCAGATTCCCCTCCCTTCTCCGAGTACAGAGCTGCCCTGCCCTGCCCTGCTAAACTTACTGAAAGTTACTGCTGGCTGTGACTGTGGACTACAAATCCCAGAGGCACCTGGAATCAGGAAGAGGAAGTGATGAGAAACCCTGCAGAGTCCTGCTGCTGTGATCTTGGGCTGTGAATCTCAGAGACCTCAGGGGCAGCAGGAAGAAGTAGTGAACACACAGCCTATGCCAGCTGTCAGAGAGGCATGCATTTGCACCCCCTGGCTTCTGGCCTGAGCCACTGCAGGCATGTGGCTGCATTTCCTGAATCAAAAGTGAGTGTGTGTCCAGTTGTTTCTCAGTTTAATCTCTGCAGCTTAGCCTAACCTGCAAAGACTGAATCGATTCAGCCTTGGGTTTTTTGACTGTCTGTACTTAGCCCCTGTGTTCTTAGGCAATTGTGTACCCAAAAGGCCAGAGTCAGGGTTCAGCAAAGATTTAGATCAGGCCCCAAATCTGCAAGTAGAAAAGGGATTTTGGCCAGAACAGAAGGTTTTCATTATTAATAAGAAGAACCATCAGCTGTCAGGCTGTAATGACTGCTCCCGAGTGGCTTATTGCACATGCAAACCATGCCCACAGCTATTTCTTATTTCCTCACCCCATCGTTTTTAGCGTGCTGCCCTCTCTTTCCACCGATGACTTGTGCTGCCCAGCTGTTATGCCAGATCTTTCAGGGTGTGCCTGCACGCAGTTAAAAGGGGCTATTGAAGCACCTGTAGACTCACCTGATTGAGTGCTAGTGTAGCTAACCCAGGTATCAATGGCAGTGAAGGATGCAAAACACACATCTAGCTTCTTGGTAGGCAAGTACAGCCCACATCAAATGCTGCACAGCTGCAATCACACCTCCTCACTGCAGAGATTACACAGCAGAGGAGAATTAGCTGTTTAAGGCAGGGACTGTTATCTATTAGGTGTATGTGCAGCACCTAACAGGATGGAGCCCTAGCCTGGCTGGAGTTCCTAGGCACTACCTAATAAATCATGGTAATACATATATATATTTTTGGCAGCATTTTACAAACACGTTGAAACGCTTGTCCTGCACCGAAGAGCTTGTCTAAGATCTTGACTCTACTTGTATTTGGATCAATGGAGAAGCCTTATTGTCATTAGTGAGATAGAGAAGGCAAAGCTGCAGGCATATAGTGAAAGCTGAGGGATGGGCGAGTTGAGGGGAGATTACCGGGGAAGAGAACAAAGGGAGAAAGGCTCATGGAAGATAAGAAACCTCCAATAAAGGCACAAAGCTACTGTGTTTTGTACATGGCAAAATGCATCTCTGCTGTTTCTGGAACAGAGCTGTGAAAGAGCCTTTGATGAGCTTATTTTCTCCCTTTCCAAATACGTTGGGTCCAGTTCTCATTCGTATTCACCTGCCACTTAGTAACCTAAAGTGCTTTTCCATTATATTTCCATCGCCTTTCAGGGCCCGTACGCTGCTGTAGTATTGTAACGTGGCCTTAGCGGAAGGATTCCACCTATGTCTACAGTTTTGATTTTCTTTTCCACTCTTTAAAACCCTCCGAGTTAATTCATTGGGAAGGAAAAAACACCCCGTTTTAATGGAACAAGAAGGTTGCGATTTAAGCCCAGGAGAGCCAGGAAACGCAGAGTTAAGGCTCCCGAAGCCCAGGGTTATATGCTGACGTAATGAAAGACCCCATGTCCTATCGTCATGACTCGGTAGAAGGGGTCAGAGTTACGGCTGCCCAGGGAGCTTTAACTCTTCCTGTCTTGACATCTGCGGTCTTGACTCCTTACCTTATCACTCCATGCATGCTCTCTCCTCCCCTTCCCATATGCTTTAAGTGTTGTAGAAATCATCCAATTCTCTAATATTTTTAATATAGTTTATACTTCACATGATACTTGGCTTGAGACACTACACTTTTTTGTGCCTACTCGGTGTCCTACTCTCTCACTCGATGCTTTCTTTTGCACACTGTCCTTCCCCCTGGTCCCTATTCACTCTTTGCCTGTAACTCTTTCTCTCATTCCCAATTCAGAGGCCTCTATTAAGCACTGAGTTTAATCTCATCCCCTTTAAATTGCACTTTCCTCCAATCCACAAGATGCCTTCCTGCTTCATCAGACCTCCAGTGCTTCCACCGGGGTATAGTGCAAAACTCTTCATTAGTATTTAAGAAGTTAGATTAGGAACTATTCCATTTTTATGTTAGGTCCACCTGCGAAACGAGTGTCGAGAAGACTCCAGAGAAGTTCAGGCTCTTCACATAACAGTCAATGGGACTTCAACGGGGTCAATATTTCACCCCCATCCTCTAGTCTTTACTCTACCCCTGATTCACAGGGTGACCTCAAGCAAATCACTTCGTCCGTGTGTGTTTGTGTCACTCTCCCCATCTGAATGGGGCT
Source organism: Alligator mississippiensis (assembly GCF_030867095.1). Taxonomy (NCBI): domain Eukaryota; kingdom Metazoa; phylum Chordata; order Crocodylia; family Alligatoridae; genus Alligator; species Alligator mississippiensis. The sequence continues at coordinate 7,757,480 of NC_081827.1, forward strand.
TGTGCTCTTTGCCCACCTCTGGCAGGTGCTTTGAGATCTACAGGTGAAGCAGCTTTGCTCCGTACCCTTCCTTACGAGTCCTGATCCTGCTTCTACTGGAGTCCCAATGGCAGCAGGCGCCAGCGCCTGTGGGGTATTGGTCTGGCTGCCAGTGTTTTTCAGGAAAATCCCATAACTCATGAGAGAGAACAACTAAGTTGTTGTGCACCTGGCCTGGACTGCTTGATATTCCTATTGCGATAAATCACAGAGCTACGTAGCAACAAGCGGTGCGTGTGTCAGCTAACACGGAGGGTCAGAAGCGGAAGAGCAGATCCCTCCAGGTTGTAAACACGGATTCAGGCAGTTTCCACCTGCAGGATGTAACTTCTCCGCTTTGTGTTTGCCGCCGGCAGCGCTGGGCAAAGTGGCCATAAGAATGTAATATGCATATAGGTGGGGGAGATTTAGTCTGGAAATTAGGGAAGGCCCTGCTTTGCATGTGAAGGGGGACCAGACTATGGGAACCCTTCTTCCCTTGGGATGTGCATTGTATTCATGGACAAATAACTATCTGGGTGCAGGAAGGCTTGCTCTGCCAGCATCTGTGACTGCTGCATCCCCTGTGGCCCTGTCAGCCCCTCTATGATTCTGGAAGTGACCCTAATTTATGAAACCCATTGCCCCTCTAGGTCCAGTTTGGTCCCACCCTTACCTCTGCCTGCCAATGCACTGGAGCCCTACCATGCAATATTCCCTGTTGCAAGCTCTGGGCTCCTGCTGAGACCTTTGCATGGAGCCTCAACCCTGCCCTGCCCCGCAGAGCATCCTGAAAGGAGCCTCCTGCTCTTCCAAACAGCGGTGCATAGACCTGAAGAGACTGGCACGCTGGTGAGACAGGGCCAAAAGCAGTCATCACATCTGCTTCCCCCAGGTCTGATTTTTGCCTCGTGCCTGGCAGGAAGCCCAGGAGCATTCAGGGCATGACATGATTTCACCTCGCACTTACTTTGCCACTTGAGCTGTGAAAAAACGCACGAAAATAACTCCCCTGCTGCCATTTACCTCATTGACAAAAATCCCTGCAGTCGACCCGTCGGCCCAGGACAATCAAATTCAGACCAGATTTCCTAAAATCAGGAGTTTGGGACACAAATGTGCAGCTCATCATGGAGATCAAGGGTAACACCAATGACAGTCTCACAGGGATCCTTGAGTTAATCCCCTGGTGTCTGTGCAGCCCTCTCTCTCACAGTACTAGCACGGTCTCTGATGGGCCGTGGCGTACCAACCATTGCTCATTATTAATAGTCGTGTTTATTAGTGGTGTTGGAAACCTCCAATGTGCTAAGTGCAGCACTACAGGCGGCCTGTTTGCTCTCTGGGCTGGAGACTGAGTTATCCTTCTCTGCTCCCCGAGAGGAAGAGCAGATGTAGAGGATAGGGGCAAGAGATGAGATCTAAGTTTGCATGTGTTGCCAAACCATTGTTGTGAGACCTGGGACAAATCAAAGCCGTTTGGGTCTCAGTTTCCCCATTGGCAAAAGAGGTGTGATGGGGCTGTTATTCCCCACTCTCGGATGCTGTTTACAAGGCTTGCTTTGTTTCGACCTGGACGGATGCAGCACCTCCAGTTGTGTAACTGGGCTTTATAGCAGAATAAAAAGACATTGCAGATCCCAGTGTCATTCACATCAGCGTACAAAACTGCTGTGAAGTCCCTCCAGGTCAAATGTGTCATCTGTTCAAGCCCTTAGGAGTTGTAGGGTGCTTTGACGTAGAGGACGGTAGAGAAATACTGACTTTCGTACAGCACGGAGCACCTCGTTGCTACTGGAAATCTCACTGCTGCGAGAGATACCTGCACGCCCATGGGCCGTATGGTTCATTATTATGGCACCGTGCAATATTGGAGTAATTAGTCTCAAAAGTGGATGGCTTTCTGGTTTTACCCCCATACGCAGACAAACCTTTTTGACTTGCCCATCACTTGATGATCACAACCCCCCTCGTGGTCTTCATTTCAGGGGATCGCAGTCCCGGCAGTGCAGGACCAGGGTGGATGGCTGCAGCGCGGCGGGGATGATGCAAAGCCATAGCAGGTGGGTGGCTTTACAAGGTGATAAGGGCACAGAGGGCAGGAGGGATCAGCAGGGGCAGAAAGGGTCGCATCCCCAGGACAAACACTGCCGCTGCCTCTTGGCTCGTAAGGACGGCGCGATTTGTAAATGCAAAGCAAAGCTGTCCCAGAACAAATGGGAAATTGGCAGCCCGCGCACCGTCCTTGGCTTCGCTGGTAGCCTTTTGACCTACCAACAGCTGTGAAATCAAAATTAACCCATCTGGCCTGCCTGCTTCAAACCTTTGACCAATCTGATGCTCCTCGGTAATAGCCGCGTTGACCTTTGCCCAAGCAAAATCTCTTCTATACTGGCTTAGGCATCCTATCATGGCACTTGTTGCCTGGCTCCATTATGTGAAAATATCCATGTGGCTCTGCCTGTCTCCCCCCACCCCTGCCCCTTTGGAAAACAGCTTGAATCGCAGCATCGAGGAGGCACTGATCTCCCCGAATTAATCCACCAACACGTCACACAAATTTAGCCATGTCCATAAAATTGGATTTCCTGAGAGCTGAGGGGATTTACGCTGCGCTCAGCCCTGACTCAGGTATTACAGGCATTCAGCTGTACAAACAGTGGAGGTGACGGCGTGCACTCGCCCTGTGGAACGACAATGCGCGCGGCTCAAAGCAGCCCGAAGCGCCGCGTGCATTCGGTAGCATTCGGTGACGCCGCTCCTGTTTGCCGTGGAAGAGACTGCAGCAAGCGGAGCCGGCAGCCTCCTCCGAATGAACGCGGCCCCCACTGCAGAGTGCAAAAAAGCCTCCTGGAGACCAGTTTGCCTCTCCACTGCTAATGGTGACCCGCCGAGGAAAGTCAACGGGGGCTTGACTCTTTGATGCTTCTCTAGGACCGATGATTAGAGCCTGATACTTTTTAACCACGTGTCATTTACTTTAGAAATAGCTGAAAAGGCAAGTCTGGTCTTACCTGGTTTTACTAGAAAGAGGAACGGAGATCTTGGATGAGTGCCGGGAGCTTTCTCGCCCCTGCCTTGGGGAGAAATGGTGCTGAGTTGAACACAACTTCCTTTCTCTTTGGCTTCCCTTAGGCCTTTGGGTCAAATGGGAGTGAACAAAATAAAGTAAAAGCTAAGTAAAATCTTTGCCCCTGCAGAGTTACTCAGCTGCTCTCCACTCGCGGTGTCAAAATCCCGGCAGCCCCATTTTTATTTTTGGGTCAGCTTTAGGGTTGAGGCTTTTTCTTATCTGGTACCGCTCATCTTCCAAGCATTTCCCCATCATTAATTTGTTCTTCCTCAAACTAACTTTGTGAGACTGGGATATTATTGGCATTTTCACAGAGGGGAAACCTGAAGCAGGCAGGTTATGAGATTTGCATCAGGCCAGCAGCAGGATGAGGACCGAGTAGCTCATATTCAAGCAGCAAGTGTCTCTCAGATGGAGGGGTCAGTGCAAACACCTCAGGAGAGAGAGCCTGTACAAGGAGTGACACGGTTTCATTGGTTTCATTGCTATTGAAACCACTTGTCACCAATGTGTTCATCGAATTGCATGGATTGCACCCTTAGCAAGTTCACGGATGACACCAAGCTGGGAGGAGTAGTAGATGCACAGGAGGGGAGGGCTAGGATTCAGAGTGACCTAGACACATTGGGGGATTGGGCCAAAAGAAAATCTCATGAGGTTCAACAAGGACAAGTGCAAAGTCCTGCACTTAGGACGGAGCAATCCCATGCACCGGTGCAGGCTGGGGGCTGACTGGCTGGGCAGCAGCTCTGCAGAAAAGGACCTGGGGGTGACAGGGGACAATAAAATGAATATGGGCCATCAGCGTGCCCTTGTGCCAGGAAGGCTAACGGTATCCTGGGCTGCATTGGTAGGTGTGTTGTCAGCAGGTCAAGGAAAGTGATTCTTCCCCTTTATGACTGGGGAGGCCACATCTGGAGTATTGTGTGCAGTTGTGGGCCCCTGCTGCAAAAAGGATGTGGACAAATTGGGGAGAGTCCAGTGGAGGGCAAGAGGGGCTGGGGGACATGACTGGTGAGGAGAGGCTGAGGGAACTGGGCTGATTTAGTTTGGTGAAGAGGGGACTGAGGGAGATTTGATAGCAGCCTTCAGCTCCCTGCAGGGGGGTTGCAAAGAGGAAGGAGCCGGACTGATCTCAGCGGGGGCAGATGACAGGACAAGGAGCAGTGGGCTCAAGCTGCAACATAAGAAGTTTGGATTAGATATTAGGAAAAACTTGCTCACTAGGAGGGTGGTGAAGCACTGGAACAGGCCACCCAGAGAGGTGGTGGGATCTCCATCCTTGGAGGTTTCTAAATCCCAGCTAGACAAAGCCCTGGCTGGGATGATGCAGTTGGGGCTGGTCCTGCTCTGAGCAGCGGGTTGGACTCGATGTGACCTCCTGGGGTCCCTTCAACCATCATTGTGTATGATTCGACATGACTCTATGAAATGAGAGAGCGGGCTGGGTTCTCCACCCTTGCCATGAACCGAATCACACGGGAAACCTTTGACTGACACTCAGATAAGCACATCTTTCTCTTCCTCTCCCCAACAAGTCTGTGCCCTCCCTTCTGCTCCTTGGAACAGCCCATCGATGGCCTTGCACCATCTTTCAGCAATCTTCCAGTGCAGAATCGCGGGGCAGGACTCTCAGAAGTCAGGAAGAGCATTTATCTGGGGGTAGATCCTCACTCGATATAAAATGTCCTGGTTCCCAAGGAGCTGGAGTGTTACCTGCGTCTCTTTGGCAAGGCCAGGTTGCAAACCTTGCAAGGCAAGCAGTAGCCCCTTTTCTTTCCCGGTGCTACAGACTTGGGAGGAGGCAGGTTCCCGAAGGAGTCTGGAGTTGGAATTAACCAGTGAAGGATGACACCGCGCCATGAGGGAGGAAGAGAAGGAGGAGGAGGAGGAGGGGAGGGATGCCCTTGCCCATCCTGCTCTCTTCCCGTGATCAGGTATGTGTGTTAGCAGGTGCTTTGTGGCTGCCATGTGTGAAAGGGGCTGGAGAGCATGTTCTTGTTGTTACGTGGTGGCCTGCAGTCATAAGGGACTGGACCTGGTGACCCAGGTTGTCCTTTCAGTCCTGTCTTATATTCCCAGTATAAACGCTTATGGGGCAACTATATGAGCACAAAAAGGAGTTTGGGGAAGAGGCTGACAGAGGAGATAAAAGCTGTTGGAGAAGGTTCGAGGAGCAGAGACGGTGAGATTGCATGGGATGAAGAATAAATGTTCGGTGTGTTTTCAGCTGGATGAAACTCATGACGCATTGGCTCACTGCTCCCAATGCCGGCAAGCATCCCTTATTCGCAAACCTTTGCCAAACAGCTTGGAGGAATCATCTGGGCTGGGCATCTCGCAGCCAGCTGCTCTTCCCGGTGTGCTCTGTGGAGCCAGATCCATAGTCTTCCTCGCTGGGTGATTAGGACTATCTCACCCCAGGACTGATGGGTGCAGTGCTAGTATGTGTGGCTTTGTCGGGACAGGCTTAGGAAATGGGTGTCCGCATCACAACACCAGGATAGACTCCGATATCAAAGCCAGAAGGGACCATTAGGGTCATTTAGGCTGATTTCTTGAGTAGCATCAACTGGAGAATACCCTTCCTACCCCTTGCTCTAGGGACCATAACCACTGGGCGCTAATCTCTGCTCAGCATGATCCCTGCTGGAAAGGGTTAAAGCTTGCTGGTGGAGTAAGTGTGTGTGTAAGAGAGATGTCCAGGCTGCACTGCATTGCTGCTAAATAGAGAGCCTAGTGCCTTCGGTGACCTGACAGCTATTGCAAGCATGAAATTTGCTTATTATCTAGTTTTAATAGAAGAGGCAGATCTGGATAACAAACCCCATTTGGGCTCCATCCCAGCCTGGCTCCTTGGAGCACGATGCTTCGTGGTCCAGCCAAACCCCATTTGGTGCAGCAAGGAGAAGCGCCGTTCAGTAATGACAGGAATGGATGGGACAATCCAGGTGCCACCTCCGCTGTTCTGCTGCAGATTAAGGGTCTCTTAAACATCACCCAGAGGAGCCCTTCATGCAGAGCGAGAGGCTGGGAACAGGCCAGGATTTCTTTCTCTCTCTGCTTTGGACGGTCCCTAAGCAAGCATGAAGCAGCAGTAACACAATGGGGGCTGTTATACCTTGCCCAGCTAAACCCAGCTCTCTGCAGTGCTCATAGGGGATGTAATTTCTGTCTCGGCTTCCTGTCCCCAAGTCCTGAGCAGCATTGCTGCTGGTCGAGGAGGTATTTTGAAGGAGCGCATCCCTCGAGTCATTACATTTAATGTGATCCTTTCCACGCATCTGGACAGCAGGAGATGAATTCAGGGGCCTCTCCTCTCACGGAGGAAGAGGAACACATCTCTCACCCTTTACCCCACAGATGACAGATCCTTTGAAGCACAAGATGAGGCCAGTTCTGCCCTTGAATGCACAGCTGGGACCTTTTCATGCAGCAATTTTTAGGAGAAAGGGCTGGAGCAAGGGGTGAGCTCTGCCTTGTGTCCCAAAGCCCCCTAGATACGGCAGTGATTGCAAGTACCACGGATAGAAAAGTAATAGCAGTGCACTTTCAGATCCGGCTGCTGCTGTAATGAAGCCACAGCAGAGGACTGGAGCGGGTCAGGGATTTTCTGTCGAAAAACCATTGGGATAGAAAATACCAATCTTGGTCTATCAGAAAGCTCAGGGAGGAAGGTTGTCATGTTTAAAAATTTGGGGTCAGGAAAACTGCAATGAAACGCTTCATCTTGTTGCAACGTGCTGAAACCTTTCTGGTCAAGTCACTTCAACATTAAGTTGCATCTTCCTACGATGCCAAAATCCCGCCTGGGAAATATAGTTCAGATGCTTCCTTCTCCTTTGGGCTGGGCTCCTTGGTGGGACTGCATCTCCCATGCTGCGTTGCAGTGTGCCCTGTGAGCAGGCTGCCTAGTGCATCACGGGAGTTAAGTGACTTCAGGACGTTTCTGTAAAACACAGTGGACGTGCTAGGAAGGTGAAAACCACAAGGCGGGTTTCAAAGAGCTAAGCCCCAGGCCCGTAGGGCTTTGAAGAAAGCAACCAGTGCCAGTATCTGACTGGTACCAGTGATATAGATACCAGTCACAAGGCTGTTACTGCTGCGGGAAGCCAAGTGCAAGGGCATGCACCCACCCCTGGGACTTGGTAGCGCACAAATCCACTTGAGCTTTGCTTTTGCAGTTACCATGCTACCGTTATTGCTACCTGCTTTCTTTCTTTCTCTCTGTCCCCACTGACTTTGAGTAGATTTGATCAGCCTGATGATGGATGGATGGATTAGAGGCTGCACACACACGTCAGGTTTATAAGGCAATATTTTTTGTCCTATTTGGCCCCATCTGTTTCATTGTTAGCCGCTGGAAGTGCAGACCCTAGAAAAGCCGGGCCCTATTGTCGGAGAGCAGCTACCGTCGCCCGCAAACGCACGTGCAGCGAGAATCTATTCACGGCACTTAGGGGAAAAAAAGAAAAGGAAGCTGACAAATATAATCAATTATAGCCAAGCAGCTGCAAGGTGAAGCAGAATCGCCGTGCGCTTCTCCATGCCAGCTTCCGCCGAGGTGCAGACGGCTACTGCGAAGCGGAGAGATGATTGCTGGCCTTTCGGGAGGGAGTTACCTCTCCTCTGTTTGAAGGCCAAGGCCCAGATAATCCAATTTTGCATCCTGCCTTTGGAGTGTTATTGGATCTTCCTGCCATTGATGAATGTTTGAGCTCCAGAACGGGGGTGGCGGGGAACAGAGTGAAGCCGCCGTGAGCTGGGCTCTCGAGACTTAAGTGACAAGCTTGGAGTGATGCAGGGGAGCTGTGAGCACAATTAAAACGCTCCTCCCCAGAGCTGCCACCCAGTACTCACAAGTGAGGGGCTATATTGTGCCACTGAGTTTTAATCAATGGGTTTCAATCACTAATACGATGCATAGTTTTGCTATGGGATAGGCAATTAGTAGTTTCCCCGTCTGCTGGTTGAACCAATATGTGTGTCCTGGTAATGACTTGGATGCTGTAAAGACCTTCTGCAAACTGCAGCTAGAGCTACTTTGCCTGCTGCCGAAAGGCAGCCACATCTGGGGTGGAGCAGAGCAGCTGGTTCACAGTACAGAGCCATGCCACGTAATAGCTTAGGCTAGGGAGTGGAGAAAGAGCCGGCTGAACCCCGTGTGCTGGGGTTTGGACAGTGGGAACCAGGGTGATTTTCTCTGCTCTCACAAGCAATGCCAGGGGATCTTTACTGAGTAGTACAAAGGATGTGTTCACAATGGCATTAACTAACCAGTGCCCTCTTGCCTAATGCTGGCATAGCAGGACAGGGAGGTCTCATGCCCTTTGCCGAAATGCCGCCTTCCCTGCCTCTCATGGGCTCAGGAATGAGACAGACCTGTTCAGGGCCAGGGCAGGGCTGGATCCTGGTGTGGTCACTTCAGCATAATCACTAATTGCACTAGGGTCGATATATGTGTGACTGTCCATTATGACACTGAGGTTGCTGACGGCCTGGCAGCCGATGCCTGTTGCTGCATGCATCGTTTCTAGCCCAAATAGACTCCGAACCAGCACCTGGGCTCCAAGCTGTGGCTCCAGATCCCAGTGAGCAGCAGGCACCTTCGGATCAAAGCCTTTGCAGATCCCCCAGTCGAGGTCACCCTCAGCGCTGCTCCTTATGGGTCCTGGTCTGCTTCTAGCATCTTTTGGGGCAGCTGCTGCATTGTGATGGGGCCAGCACCCATGCAAGTGTAATGAACTTCTGATCCAGCCTGGTTTGGAAGTACCAAATCTGAGGCCAAATGCCTCCAGTCCCTGAGCAGTGCTTGGCTGCGACAATCCAGCGGCACACTCCAGCGTGAATTATGGCACATATAAAATGTTTATTTTATTGTTCTGGCTAATGAGCTCTGCACCCTCCAGGTAGAGCCTCATAATTACGCAGCTCAGCCTCCCTGTCTGGCCCCCTGATTGCTCTCCTGATTCAAGCCAAACAGCTCTATAAAACATCGCCATGGCTGGCATCTGCACAAGGGGCTTTCGGAGCTGCCACCCAAACGCTCGGTCAGCTGGGCCGTCCCGCCGGCTGGGCCGAAGGAGGAGGGTTGTGACGAGGCCGCTCTGAGGGGCTGGCAGGGGAAGGGGCAGGGCTTTGGGGGGCCTTGCTTGCTCCCGCAGCGTGTGAGCAGGGGTGCCGTTGTGTTGTGGCAGTGAATGCACCCATTTTTAATGCCCGTGTCCAGCTCCTGGCCCAGGGGAAGGGAACCCGCGTCTGTGTTTGGGAGCACTATATCTATTTTACCTGGAGACACTGTTGTAGTGGTTGCTTGCAATGTTTCCTCTGCTTCCAGCTGCTCCCTGGGCTCCTTGGCTGTCACGGTGTGGGGGCCAGATGTGACTGGAACCACAGTGCTGTCAGCCGTCCAGGCTGGCTCCGCTGCAGAGCTACCCTTTCTCTGTTAAAGGCATGATACGCCAGTAGAGAGAGAGCCAAGCGATGCTGGGTGTTGTGGGGTGCGGGAGGGGGTTTCTGGCCTCAGGGAAAGAATTGCAAAGTGCAGAGCAAGGAGCGTGAGAAAAGGTAAACCCCAACTTCAGAAAATGCTTGTGGAGGGGGATGGTGGTGGTGGGTGGAGGGGGGTGCACAACCCAAGGAAGTGCTAATTGTGTCCCCAGGCTGGTGATGTGCAGGGAAAGGCTGCTCTAACCCCCAGGTTCTCAGCTTGGAGGGCTGAGATCTGCTACTTACGGTAGTGGATCTGCTACACGGTAGGGCGGTCACAACCATCCTACCCTTGCCACGACGCTAGATGCCATGGGAGGGGGGCCCTTGCATGGAAAAGGGGGACCTGGCATGAAAAGCCACCAAAGCAGGGATGAAGTCTCCTGGGTTTCATTGCCTATGCAGCTGCCGACTCTGCTACAGTCCTTGTAACCTCTCTGCACCTTGGTTGCACCTGTCTGTACAATGAAAGATAATGTTCTCCACCCACACGATTGCCTGAGTGATCGTTCTTGACTGGATGTCCATTTTGCCCTGTTACGTTTAGGCTTTCAGAATTGCTCAAGCCCCGTGGAAGCACCCAAGGAAGGGACAGGCTCTCAGAGGAGCTCGGGGTGCCTGCTGAGATGCTGCGTGCCCTTGGGAGACCCACCCACTGGTGTCCTGGCTTAAAACACCTGGCACTTAGTGAGGGCTTTTATCAAATCCAGCCAGGATTGCAGATATCGAAGCGCTTGCAAATGTGGCGGCCCTGAGCTTTGCTGGAAACCCAAGACCAGGTTCTCCAGGGCAGAGAGCACGACTTCTAATTGGAGGGGGATCTGCCATGCATTAAATGCCCTAACGATAACAAGGTTTGCAGAGCACTAAGATCCCATGATGAATAAAGCAGCGACAGAGATGCCAGCCATTGTTATGTTTTCCCTTTTCCCCTGCAGCAGGTGAGTTTAAAGCCAGCACCATGGCTTATACATACACACACACACACTTTTCTGGACGCGTGTGTCGAGATCAGAGTGTCAGGTATAAAATGCTGCCAGAGCCTGGCAGGCAAAAATTGACGGGGGAATCCAGTGTTATCTGGAACTGCTCTCTCCAGAGAGGCGGCGCGTCTTTGATAGGTTCACTCCAGGGGAAATAACTGGTGGATAAGAGGCGTTGATGTGTGGGACGCCAAAGGAAACCCATCTTCCACAGCAGCAGCAAGGGCCTATGCTGGCATGCATTCCTCCTCCCCCGCCCCCTCTTCTTTTCCCTTCCTCTTTTAAAGCTGGTCTCCGTGTCCCAGCTACCGGGGCCGTTACAGAGGAGTCGCCCCGTGTGAATGGGGCAGCAAGAAATGGGAACGTGGAGGAAGAGCAATAGGTGGAATACAAATCAAATTGGAAAATGGCAGTGTTGCTGCATGGAAATAAGAAAATGACTTGGTCCTAGGCAATCCAATTTGACCAGAAAATGGGAGGAGGATGTAGACATGAAGCTGCAGCCCGGTTGCCTTCTTGTGACCAACCTCTGAAACAATGGAGCAGCCTTTTAAGTGCCTTTATAATGCACGGATCTGTCTTATCTATTCATACCCTGCCCAACAACCACTCTAGTATCTGTCCATCCACCCCATACATGCCCATCTAATCCTTCTGCCTCTGTCTTGTACTCCTTCTCATGCTCACCCCTCCGCCTGTCTGTCTGCTTCTGTGATGCTCACGCAGCTAGAGGCTCGAGGTAGGTATTGAATTTTTGGGGAAGCATTGCACAAAAAGGACAGCCCAGTGGGTAGAGAGGGCTAAAGGCACTGCCCCTGACCGTGTAGTTTTGCTAAGAGGTTAGATTATGGATTTATACAGGATGATTTGGACAGGGCTGATCCTGCCTCCGACAGGGGGTCGGTCTAGATGACCTATGGATAGGCCTGGCAGGATACCAATTTTTTATCGGTAAACACTGATAAAAATTGATTTCACCTCTCGCTCACAGCCTGAGGAGCAAACATTTCCATTGTTAATCATCCAAATTTATAGAAAGGGGATATAAGAAAAACGATGGCTGATGGCGTGTGGGACGACACGGGGAGCGGTCCTACAGAACCGGGCCGGCTGTCGTTTGGACGGCAACCCCCAGAAACCTCCGGGGACTGGGAACTAAGGAAGAGTAAATGACAAGGTGCATGAGGGAGGCAGTCCTACTGTAGCTGTTTGTCTTGAATACATTTGTTGCCCCCCGCACCTCTCATTTTGTGCAATCCTGAAAATTTACATGGATAAAAATGGGGGGAAAATGCTTAAAAATAAACATTGATTTTTATCCATTGAAATAAAAATCAAATTCTGCCAAGCCTACTTATGGATGTCCCTTCCAGCGCTGCTTCTCTGTGATCTGTGCACGAGCCTGTTACAAAAGCATCATGACTAGCACTTGTGTGATGGAGGAGGTGCATCCCTCTGCCTTCCAGTGCAATAACCTAGTGGTGAGGATGCATGTCTAGGGAATGGCAGGTGCATGTTTTAGGCTCCCTGAAACCTTCACCTTCCTCTTCCTAGCAAAGTGCCACAGCGAGCAGACAGGCTTGAGAGGACCCTCCAGCCTTGCTCCTGAAGCTGGCCCATGAGACAGCCAAGAAGGGAAGAGATGCAGAGCAAGACAGAGTATAGTTAGGTACTGTGTAAGGACGGGAGATCTAGGTCCTGGCCCCAGCCCTCCTAGTGCAGCCTCTGTTTCTTGCTGTCTTATCTAATGGCTATAAAATACAAAAGGCAGAGATGCCATTGTGCATGGAAGTGGGCCCAGCCTAGGACATGGGAGGAGGAACAGAGCGTCCAAACCAACCGATTATGGGGAAACTGAGGTACATGCTGACCTGGATCTGAGCTGTCAGAAACCCTGGGGACTGCCTTTTGCCTGCTGAACTCAGCCAGACTTGACAGCATCCCCAGGAAGCAATGTTCATTGCAATGTATAGGAAGCAATGTATAGGAAGCAATGTTCATTGCAGCTGAGGCCGCCGTGTAGATAGATCCCATGGCTCGATGCCGACTGCACTGGGCTGAGCCTGCTGGCGGTGGGGACCTTTCACAGCTGATGATGGTGGCAGCCATGCAGTCATGCTCATAAGAGCTAAGGACGATCAGGTTTGCTCAGTGCTTAGATGGGAGACCAACCAGGAACACGTGAAGTGCTTCCCTGACTAGGGCTGGGGGCTTTCTCTGTCTCTTCCCATAAATCGGTGCTGAACCAGCACCTCTGAATTACACCATGGGGGTGTGCTAAGCAGATGCCAGCCTCGATGACTGAGTTTCTATAGGGGAAGAAACTTTGACACTAGAGCCAATGGATTAGTTAGGGGATACTCCTCTGGGGAAAGAGAGTCCTACATGTTGTGAAATCTCTACCAAGAGCAGGACACAGGCACTTTGCTCCCCATGCTCCTTGCCTGTCTTAAACCAATATAACAAAGAAACTTTTCCTGGTCAAATCAATGCCTGCGTCACTTCTGTGCTCCTGGGGTATTTTTTTGAAAGGCAAAATCTTAATGTTGTTGGCCCCTTTTTTGCTTGTCCCCACTCCAAGTGCATTAAAAGACCCCAAGTTTTTTGTTCTTATTTATAAGCTGAAAGTCTAGTTGTGCTGGGTGCTGTAGATACCGAGAGACACTTTCTGCCCTGGACAGTTTATGCAGTCCAAGTAGGCAAAGGCAGTGAGAGCATCTGGTTTTCATTGACCTTAGCCAGTGCCTCAACTATGCGAGCATCCTTCTGTCCCGTGTCCACATCTCGTCTCTCATCAGGTGTTTTAAGAGGGGGGCAAAATGCAAAAAGCACCTATATAAATGACCGGGGTGTACTTGGTAGCCGTGATGGTCTGAGACAAAAAGACATACAAAAAACTCAAATTTTTGGCTCCAAAATGATACGTGATACATACATGACCAGGGGTTTCAGTTCTTACAATGACACGACAGCTGTCATCCCCAGGGCTCTCCGACTGCAATGCACACAGTCAGTCGCTTCACCCATTACTGCAAGGCGGCCATCTCTGGGGTGAAACACAGCAGGTCCTTAAGAGTGCATAATAACAGGAGCAGCCTCCCATATAGGCTTGAGAAAGACAATGTCTTCAGGGACAAGTTGTCAGGAGAACTGAAAGGGCAGGGTTCAAGGGTGAGGTCTGTGCAGCCACCATTGCAACAGGACACGGACCTAAAGCCTCAGAGACTCTCAGCTTTTTGGGGCCCGGGGCGTGTCTGATGTGCCTCATCGGAGGAGAGCGGCTGTGCTGTGAAGAGGCCGGGGTGGGAGCAGCTTTCTCCCGAAGAGATAAGTCATTGCAATGATTATTGTTCGTGAGGTCTCCCCGTGGCAGAAGCCTTATCGGGGCGGGGGGATCTGTTCATTTGGCAAATCTGTTCACAGCATCTCTCCAGGGGCAAAGCAGCCGAACTGCAGGAGATAGGGAATTCCCCAGTACGAGATAAGGGAGCGATTGCATCCTAAGCGAGTGATGGGGCTGGAGGCCACGCGCTGATAAAATCCAAATCCACAGAGGAGACAGCCTGCTACCCCCACTAGACTCTCCCTGGCTCGCACAGCTACTTGAGACTCATTGGAAACTACTGAGGCCCAGGAGTTGCTAGCTCTTTTCCTGGGGGATCCTTCCTCTTGCACAGAAACGAGGCAGACAGGAGCGTGGAAGGAAGAATAAAGTAAAAATATGTGTGTGTTGCTGTAGTGCCTTTCACCCCAGATAGTATTTATATAGTCCCACTGCGATGCAGCCAGCTCTAGGTTGGAGGGGAACAGTGGGCTAACAGGCTGCAGCAGAGGGACGGGGACATTTTTGGCTAAGAACAGTGGGTGAAATCTCTCCTCTTGTGAAAATATGCCACGGGCTTTTTAGCAACAGAAAGGAGATTAATAAATAAGCATCTCATTCCATAAACTGCCCGGTGTTTAATGTCCCTAAAGGAAATATTGGCCTTGCCAGGCTGTGAACCTGCAGCCCCAGGCTATTACTGTTATTTATATAGTGCTGCAGACTCTCAAGGTGCCTTCCAGATAGCAAATAGGGCAACCCCGTATCCTAAAGATCTTATAGTCTAAGCCAGCAGAATTTAAGACATACTGGGCATGTCTACAAGTGCATTAATGCACTGTTATTACAATGCATTACGTTTAGTGCCTGTAATAAGTGTTGTACCGGAATCGGCACCACCGCTCAGTAGTGCCAGCATATGGCTTTTAGGTGAAACTAATGCGCAATAGGCTAATCCTACTGCACATCATCACGTTAGCATGACTTTCGCTATGACACACTAATGCGCAATAGAGTTCATCTACTGCACTTCTCACGTCTTGTGTAGACGTGCAAACTCAGGCCAAAAGTTGGAGTTGCCAATGTTTTCAGGCCTGGAAGATCCCCCCACCCCTAGTTAAAAGGACCCTGGTTTGGGTCACTTGAAACTTTCCATTTCAGGTTTGCTCTTTCTTATGTTGTATTACCTTCTTTTGGTAGAAGCTCATATACCGGTGTAAGCCCAAAGTAATTTTGAACCCAAACCAGGACATTTTCATTTGCAGACAGGTGAAACAGCTATGTTGACCATTCCCAAATGCATTTCTCAGACTGGGCGTTGGCCATAGCTAATTCGTCCAAGTTGAGCCTTTCTCAGGGACGGTTTTGATTTTTTAAGAATTGGCATTTTCCGACAAGAAAGATCTCCCTACTGTGGGGCTTGAGCATGCTCAAGTGTCAGGATGGTACCATTGACCTTCCTAAGCAACTGCTTTCCAGGGCCACAAAGAAGAAAGAGCATCTTGGACCTGACTGTAATTTCTGCTATTTGAATGCTTTTTAGGGCACTCTAGCTTTGCCTTGTTGTCTGCACAAGGGTGAGCTTCCACTTGGTAACACGTGGGACACTGTAATGATTTTATTGCTCCTTCCCTGAGGAACCTGAATGAAACATCTCTGCCATTCTCAAGTCAGGCAGCTCTTCCCAAATTAATGGCCAGCCCGTCTTGAATGCCAGCCACCCACTGACAGCATCCCAGCCACATGCACAGCTGAGCATTTGCCCTTGCGTTAATCCTGAAATCCATTCGTTGCTATGGCATAAATCCTGGCCATGTACACTGCTGCATCCCTGTGAAATAGCAGCTCCCTTTCACAGATGGAAAAACAGAAGATGCACAATCAGGAAACACAACACAATACCAGCTGTTTAGTGCTTTCTGGCTATTAATTAACGTTCACAGTCTGAGAAGTTGGTGATTGCAAACTAGATCCACTTTACAGATGGAAGGACTGAGGTGGGGAACTCAAATGTATGTGAGATAGGCCAGTCAAGGCTACAAGCATCCTATCTCTGACTACCCAGCAAGCCAGTGCTATAACTCGGACACTGCTCTGTCTTGATTCTTCTCTTGCAGTGATTCTCAATCAGGTTCCTGCGGCACGCTAGGATGCAATGAGATGCTAGTAAGCATGCCACGGGGATGCCACGCAATATTAGCATGGTTCGGCATGTAAACGCCTGCACATGATTCACGAGATAAATCCGGAGATCTCAATGAGGAATCCAGGATGTCACAAGCACTCTGACCTACTGCGGACTTTCTGAGGTCTTTGCAATGGGAGAATTACTCTTGTATTGTCCCATAGTCCAAAAATGTGCGAAAGCAAAGAGCGGGTCTTTCCTGAGAGGTGTCTTGAGACAAACGAGGGGTGCTTTGCATCTAAAAAGGTTAAGATATACTGGTCTACTGGCTCCAATCCATGTGGTACGCAAGGTCCTGGCAGCTCTCTAGGCCACATTGCTGCTCTTCTCTCCATAACCAAATCAAGTCTTGTCCTGACCAGGGGAATAGGATACCTCCAGGCAACCCTTTTAACAGTTACCATCTGCAAGATCTGGGATTTGACACAGAATAATAGCTGGGCCACGGTGCTTTGCAAGGAAGTAATTCCCACAAAGGGTCCAATAATCTTATAAATGGAGAGTGTGAACTTGTTGGCGTCTTCCCTCCCAGGATAGAAGTAATTCCAAGAAATGTTCTGCAGGCCATGCTACGTTGGCAAGGCTTATATATACAAGTCAGGACCGTTTCCCCCCCCAAGGATTTAGGTCTCAACATTGTATGAAGGCAGCAACTAAATTAAAAAGAATTAAAACTATTGAAACGGGCTTTTCTCTCAGAGAAAAAGAAATAATACTTCTGGAGCCAGCGTTTGTCTCCTTTGGATGGCCCCATCCCTGAAATGCTCCTCTACCTGACCTGTTTGAATGCTCGACCAAAATCCGAATCCACCCGGGTTTCTCCCACAGGCTCGTGATGCTAAAGATCAGACCACGCCTGGTTTGCTGTGATCCAGCGGTGCTTGACACGCTGGGGAAGGCTCCTTGCCTGGCTGCATGTTTGGAAAACACAGTCTGCATTCCTCATTTTGCTCCCAATTGCAGCTGGATCTGACACCCTGCTTTGCCTTCTCTCCTCTTTTGCCACGTCCCTTATCACTTTGTGCGGCTGCTAATGACTTGACACCAGAAAGGTGGCTGGGAGGCAGTGCTGGAGGCAGTGATTGCTATGTGCATATAGTGCGTGCCAGGAAGTTGGGTGGAGAAGCCCACAAATAGGCGATCTGGGCCCTCTGCAGGTTTCCCAGTCAAAACCATACACACATTGTGTGCCCACATCTGATCTTGCTACCGTGATTTTCATCAGGGTTATTGCTCAGACAGACATAGTAGTGCAACCCCTAGTGCTGACTCTTTCAACATACCTAATTCCTGGATAAGCTGCACTGGTCTAACACAGTAGATTTGGCTAAATGCACCCATCGCAGGAAAAGCTGTAGGCTGGAACGATGGACTGTAGCCGACGCCGGGCAGTTTTCGGGGGTAGACAAGAACTGTGTCTCCCTATATCGCAGTGTCTCATTTGCACAATGGGGACAGCAGCACTTCCCTACCTCACGGCAGCCAGTCTGGACTTGGAGGAGCTGAAATACTACAGAAATGCCAAAAATGGCTAGAGAGATTCCTCCCGTCCTTTGTCTTTTTAGACCACAAGCTCCTCAAGTCAGGGACCGTCTTCTTGTACGGGCATGTCTACAATGCAGTCACGGCAGTGCTTGTAGTGTAGCACCAGCTTGGACTTAGTCAGCTTGGGGAGGGACGACTGCCCAGAGTAGGGATGCTCATGGATCCATGGGATCCAGCCCATTGGGCTGCATCTCCCCTGGGAACCAAATCAGGACCACCGGCTGGATCCATCCCATGGGTGGACCAGTTACCGCACATCTGGCCTGCTGGGCAAAAAGGCCGAGCACCACTGATCTAGAGCCCCGTGCAAGCTAATCTAGAGGCGTCTCAGGAAGGTTTTGCAGCCCATGCTGTGCTCCACGCTGCCGAGGCTAGACGGTTTCCGGCACTCCAGCAAACTAGTTTAAAGCCAGCTGGGGCATGTCTACACTGCACCGCAGCCATCGCTGGGGCTGGAGAGTCGACACCCTCTAGATGCATATAGATGCTCAACGCTGGTCATGATTGGGGCAGGTGGGTGCTGCTGCCTGTCTAGCGGTGGTTGCATCTAGCTGCATATTGCATTCGTCCTTCTGGCTGCAATTTGGAGGGGAAGGTTATGCCCCGCCTTGATAACACCCATGAGCCTTTTGTCCCAGGAGGAGCTGTCGCTGTTCCTCACTGAACTTCTGGCCTGGGGCAGCACCTAGGAAAGCCGAACCAGACAGCACCCGTGACCTCATCACCCTGCTTACTCCCAGAGCCGCCATTGGGTTTAATTACAGCTCCCTGTCCTCGTTCTGAATGGGGATCCTAATTAGATGTAAGTGGCAAAGAAATAAACTGTAAATGCTGGTGTGAGCTGCTGCTTGAGAAATATACCCTGGAATAAAAGAAATTGGGGTCATCACCTGACTACACTTATTTAATGCTAGTTGTTGATTAACTTGTGTTTACATGAGTGGCCACAGCTCCTGCCGCGGTGGGAGGTTTCCAGCATCTCATCGGCAGACTGGCTGAAATGAGAGCATTCGTCGCTGCACTTACTGACGTGTTGGCTGGACTCATTTTGACTCTCTTACTAGTGATAGTGATGCTTTCCCTCAGGGGAGGTTTGTTCACAGTGGGGGAAACTGAGACACATGGGGGTTACAGGGGCCCTTTCCTGTTCTCATTGAAACCAGGGGGATTTTTGCCAGTGTTTTTCAAGATAACAGGGCCCAAGTAAAGATGGAGCGCATGGCTTTGTACCAAAACGGCAGAAATCCGGGCTCTGCCACAGACCCCTTATGTGACCTTGGGCACCTCACTTCATCTTGCTGTGTGAGGTTAGCAGGCCTGGGGTCCTCATCTTTCTCCTAACCTCTGGCCCTCGTGTACCTCCACCATGCCTGTCTCTGCTGGCTCTGAGCAGGGACAAGTAATCACCAGATGAATTTGTAGAAGGACTGTTCCTTGCAAATAAGCTGTACAGTGTAGACAGCTTTGGTGTAGGCTACAAGTATGATGTAGATGGAGACAGGCGACTCATATGGCTTGGACTGGTTGAGAGCAACTTCAAGGGCAAAACTAAACCTGAGTGTGGACGTACTCAGAGTGCTGTTGGCAGAGTCTGAGGAAGGAATCGCATCTCCTGACCCCAAGTCTTTGCCCTAAGCACCAAGCAGTGCCTTTCCCCACTTCATTGAAACAATATGCTGTGCAAAACCCCTCCCAAGCGTGAGATGAGGTGTTATCTCCTCTTCTTCCAGGCCCTGCCTGATGCACACACAGACTGCAGCAGGATCAAATTTCATCTCAATCCCTAGACATCCCAAACTCTTGAGGAACAGGCAATATATTTTATTAGGCCAACTAGAGAGTTGCAACAAAAATGTTTTATTTGCAAGCTTTTGGGCTCACATGCCCTGCTTCAGGCAAAGGAGAAGTCAAAGTTTGTACAATGTCGGCTTTAGAGCAGCCACCACTTAGCTTTCCCTGAAAGGCATCTTGGAAAAAGTTTGCAAGCTTTTGGGCTCAAATGCCCTTCTTAATTGTACTCTATTTGACTTATTTGTACAATTGTACACTCTTTGATTTCACTTTTGCCTGAAGAAGGGCATTAGAGCCCAAAAGCTTGCAAATACAACATTGTTGTTGCAACTATCTAGTTGGTCTAATAAAAGTTATCGTCTCTTCCTCAAGAGTTTTGGATGCCTTTGCCTCTAGACTAACACAACTACTACCTATATCCCTGATCTTAGCCCCTAGTTTGTTATGTATCTGAACCACACTGCCTGTCACATTTAGAAACCAAGGTCCTGGGTCCCCTACACCTTTCCCTTCCCTGGGACCCTTAACGCTTCCCCATCACTGATAAGGAAAATTCCTGGGGCCAAGGGTTTCCCTTGGTTGCAGGCCAGGTGATCCAGTAATACCTTTTTCCTCCTGAGCTTTTAGGAATCAGTTCACCTGTTAGTTATCCTGCAGTTTTTTACAGATTTAAGCTATGTAAACTTCTGCCATGGGAAACCCTTATGCTAGAACTGGAGCAGGTGCAAAAACTGTTTAATCCAAGTTTGTTGTTCCCAGGTTTCTGTAGTAACTTTTTCCTGGATGCCTTTCGGGGAGAGCTAAGCAGTGGCTGCTCTAAAGCTGACATTTTGCTTTTGGGTGTTGCTTGCTGCACCTTTAGCTGGCAAGTGCTCGTAACTCCCAGTTCGTTGTCTTCTTGTTATTCTTGAGGAGATGACACATTTCGACACAGGCTGAAAGCTTGGCTGGATTATACTTATTTATAGGGATAAGGGGATGTTTGTGGCTGGACTAGTATCGTGATCTGGTATAGCGATCCTTAAATGAGAGGTGGAAGGATTATAGATGAATACATCCTCTTATCCTGGCTCTTCTGTTTTCTCCAGAATTCAAACCAGCTTCTGGAAAGGTCTGGGTTTTTTTTTTTAGGGATTCGTTTCAAGTCATATCCTTTTAATTTGTAAACTACTAGCGAGGTGCGACAAGGCAGCAATATGGTGGGGCGGGGCGGCCTGTTCCCCTGATAATCTCCTAAATCTGCAGGCTTCAAGGGTATGATTTCCCCCTTGTTTAAGCTGCTGTAAATTGAGAGTAACTCTCCTGAGGCCAGCAGGTATGTCCTCAGCTGGGCTGCGTCGTTAACTCTTGTTAGTTATCCCTGCTCAGTGCTTGCCCCCATGAGTGCAGTATGCCACCGTCATTAATGGACTGTATCCTTCCCTGGGTGGAAAGCAGACCTGCCATTGCCTTGTCACCGATGGGAACCATGTCACAGAGTGACACCAGTTTTGGTGTGGGTTGCAAGATCTGATCCAGACAGGGAAGGCTGTCGCATCTAGATTGAGCTATTTGGAGTTGACTTTAGGATTGAGCCAGTGTATAAGTGACTTGCCCAGGGTCACACAGGAAGACAGTGGCAGAGCTGGGAGCTCTCCTGATTCCCAGTGCAATGATCTACCTGTTAGGCCATAACTGACTTCCCCTGATCATGATGTCCATTCAAAGTACTGTCACTCTAGATAGGTGCAAAGGCCCAGTCACGGAGATCCTCTGGTGAGAGGCAGACTTCACTGTCACTGAATTGGTGACAATAAATATTACTGCTACCATTCAAAACTGTCTGCTGGCCTGTTGCTGTGGCTGAGATTTGTGCAAAAGACTCAGAGTCCGGTACAACTCTGCACTACGCACAGCAGCAGCTGTGACGCAAGCCTGCCTGCTCAGCACTCACTGCTACGTTTAAAAAGGAATTTATTGACTTTATAATTAAGAAACTCTGCCATACATAAAGTTTAAAAGCCATGCAAATACATACACAGGGAACACATAAAGATAAACAAACATTGAGACAACACCACGTAAACGTAGTAATTGCCCATAAATGTAGTCATCGCCAACTGTTTAATATAGATCAGCGGCAAACAAAAGAATAAATGGCATCGAAATTATTAACTGGTTTACGGCTACAACTAAGATCGTGGCTGCATTGCGATTGCAGCACGTGCATGTTTGATGAGAGATCGTCCCTGACGTGCAGCCCGCAGACTAAGGAATCCAGGCAGAAAAAGAGACAAAGTGACATGGGTAAGGTTATACAGCAAGTCCGTGGCAGAGTGCGGGTCTCTTGATTCATAGCCCAATCCCCTGCCCATGGGGCTTCATGAGTATTGCTACAGCTACGGGATCTTTGGGGGAAATAATACATTCACCCCAACAATACGAAGCAGCTTTGATCTTGAGCAGAACGACTGGGGAGTCTGGTGAGAGAAGCTGCCTCCTTTTATTGAGTACTTCGGTGATCGGAGCTGTCACCGCAGCTGAGAGAGACCGGGGCTCAGCGCCCGTCTATGGCCAAGGGGTTTCGAACCCATGCATCCCAGGAGAAACCCTGACTGCCGGGCTCTAGGGGATGCCAGTGTGGGAGTGCTCTCCAGCAGAAGTTTTGTGGGACTAATTATCATTCACCAAAGCAGGGATTGGAGATCCGGTGGCCAAGCAGCCAGGATGGAGGGTCACCCTGACTTGCTCTCTGTCTCAGCAGATATCTCATGGTTTCATAGCTGTTAGGGTCAGAAGGGACCTCAATAGATCACCGAGTCCGACCCCCTGCATAGGCAGGAAAGAGCGCTGCCTTTTATATTTGTATTTAAGCCCTTTCTACACAGTGGGAGTGTCGGCAGGAGTGATGGAGGGACATGCCCTTTCTGGCCTCTTGCGCAGGGATTGGAGCTGATGTCTCCTGCTTCTCGGGGGAGCATCTTCACCCCTGTGCTGTTGACATGGTATCCTGGCATGGGGGGTGACTGCAAAATCCTGAGTGCAGTGGGTTTTCAGTTGAAGCCACGTTATTCCACTTTGAGCTCCCTGCTCTGGGTGGTGAAGCATTCAGGGACTGCCTTGAGGAACTGAGGTGGCAGAGCCAAAGTAGGTTGCAGCTCCCTGGATTTTGCAGGGTCTGCTCAGCCAAGGGCCCGACACAACAAGGGGGCTTCATGTAGGCGAGCAAGCCACCCTCTTGCAGTTCAATCAGCCTGATTCCCTTGCGGTTTGATTCAAGAGTATTGCAATTTAGCCTAGGTGGGTAAGCATTGCACGTGACCTCTTGTGCTAGAAGACATTACATTGAAACAAGACTGCCTAGGTGAGGGGTGGGACGGCTTTAGCCAGGTAAGGACCCCTCTCCCGGGGAGACGGGAGTTGTGAGCAACGGGAGCACAGCAGCACCATCAACATACTGTCACGGGGAAGGGGGCACATTTGCTGCATACGGCCTGGGGCAGCGTTGAGAGGGGACCATTTCTTATGGCTCTTTGCAATGATACGGGGCAATGGGCCTGGGTTGCACTTTCCACCCAGCTGCAGGCAGTATGTGACGTTTGCTTTGGAGAGATTTGGGACTCCGCTGTTTCCTTTGGGCAGCACCCCTTTCAGACCCCTTTTCGTGTGTTGTTCTCCAAACAGGAGGTTGTGGCTTTCAGAGCCTGTTCTCAGCCTTAGAGGTGAAAAGAAATGATTTAACACCTTGAATTTTCATAGGGTCTTAAAGCTACGGTACCAAGTAGGCTTTTGGTCTTTCCCTGTGTCCCTGCTCGATGCCTGCGCTCTGGGAAGGGCTGGGAGCTCCCAGCTAGCAAACTATCTGGGGTTTTACGTTGCTTAATTCACCCAAGCAGCCAACCAGAAATGCATTTTTCAGAAGTAAAGACAATTCCCGTAACTTTTAATTAAATCTTAAAAGCCCTTATTTAAAGAGGCATAAATCACCGTGAGGCTTTTAAATCTTCATAATTTTTTATAGCCCGGCATGTATAATTTCCAGTCGCATCCTCATTTGACTGAGGAGGCATCGGAGAATGGTAACTAGCAGTGTGGCTTCCTGCTGCAGGTTGCAAGCTGCTCTTCTGAGATGCGGCAGGGTCGGCGGTGGTATCGTGCCGCTGGGAGGGATCTTGGATCAGTTCAGTGAAAACCCATGGGCGGGCTGCAGTAAGTGTTGCCCAAGTATACTGTCTTGTCAACACACAGACGTTGTGCTTTAACTGGTCCAGGGTAGTTGAAGTGCTGCAAAACCTCCCTTGTGCGGAGGAGGCAGTTATACATGATTATCCTTTTGTGGATAGTTTCAAATAGGAAGGGGAACGCACTAGTAGAACAGGCTGGAAAAAGGAGCATTTCCCCCAGTGGACATAGTGCTTGAGGTGAAATATCAGAAATCCAAAATATTCCAAAAAGCCACTGCCATGTTTCACGTTGTTTCGGTGGCTTATGCTTTAATTCTCTATTATAGGCCAGATATGTTTTCTCCCCTGGGTGAGGAAGGCAAAGCCTTTGGGTAGGTGGTGTAAGAGGCATGCCTGTGCTGTTGCCTGCCTGTTGGTCTGCAGGCACGCTCTCCTTTCTGCTTTACAGTGTAACATCTTTGCAGGGCTCAGTAATTAAAAAAAATATATATTGTTATTATTTTTTGCAAATTGTATTAGTTTAAGATGCAGATCTAGCAAAAGAAGGAGTTCCTTCAGGCCTGATTTTGCATTTGAAATCTGCCATCCATAAACCAGCCCCATTCCCTGTAAAGAAAACATGTCTGTAGGCCAGAGATGAGGATGAGCCCCTGTCTTGCACAGTGCTTTTCATCAGCAGGTCTCAAGATGCATGGCAAAGGATATCAGTTCTGTTATCCCCATTCTACAGATAGAGGAACCGAGGCACGGGGAGGCAGTGACTTGTTGAAGGGCATCTTTCAAGCAAGTGGCTGAGCCAGAAGTAAAATCCAGGTCTTCTGAGCCCCAGGCCAGTGCTCTAGCCATTGGGTTATACAGCTCCCATTGTAATAACTAAATGTGTGTGCAGGGGACCTGTTGCAATGGGTTTAGTATTTTTGGCATAGCCTAAGGATGGTTCTTAGTGCTCCCGGTGTGAATTTTTGTTGCGTATCCCCCTCATGCTTACCTTTCTGATGTCTGGGAAGTGGCTTGCCACTGTGATGGGTACCCTCTGGTACAGAGTTCACAGTCAGCATCTTAATAGTCTGTAAGTCGAGACTTACTTGGATCACTAAACACTACTGGACATAAGCTCCGCTCATCTCCTTGAGATTATTTTCCACCATCTGTTATAGCCCCTCTCTCTGCCTCTGTCTCTCAGTGTGTCCTAATTCCTTCCCATGTATACAGGACTCTTGAAATGAATATCCTTCTGCTCCCATCCACTGGCTCACAAAGCCCATGAGCCACTTCTCAAGCAGGTGCGAATCCGTGGGCCTGCCTGTATGCTCTGCCTTATCTGCTTGTGAAAATAGCCCTGGACAGGATGATCTAAAAGAAGTCTAGAAAGCAGTGTGCTTTCACTGTGATCTCTGAGGGCCGGGACCTTGTCTTCATTCCCCTCTGCAATATGTCTAGCACAGCAGCGGGGGCTATCTCATCATTTTTAATTTGCTCCTAGCATTCCCTGCCAAGACCGCTGCACTATATGTTGCACACAGATGAAACCCCAGTCCTGAAGTGCTTCCAGTCCAAATGGATAAGACAAACTAAGGAGCAGAGGGGGATAGAGAGGCAAAGAGAAGTGAAGTCACTTGCTGGAGGCCAGGCAGTGAGTCCCTAGCAGAATCAGGAATAAAATGTCCCTTGACCAAGCATATAATGGACCCTAGGACCCAGTGTAGGGGACTGTCTTCATGGCAAAACTATCACCCAGGCCTTTTGCCAGCCCTGCATTCAAGGTGAATTTTATCTCAGCACTTCAAAAAGTGCCAAGGGCTTTAACTCATTGCAAATGGCCTGAGGGAGGACGACCAAATTCATCAGATAATTTATTCATAACCAGTATGTCAACCGGCTCTACCTGAGGGTGTCCTTTTAATTGTCTGAGCCAATCAACAAAGCAGCTATTCAAATAATGGCTCCTTAAGTAACTGTCAGTCTCCCGAATAAACATCTATCCAAGTTGGCTTTTGATTGGCCGATTGCATTGCCCACTGCTTGGCTTTATTTTAGCTTATTAAAATTGATCCTAAATAAACTTGATATGCCCCAAATTATCTCCCTTAAATTAATTTGAATGCAATTTGTCTTCTGCTAGGTTTGCTGCCATGTTAAATCTTGCAGTGCAAACACAAGTTTGTTGGGTCATTCTAATTAATGTGATTTTGTATCCGGCCCCCGCCCGCCACTAAGCTGAATTATTTGGAAATGACGGAGATAATGCTGGCAAAATAATATGCAGTGACAAGACCATGATTTCCTTCTTGTGGGGAAATATATATATATATATATAAATAGAGTGGTGGTTTATTTTTGATTAAATGTCTCTGCTTTGCCTTGGCATTTATCTTTCTGTAGCAGTCCTGGATCAGACACAATGCATAATTCCATTAACATTATCTCTTCATTCATTTGAGAGGGGCTTCAGTGGGGCTTCACAGATAATAAAGGGTTACAATATGCCCAGCAAGATCACTCATTTTGCTGTTTTTATTCATCCAGCCAATTTGTTTCTTCAGCAGGAATTTGCACAGAAAGGAATCAGCTGGAAGGGTTGGGGGGGGAAGGGTTTCTGTCAAAACAGGAGGTGAGACATCAAATGTGTTTTAAGAGAAAGTGTTGGGTTAGTTTACTTAAAGACCTTAGACTCATAGAAAACGAGGGTGGGAAGGGACCTCAGGAGGTCACATCTAGTGCAGCCCCCTGCTCAAAGCAGGACCAGCCCCAACTGCATCATCCCAGCCAAGGCTTTGTCTAGCTGGGTCTTGAAAACCTCCCAGATGGAGATCCCACCACCGCTCTGGGTAACCTGTGCCAGTACTTCACCACCCTCCTCGTAGGAAAGTTTTTCCTAATATCCAACCTCCAACCTCAACTTCCCTTGCTGTAATTGAGCCCATTGCTCCTTGTTCTGTCACCTGCCACCACTGAGGACAGCCCAGCTCCATCCTTTTTGCAACCCCTTTTCAGGGAGTTAGATCCCTTGAATGTGATGCTTGTGCCAGGAGCTGTACAAATGGGTAGTAACAGACAGCCCCTGCTCCAAAAACTTACTCTACAGAGAAATACAACGGGAACTGAAAGAAATGCTAGCTATGATCAGAGGTGTCCTATGAGAAGAGGCTGAAAAGAAACTCAAGGCTATTTAGAGAAGGGATAACTAAAATTAGACATGGGGATGGTATAGTATTTAATGAAGGGTCCAGAAAAGAGAAACTGAGCTTGTAAGGCTAATTGGTGAAAATCCTGTAAAGCTGATTGGTGAAAAACTTGAAGCTGATGGAAGGAAATACCTTCTACATCCACCCTAGTTAGCCTGTGGACCTTGCTGTAAGATGGAGTTGAGGCAGAGACCTTAGCAGGGTTCAGAGTAGGCTTAGGCCACATGGACAATGGGAACATCTACAGGAATAAAATGCAAGGTGGGAAGGCCCAGAGGAACCACGAGCTGCAAGAATTAAACTTCTCCATGGGCAAATCATTCTTTAGATGTCTGCTCTGGGGTTTCCTGCATCTTCTGAAGTATGTAGTGCAAGCCCCAGAGTCCCAGATGTGATAGATCTAGTACAGGTAAGTTCATACACTAATCCATCTCCTTGCTATAAATGCTGTGACACCATCAGCTGTTACAGCAGATCCCCAAGGTCAATGTTCTTACAACCTCTATTCCAAAAGGGTCCATTTTTATGGGAGATGAACCCTCCTGGTGAGGATGAACTAAAAACCAAACTAATGGCCCGTATGTGTAGGTCCTACAAACACCAGAAGCAGGATGTGCCTTGGTTTATGTGTAGTACCAAGAGTCCAGACACACTTGTTTTTGTTAAGCACTGGGGAAGGATTGATTAGAAAGAAGCCACTATAGCAGAAAACAGGCACCTTTAAATGATGCCATATAAAGTATTTAGCAGCATCCTTCTAACTATCGTAGCTATGGAGGGGCCTGCCAGTACCTATCAATTCTTTAACGAGTTCTGCTGCTCCCCTGGTAAATGCAGTCACTGCCCCTTCTTGTGTCTCATCCTTCAGCACCTCTGCTCTCCCCCTCTTCTGTTGTTTCACCCTTTGTCCTTCTATTCCAATCCCATGGCACCAAACATGGTCCAAAAACCCATGCAGAGGTGCTTCATGGCTCTTCCCATGACTCCCCCTTTTGATTGCACTCCTCTCTTTCCCAGCGGTTCGGTGGGCAAGTCAGGATGGGCAACCCTAAGTATTCCAAAATCAGGTGTCAGGCCAGCTAAAATCAGGGGATTGACTTAAAATCATGACATTTGAAAATGAATCTAGGCCCAGGGGTGTCTCTGTTTCCCTTCTGGGTGCATCATTGAGGGCCCAGTTACTAACCCTTACAACGCTATCGTGGATCCTATTTTTCTTAAAGCCTCAGCTTCTGGAGCCCTGTGAACTCACCAAAAAGTCAGCTGTTATGGCTTAAAGCTAAGCAAAGTTCTTGGTCACCATGACAGCAAAGAAAAGGTTAACATGGAGACACAAGGTACACTCAACAGGGTGCACTCAACATGCTCAACACTGAAGGTGCACTCAACAAGGCGTACTCAACATGGAGACACAAGGTGCGCTCAACATGCCCAACACTGAAGGTGCACTCAACAAGGCGCACTCAACATGGAGACACAAGGTGCACTCAACATGCTCAACACTGAAGGTGTACTCAACAAGGAGACACAAGGTGCACTCAACATACCCAACACTCAAGGCGCACTCAACAAGGTGCACTCAACATAGAGACACAAGGTGCGCTCAACATGCCCAACACTGAAGGTGCACTCAACAAGGCGCACTCAACAAGGAGACACAAGGTGCACTCAACATGCCCAACACTCAAGGTGCACTCAACATGGAGACACAGGGTGTGCTCAGCACTCAAGGTGCACTCAACAAGGTGCGCTCAACATGGAGACACAAGGTGCGCTCAACATGTCCAACATTCAAGGTGCACTCAGTAAAGTGCGCTCAACATGCTCAACGCTCAAGGTGCACTCAACAAGGTGCAGTCAATATGGAGACACAAGGTGTACCTTGTGTCTCCATGTTAACCTTTCCTTTGCTGTCATGGGGACCAAGATCTTTGTTTAGCTTTAAGCATGATAGCTGGCTTTTTAGTGAGTTCACAGGGCTCCAGAAGCTGAGGCTTCAAGAAAAGTAGCAGGATCCATGATAGCATTGTAAGGGTTAGTAATTCCCACTGCCCATCCAGATCTGGTGGGGGTTAGGCTAGGGACAGTTGGCCACGCACCACATCTCTGTGGTTGCTTTCCTGTTTGTCTCTAGTATGATATATGCTCCCTTCCCTTCAGCAGCTGTGTCTGAGCATCTTGCAGCCTTTCATGTATTGATCCTTACGACGCTGTCCCAAGAGAGTGCTGCCTGCTCCACTCCACCCTACAGATGCAGAATTGAGGCACAGAAGCTAAGTTCCTGTCCACGGTCACAGAGGGCATCTGTGCCAGAGCAGAGTTGGGACCCAGCTTTCCAAGGTAGCGCCCCGACTACCGGACCCTCCTTTCTTTCCATTTTTGCCCCGTCTCCTTTCAGGACAGTCCTCCCCACTTCCTCCCCATCCCGTTCTGCAACATAGTCTGCTTGGCCCCCTCTTTACTCAGTGTGTGAATTTTCCTGCCCGAGGTTTGACATTTCTGTTGGCTCCCTTCAGTGCCTTCTGGTCCCCACGCGGCACGCCTCTGCAGCAAGGCAAAGCCTGGAGCGTCGTTCCTCTCTGGCTCCGCTCCCATTGCCCTGCCTCGCTCCACCAGCCACAGGGATCATTGCCCTCTCTCGCTTGCTTGCTCTCCCTCCCCCTGCAGCGCTCGCCAACCCTCCCTAGCTCATATTGATTGTTCTTCCCACTTGCATTGTCCTCCTAAATGAAAAACCAATGAATGTGTCCTCCTTCATCTCCAAGTGTCTCATCATCCCACCTGCCTGGTTCCAGACCAGGCTCCTCTTGCCCGTCTCTCACAGTGTGTGAAGCCTGCCCTCTCACAAGTCTTCTGATTTCATTCTTCAGCACCTGCCTGTGCTTTTATACCCTCCTTATCCTGATTTCCTACCTTCTCGCCTGCTGGAGTTTAAAACTAGGCTGGATAACACACAGCAGAATATGTCCTCCAGGGCTGTGGGGAGGACGGAGAGAGGAAAAGCAGGTGGACTCATTTATCTGTTGGCTCTTCTGCATCTCCAGCTGTCGGACTGGCCATCTTAATGTCCAGTTCACTTAGTGGGACCATCAGAAATGACTAGAGACTTCTTTGCATGGCATGTAGTATAGCATAGCTGTTTGGGAGGCGTGGGGCAGACAGGGGCTTATAAGGGAGGGGGATGCTGTCGTAGGACTCCTTCACCAGCGTATCTGCCTGTGCAAATGGGGCTCCCAGCCTGGTGACAGCTTCAGCAACAGCACGGTTGTGCCCTTCTCCATCATTTTCCTCTGAGCTGCTGCCCACACATGAGCCTTTCAGTACTTACCTGTGTCAGGGAGGTTCCACTTTGCAGGACCCAGCGTCATTAATGGACTTTTGGGAGGCCAGAGAGTGAATCAGGAGTGGAAGAGCTCGGGTGTTTTGCATTCTGCTTCATTGCTGGACCAAGCTTCTCTCCCTTCTAGACGGTCGAGTTTATTGGGCATCGCGGCGTGTCGTGTTATAATAGCATGAAGTCCCAAAAGCATGTGTTATGTCCCAAAAGCATGTATTATGTGCCAAGAGACTGCTACCAGAAGGGGGCACGCCATGCTTCATACATAGACGATATGGCTGATAAAATCCCATTCCTTACCTGTTCCCCCATCCCATCCTAGTGACCCTCCGCTGGGCTGTCTTTGTTTGCCTTCTCCGTCCAGCCTGCCTCATCGTGTGCGCGTACATCTGTACTTGTAGCAGATAAAACTGTCGAACAAGCGAGCTGCCGCTTCTGAATCTAGCATAGCTGGAAAAAAAAAAGAAGAAAGAAACCAAAGAGGAGGCAGCTGGCATGAGGACCAAGATTTATCAATCCCTAAAAGGCTGAGATGGAAACAGCTATCAGAACATCTCTCTGCTGCCCCTGGGTTAATGCCGGACTGTCCTCAACACTAAATTTTCCAGGGGTCTGTCCAGGTGGGTGTTGTATGTCTCAAGCCAAAGACTCAGAGACAAGACCCTCCCTTTCCATTTTCCCACTTCTTTTTCTTTGGCACCAACCGGGGCATATAATCTGTGCAATCTGCTCAGTCTTCCCCTGTGTCGGCCAATCCCAAAAGCAATAGATTGACTCCATTCCTCCCAGGAGTGCAAGGAATGACAATGCAAAGCACTGGACCAGCTTTAAAACAGATTGTAATGAAATTTTTACACTCTGATAGCACGATAAAGACATTCTTTGTCAGAAACAGAGACGGTGACAACTGGGAAGGGGAGGCCGATTTTTTTGTCTCTGGATGTCAGCAAAGCTAGGAAAGTTGTTTAAGCTTCTAACATCAGAAAGAGAAAGGGGAGGGGGGGACATCAGGATTTTGATCCAGGAAATCGAAGAGCTGAGCAGAGCTCCTTCAGCAGCCCCAGCTATTACTATATCATTGTGGCATTTAGCATTTGGAAAATTAAATTAACTTAACAGCTTTTGATTGAAGGTGCTCCTACAGGACGTGTGAGCAACGAGAGGTGTGCCATGCTAGGATAACCTGGGCCTGGGGCACCATTGCGAGATGCAAGGTGAAATGAGGGCCCTCGGGGAGCTTAGAAGTGGCATTATCCCGGGCACCTGCACACCCGGGAGTGCATCTCTGCACAATTGCACACTGTGGCGCACATCAGCAGAGACCCCAGCCCCATCCCACAGGGTTTTTGTTTTTTTAACACTCCTTATCTTGGATTAAGTGATTTCCAGAGCTGCTGAAATTTCTGGCGGCCTGCAGGTGGCACCACAATTTAGGTTTTTAACCGCCAGTTGCTCAGATTTGCAGAAACGCAGACCAAATCGGAAAGCTGCGCCAGCTGACTTAGTTAACAAGCATCTCTGGCTTCTATCAACTTAAAGAACTGGTTGGTTTACAGACCTGTTAAATGGTGGGGGAAGGAGGGAGACTTGTTGGAGTCGTCCTCTTTCTTTTTACCTTTTTAATTTTGGCTTCTCTGTTGCATAATTAGGGACAGTCAAGTTAAAAAATACCCTAGGAAGAAATATATTTTTCTGATCAGAAACCTTCGGTGTTGTCATAAATGATCCCTGTATGTGGCTAGATAACAAGGCACAAAATGAAAGGCTGCGTGTGCCGGTAGCTATCTACCGAGTCGCCATCGGGGAAGAAATCTCCGAGAGTTTAAATGGGGAGCGCAGCGACTGTATCAAAATCTAGGACATTATTAGCCATGGGAGGCTAAACAGGATGTTTTGGACAGCAGGGGGGAATCAGGCACTGCAGGTAGACAGCACGGAAACAGCTCTCCCCTGCCAGACTCAGTCCACACTAATGTAAAGTCAGGCCTCGATCCTGATCAGCGCTGAGCTCTCACCATCGGCGGCAAAGCACGGGCCCTCAGCGATGCTCAGGATAAGGCCCGTTCTCTTTGCAGTCAGCAGGCTGGGGACAATCCTGCTCACGCCATAGTGGACGGCAAAAATAATCCCATTGATTTTGACTCTGCGGATCCGGACCCCGCATACCCTCGGGCTCTTTTTCTGCAAGCATTCCTCGGGTCAGAGGAGGCCGCGTGGGTTATCCAGTCCTGACCCCTCTCCTCCCCCCACTGCCGAGTGCATGAAAGGGCCTATAAATAAAGTCTCATTTGTCACTCATTCTTTTCTGGACTCCAGAGAGCTGAGGGATGCGTTGACTCCAGCCATTGTTTTTTAAGAACGAAGAGGAATTCCTATTAATTAATTCTTCCTCCTCCCCAGCTAATAGAAAGGAACAGGACTAAACCCAGATCATCTCTTCTAAGGACGGCCGAGTTGTAAATGCTGAGCCAAATTTCCCAGGGATTTTCACGTGCATTATGATATCCAAGCGCATGTCAGAATGGACATTAAATAATACCGTACCGCTCACGGCGGCAGCGATCTGCCGAGGTTATTCACCTGCCATTGTATCTTTCGGATTTCTGTCTCGCTCTTCCCTTGTCATTTTGTGCTGTTATTACTCTTCAGGTTTTGCATGGCATTCATTTCTCTGAATGAAAACAAATGACTCCTTGCAAGAGGCAGGAGATAAAGCCTAATAAATACATTTTATGCGCCACCTTAAAAGGAGGGGGGTTGGAGGGTGGGCTTTGAATCCACATTTATCCATCAGGAAATGTAAACCAGAGCTCAGTCCATGTACACATGTACATACACACAGGTGGGGAGAAGGAGAGATCAAACTTGTTTTGAGGAATACACAATACTGTTTAAAAATAAATGCATCGGGGCAGAAGGGGATGGAAATAGATTTCACCCCGGTGTTTTGCTGCATGCACATGAAAGGGAAATAAGAACATAGTGCTTTGAAATATTCATATGTATTAGTGTTGGGGAGGCCTTGGCCACAAAGCAGAGCCTGGGTGCTGTGCAAAGTCAGGGTGAGTCCCTGCCGCCGCAGCGCGTGCAGGCTGGCTGTCCTGGGATCGTGGTCCTGCTTGGAGGAAGGGCCTGCTGGGTGCTGTGTGCACACAGCCCTGCACAGAGGCAGCTGTAGGATTGGACCCAAACTATTTCCCAACCATAATGGATCCAGCACCAGAGCCCTTGGCCCTGACCTTTCTCTTTCCTCTCCCTCTCCTGGGCCTTTCCGGTAGGGAGCTGGCCTAGAGGACCCTTGGGATCCCTTCCAGCCTGCTCTGTAAATGCCCATCACCTGAGCATTTAGGCTACATGGCTTTTTTTGGTAAGGAGCTGAGCTGCAGCCCCCTGGCTTGAGCTGATTTGCACATCCCAGCAGCAAGGCTTTCCTCCCACCCTGGGCATTGCACTGCTCCTCCACCTTTGAGGAGGGCCCAACTGGAGCAGGTCAGGGGGTGGCGTGGGGGACAGGGGGTTTCCGAGGCTGGCAAGCAGGACCTGGGGGAGGGGGTAGGAGAGAAATCCCAGCCTGCAGCCTCCTCTTCCTGGCAGACAGACCTGCAACTTGCGCGGACCAGCGTGTGGCTTGAGAATTGGATGCTTTAAGTCACCGCAAGACCCACGAATGAGCCGTGGTAGAGATGAATGGAGGGATTGCTGAGGATAAGGATATTTGCTGGGAAGAAGGGGGGAGACAGAGGAAGGAAAAGCAGAGGGCTGTCAGCCTGCAGCCTCCTTTCCCTGGAGGAAAGACGCACTTGTGCGGACAGGTTTGTGGCTCGAGGATTGGACTTGAGTCACCTCAGGGCCCACCTGTGAGCCCTGGTAGAAATCATATTTGAACGGAGGGACGGGTGAGGAGGACATGTGCTGGGGAGACTGCAGCCTGTCAGGGCTGAGGACCCATCCACGAGCTGTGGCAGAGGGTCCTCTGCCCCGGCTATTTGCTGGGGATGCTTTGTGAGCCGGGATGGAGATCATCCTTGAATAGAGGGATGGTTGAGGCTGATACGTGCTGGGCAGCAGGGGAGGTTTCAGCTTGTCTGGGCTCAGGGCTCAGCACCCATGCATGGCAGGGATCAAGATGACTTCTACCCTGGCTGTTTCCTGGGAAGCAAGGGAGGCTGCAGCTTATCTGGGCTCAGCTCCCACCCATGATCCGAGGTGGAGATCAGGATGATCTCTACCTTGGCTATTTTCTAGGCAGCAGAGGAGGCTGCAGCTTGTCTCGGCTCCGCACCCACGCACGAGCTGAGATGGAGGTCAGGATGATCTCCACCCTGGCTATTTCCTGGGCAGCAGGGGAGGCTTTGGCTTGTCTTGGCTCAGCACCCATCCATGAGCCCTGGCAGAGATCAAGATGATCTCTACCCTGGTTATGTACTGGAAAGCAGGGGAGGCTGCAGCCTGTCTGGGCTCAGCACCCACCCATGATCCACCGCAGAGATCAACATGATCTCCACCCTGGCTATTTCCTGGGTGGCAGGGGAGGCTGCAGCTTGTCTGCGCTCAGCACCCATCCCCCTGGTACGAGGCTGACGGTGCCTTCTCTCCTGCCCTCAGGGCTCAGCACCCCCATGCTCCCCAGCACAGATCAACATGATCTCCCCCTGGCTATTGCAGGATGATCTCCCCCCCTTGGCTATCTCCTGGGGAGACTTTGGCTTCTCCGGGCTCAGCACCCACCCCTGCTCCCCCGCAGAGATGAGGGTGATCTTCCCCCTGGCTATTTGCAGGATGATCTCCCCCCCTTGGCTATCTCCTGGGGAGACTTTGGCTCCTCCGGGCTCAGCACCCACCCCTGCTCCCCGACAGAGATCAACATGATCTCCCCCTGGCTATTGCAGGATGATCCCCCCTTAGCTATCTCCTGGGGAGGTTTCTCCGGGCTCAGCACCCACCCCTGCTCCCCCGCAGAGATGAGGGTGATCTTCCCCCTGGCTATTTGCAGGATGATCTCCCCCCCTTGGCTATCTCCTGGGGAGACTTTGGCTCCTCCGGGCTCAGCACCCACCCCTGCTCCCCAGCAGAGATCAACATGCTCTCCCCACTGGCTATTGCAGGATGATCTCCCCGCCCTTAGCTCTCTCCTGGCAGCAGGGGAGGCTGCAGCCGGTCTGTGCTCAGCCCCCATCCCTGCTCCCCGGTGGGGACGAGGTGGTGTCTTTGCCGGGCGGCAGGGAGCGCGCGGGGGCTCCTCCCCGCCCCGTCCCGTCCCGTCCCATCCCATCCCGGCGCGGCGGGGCAGGGGCAGAGGCAGAGGCAGGGGCGGCAGAGGAGGGAGGCGCGGCGGAGGCGGCGCTCCTAGGTGTCAGCAGCGAGCCACGCCGCGCCGAGCGAGCCGAGCCGAGCGAGCCGAGCCGCCGCGGCGCAGGGAGGGAGTTGCAGACTTGGCAGCGCTTCAGTGCGCGGGCGGCGGCGGGCGAGGCGAGGCGAGGCGAGGCGAGGCGAAGGAGGTGGCAGCAGCAGCAGCAGCAGCAGCAGCAGCAGCAGCAGCCCCGCTCCGGCCCCGCACAACTTGGCTCGGGGCTGCGGGCATGGCGGAGTGAGCATCCCCCGCGCCCGGGCTCCGGGGTCGGGGCCGGGCTCCGCCGCAGCGGCAATGCGGCGCCGGCGCTGAGCGCCCGGGGGAAGCGGCAGCCGCAGCCCGGCGCCGCCAGGTAAGACCCAGCCTTGCCCAGCTCCCAAACTTTCCACCCCTTGTAGCATGGAGGAGCCAAAACCCCCCTCACTGCTTTCTGCCCCTTGGGGATGGGGGTGCCCCGCAGCCTCCGCGGGCTGCCAGGTGAGCGCGGGGATGCAGAGAAACCCCTCTGCATGGGTTGTGTGAAGTTGCAGCTTGAAAGACCCTCCTTATCCCTCCCTTTCAAACCCCCCCCAAATTAAAGAAAGACAGCTAGCTGCCTTTCATTGAGTCCCCCCTCCTGTTTCCAAACTTCCCCCCGGAGTCAGCGCCGCTTGGGTTTATTCCCCTGCAAAAAAGCGCCTGGTTGTCATCCACCTGCTTTTCATGGCTTCCCTCTGCCACAAAGAGCAGGCGATGTCGCCGCTGGAAGTTCGTGCAGGTATCCGAGGGGCGCGGGGGCACGCCAGCGGGGCAGGGGTGGGCACCGCTCGCCGTCCCTCCGGCCAAGGGGGTTTTGTGGGGGGTGACAGGCGACTCGGTCCCCCCCGCCGCCTCCTCTCGAGTCCTTATTTTAGCATGCATCGGGTCTCCGCAAATATTTTGGAAGGCATCAAGCGTGCTACCTTCTTTTTGGATCTGCCCTCTGTTTCACTCGGGTATCGTTCATAAAAAAAAACAACCCAATAATCTTTGAATGGATAGGACCAGCGGCGCATGGGGTGGCTTGTCTTTGCCTTTTCTGCCTTTTAATTACAATGTGTGCCTCTCAGCGGGAGATTAGGTGGTGTTTTTTTTCCACCCCCCCCCCCCCTTCCCTCTTTTCCCTGAGTCATAGCCTCGAGGTTTCAGGGATCAGAGCAGCATTTAGGTTATTATTTGAATTGTCTGTTCTTTAAAAAAAAAAATAAAAAAAAATTTGGGAGCCCTTAGGTAGAGCGTGTTTCATCCGAGCGGGGCTTCAAACGGTGCAACAGATGTGCTCCGTGTCTGCTTTGCTCGCACGTTCGGGTTGGAAGGAAAAAATTTCCAAACTGATGGGTTTTTGTTGGGTTTCCCCCCCCCTCCTTGGCCTGAATACCTGCTACACGAGGATGCCTTTAAATAACTTTGTCTAGTGAGCTCCTTCCTCGGAGAACTGGCTGCAGCTTTTAGCCGGAGCCTGCCATTCAGTCCTGCCTTAAATTTGTGGCCGGCGGAGAAATCGATAGGATGCAAAATAAATGACAGCTGTGAGATTTAAGTGGTGTTTATGTCCAAGACAGGCGTTTTAAAATACCTCCCGAGGATCAATCACGGTGCTTTTTGGAAGCTTTTGCTGCATGATTGTAACTGTCTTCTAGGCGCCAAAGACCATTTTTAAGTCTGGTCCATGTAGGCAGCCCAGTGCCCTGGTACGTCAGGGGTGAGTGCTAGGGAAGATCCTCAGAGATGCACCGAGCCTCGCCACTGGGGAAAGGAAATGCTGACATTTCCCTTTATTTTCCTACGTGCCAAGCTCCCCGCAGGTCTCTGCTCACGCTGTGCTTGGTGCTGCACAGACGTGGCAATGAGGGGCTCTGCAAGTGGTGAGGCAAGGCAGGCAGCCAGGCAGACACTCCCAGGAGGACTTTGGCTGCTGAGTTATGATGGGTTGTTTGTAATGGTCCATAATTAAGGTGGAGGCCTTCACTTGCAATGGTCTTGGCTGTGCCAGGAGTCTTCCAGCTTCATGACTGAGCCAGGACTCGGGATTTCTCTTGTGGGACTCCTTTAACAAGCCACGTCTCTCCCCCTCCACCCCAGTTTCCTTGCCTTCAAATGGGCACGCTACCGTGTGCCTTCCCGGGGGTCCTGCAGCTTCCTGAGAGCCGCGGATGCAAGTAAGCTGTAAGCGCGTTGTAGCGCGGTGCGTTTAGGGTTAGTGCTGCTTTCAAATCCACGCCTTGCTTGGCAGGGAGATGGAAAAGCTCTTTAGCAATCTGCTGCTCGTGTTGTCACTGGAGGTTTCCGAGCGCCGGGCTAGCATGTCAGTGTTGCGTGGCATCGGGGTATTATTCGGTTCTGGGGTCAGTGGTACCAAGCTTTGCAGACTGGAGTCGTATATGGATATTTTGAAGAGAATTTGCATCACTTTTGTGTGTGCTAATAGGGCTTTTGTTACCATAGCACCTGAGGGCCTCACAGCTATGAATGGATTTTATCATCGCAACGTTCTTGAAACGTAGGGATGTGTTACAACCGTTTGATTAATACAACCTGAGCTACAAGGGCACCTAGAGTCTGTGGCTGCGCTGGGAACTACACGTGGGCCTCCCATGTCCCAGCCCAAAATCCTATTCAGCAGTCCACCCTTCGACCTGCATGAGTAGTCGTAGGTGTGGTTGTCATTATAATGCCTTGTAGGGCCTATTATTGATGAAGCACAGGCTGACTGGTGCTTCTCGGGGCAAGAAGAACAGGGCAAAGGGCTATTTCCAGTTCCTTCTTTATGTGGAGTTGGGGGCATCTTCCAAATATGAGTGATGCACTAAATAGCCCCTCCAAACATCGGTATGACTGAGGCTCCCTGTCTGCGAAGGAAGCCTGAATGTGGCTGCAGCTTATACTTGCTAAGTGCTGTCTGACTGCTGGCTGATGAGCACGCAGTTAGGAGTTTAAAGCACATTAGCTCATTTGAGCTCGAGCGTGGAAAAAACAGTGAAATCTGCAGAAGATGGGTTTCCTCATCCAAAGACCTCAAAGCTCTCTAGAGCAGTGAGAAAGCAGCATTATTCCCATTTTACAGGTGGGCAAACTGAGGCACAGAATGGTAAAGAGCCCAGTTCAGCTCCCATCTCTATCCAGTGGGAGTTTCTAATAGAAGGTAGCATGGGCCTGACATGCTGACCCAGTGTTACGCCTGTAGCCGGACCCAGCTCTTCTGTCTCCCTGTCTAGTGCTGGCGGTCATGGCCAGGACTACAGTCTTGCAAAATCCCATTTGAAAAAAGGAGGAGCTGAGAATACTCTGATGGTTAAGTGTGGCAAGTGAATGCCTTGAGGCAAGGAAAGCCTAAGCTTGGGGTTCAAGTGAGGGACTGAGCGATCAGGAGTAATAATGGTCTTCTCAGGCAGCCGCAGACTCGCTGCACGACCCTTGGGTGAGTTTTCTGATCCTGGGTGAGTTATTTCTTTCTCTGCCTCCGTTCCCCCCTCCTCTTTAAAAATGTGACAGCAAACTTTGCAACAGCCTTGGAAAATGCAGGAGCAAAGTCCAAGGCAGCTGCTGATGGGTATCACTGCAGCGGCCGTCTTGGCCAAAGTCTCTCTCTCTCCCTTTTGCTTGGTACCACTAGGGTGTTGGAGCTGTCCCAGCTCCTAATCTGCACACGAGCTACACCAACTTGGCTTAGCCTTTGCTTGTTGGCATCCTTGTAAGACCAACAACACCCCCTCCAACTCGGGGAATCCAAATCACCGAATGTATTCAGTTGGGCATTAAGTCTAGCAGTGACTAGGATGCTCCGAAGGGCTGGAAGTGACCTCGAAGGTCAACTTGTCCAACCTCCTGGACAAACTTGTCAAAGGGCCTGAGTGCTGACAAGATCTTCTCTCTGAAAGTTGGCAACGAGTCTGTGTGTGAGCAAACCTCTCTGGGGAGCATCTGATATTCCAGCGGGCAAGGAGAGTGTGTTGGAGGTGTGTTTTGTAGGGATCGCTGTGACCTCAAGGAGGGATCTGGGGTGTAGACCCCTAGTCAGGCACTGCCAGTTCCTTGGGTGAATTTAATGCTGCTGAACGGTCCCTGAGCAATTCTGCAAACAGCTGCAGGGCCAGCCTGCCTGCCAGGCCTCGCTGCTGCCCTGGCTTCAGCCCTACCCTGGAGGGGACCTTCTCCAGGAAGCAGGAGGTCATTTGAGACTCCAGGACCCATTTTGTCCCAACCTCCCTGTTGCGACTGCCACCTAGCGTCGATGTCAGTGATTGATGTGGTGAAAATAGGAAACCAGCCGAGATTCCCCATGTGTGGGTAATAAGGCAGAGCTGCTGCTGATCCAGGCTGGATTCAAACGGGGGACTTAGACGGGAGAAATTCGGCTGCTTGCTGTTCTCTCCCAGCCTCAATGCTGGATTTCGAACTTCCCTTCCAGCCCTATCTGCTCGTGCCTGAGTGGTCTGCCTGCGTTTTCCCACTGAGACACCGCGCTATAAATTAATACAAGGCGACCGGCTTGCGAACTGTGCCTTGCCCTCCTGACAGGGTGAATGTGTGGCTCTAATGCAGATAATATGGAATCAGTTTCCATTAAATGCATTTGCATGAAATATTCTCGCGCACTTTTCTTCCTGTCCTTATTGCTCGTGTGATGTACAAGGACCAGGGGAATAAATCTTAATGCTAGATGAACGCTCCAAGACAATGCGGCATCCAGTGCATGTAAATGTTTGCAAAATGAGCCACTCGGAGAACGGGCTTTTGATTTCGCCTGAGCATGAAGTATCATCAGGGAGGAAAGATGGGGAAACACGGCTTTTAATCCTAGAACTGTTTGGCTTTACAATTACTGAGTGACACTGTGTATTTCTCAGTTTTGATGCCAGCTGCGCTACCTGAACCAAGGATGCCGTGTATATAAATATGGCTTTTTTTTTCCCCCTTTACTCCTTCCGAAGTGAATAACAGTTGCTAACATGCACTTACTAACAAAATTCCCCTGATGCTCATTCATAAAGAACCGCGCCGGTGATTCTATCAGCATTAAACTGTTTGGTGACTGAGCTTAGAATTATAGGAATCGGAGCAATGAATTAGCAGTAAATCAAATCCCGGATGATTCCCTACCCAACTGCGGCGAGATTTAAATTAAAAATATCTTGCCGAGATGAAGTAATCATAAGTCAAGCACTGGAGTTCTGTCAGTCTGGGCTCTCGCACGAGGAGCGTCGCCCCTTTGAAATCAAAACCATGACAAGCCCATGTATTGATCCCCAGCTGAACTGGGAAATTGCCACTTCATTTTTTCTATAAACGTTTTTTTCCCCCCTCCCCACCTCTTTTTGAAGGGAAGCGGGTTTTTCTGGGAAGCTGATGCAGGCTTTGTAGATTGGCTGCGTGGGCTTGTGGTTGGTGTGAGTATATTTGATTGCATTTTTTTCCCCCACCCCCCCTCTCCTGACCAGGGACTTGTCCATAGTGCAGCCACAGAAAGAAAAACTCAATTAGGAGTCTAAGAGGTATATCCTGTTCCAAGTGGCTGTCAGGGAAATAACAAGCACCGGGGGTACAATACAGCTTGGTTTTCTTCTGCTGCTTGATGCAGAGTGTTATCAAAAGGAGACTCTGATCCAGCCACCGACTTTTCGGGGTGGCCTCAGAGGAGTCAGTTCACTGCTCCGTGCCTCAGTTTCTCCATCTTTAAAATGTGGGCGGAGATGCTTGAAAAACACGTACTGCTCCATAGGTCGAAAGTGCTTTATTAATGCTGACAGGCACCGTGAATTAATAAGAAATGGAGAAGGTGCCTGTCGGGGACTAATTTCATCTGAATCTTGCACTTGGACTTTGTTTTCCCCGTTGCTGAGCCGTTTCTCTTTTCTCACCTGGCTTGAGGGGGAGGAGGAAAGACAGGTTTTGGTGGGAGAACATGAAGAGGGACAGGCTTGTGACTCCACACCAAAGTCTGGGCAGAGGAGACGACCGTGGGACCAGGGCTGAAAGAGCAGAGGCAGTGAGCACTGCAATGTTGGCCTACCCTTTGTCAAAGTTGTCAGAAACTCTTACCCAGTTTTCCTTGGAAGTGGCTTTTTCATCATCTAAACTCTGCTATGGGGACAATCTCTTTCCCCCATGCTATTTTTGGATTTGCTTTCAATTAAGGTAGTATCTGTTCCCAGCTCTGTGTTCACTCCTCTTGTTCCTCTTGACATGTGTATGGGGAAGCGGGGGGACCCATCAGTGATTCTCACTGAAGCGATGCTACGGCAGCGCTTCTCAGTACCCCCTCTCGTTAGACTCGAGGCGCCTCCTCGGAAAATGCCAGCTCTCATCCTTCACTTGTTTTCCGATTGCAGAGAAAATAGTAGAGCAGCTCTTTGGTTGCAAACAATTCAGAAAGACCAGGACAGGGCAGAAGGTTTTTAATGCTGTGGATTGCTGTTCGAAACCTCTGGGTTTATCTTGTGCATACATCTAACCGTGCTAACTGTGCGTGGTGCCACGCGTCATCCTGGGCAGGATCTCGGGGCACTCTGGTTGATCATTGCTGCGCTATAGTGCAATGGCTGGGGTGGGCACTGCTGTCCCCTGCTGTCACATGCGCTCCCCGTCCCTCTGTGTGTCAGGAAGCGGCTGCTCGGGCCCTTTCCCTGTGTGCAGG
This sequence comes from Alligator mississippiensis, assembly GCF_030867095.1. NCBI lineage: Eukaryota > Metazoa > Chordata > Crocodylia > Alligatoridae > Alligator > Alligator mississippiensis. Next base: position 7,799,573 of record NC_081827.1, read on the forward strand.
GCAAGCACTGAGCTTTCAGCAGTGGCGTGTGGCTCTGCAAGCACTGCCCAGGCGGCCGTGGGGAACAGGCCAGCAGTCCCCCTGGGAGTGGCTGTGGGTCTGCATTCCCACTCATGTCATACAGGTGGGGAAACGGAGGCATGGGGCAGCGGAGGGCAGCATTTCACTTTGCATTCGCATCCTCATGGGGGCTGCATCTGTGGATCAGGCCACTGCCCCTCTTTCCCTCCTCCCCCCCTATGGCACCCATCACAGCTGCCACTCTCCAGCCTTCGGGGCAGCCACCCAGTCCTTTCTGAGCTCCCCTGGGCACAGATTTCCAGGGGAGGCTGCCCCTTGCTGGACTAAATCTGCTAAGGGATGCGGGGTGGGGGTAGGGTTGCAGGTTCAAGTCCCTCCTGCCCCCAGTGCCTGCCCTGGGGCAGGTGCTGGTGTCTGCAGGTGCGTCGGACACAGGCTCCCGCTGCACGGGGCTGGGCTGAGGCTCAGCCCACACCTGGCTGCGATCCTGGCAGCTTCCCATTCACCTGTTGGCTGCAGCTGGCTTGGAGAGGGCCGGGCCGAGGTGGGGAGAGCCCGTGCCCAGCTTTCCTGGGCTTGCAGGGCCGGTTCCTCCGGCAGGGACCGGGAGCGGGCAGGATGAGGCGCCTGGCTGCCATGGTGATGCGTTGCTATGGAAACCCTCCAAGATGCCATCCCTGTGCAATGTGGAGAGAAGGCAGCCCTGTGCCTGCAGCCCCTGCCTGGCCCAGCCCCAGGGCAGTGCCCAGTCTGGCCTGGCCTGACCCCATCTGCCACCCCCCTCCCCTCCAGTAGCGATGGGGGTGGGGGGTGTTGAGCTAATTGCTTTTCTAGTCTTACCTGCTAATTGCTGGGGCTTTCTGATCCGCTGCTGGGAGTCCATAAGGGCATCTTCCCGCAGCTGGAGCAATGGGGGGCAAGCCGGGCTCCTGCCCCCATGCTGCGCCACCACCCCTGGCTCCCAGCTCTGGGTGTTGGGTGGTGCTTTGTGCCCTCACAGCTTCAGGTTGGAGCTCAGACCTCGGGGCGATCCTGGCTTGTTGGCAGCTCTCCTCCAGCCCTGGAGCCCTCTCTCCGGGGGCAGGCGAGAGGCTGGTGCCTCTGCTGCAAGCTGCAGCTCTTGCTTTGCTTTGGGTGCTGGGAAAATGCATGGCAGGGCACCTGGGTTCCTTCCTTGAGGCTATGTAGGCTCCTGCAGGGCTGGCTTAGCTGGAAGCGAGACCCCGGCTCGGGGCTGAACTTGGTTCCTTATTCCCTGTTCCCAGTTCGTTGTTCCCGTTTCCTTTTTCACAGTTACTCATGCACTGGGTGGCTGTTAGCAATGACTTGGATGTGCCAAAGAGTTGGGTATTTCAACCCAAATATGTATTTACCATGAATAATGTACTATTACATCACATAGCCAATACCTTGCCCTGAATGAAGACCTGAATTGGACTGGGATTATGGGGCACAATATGCTTGGGACCACTCCAAACCCCATGTCTCTGTGACCAGGGGGCTTTTCTGAAGAAGGCTGGTCAGCCCTCTGTCTGATCTGAAGCTCAGTTTTCGAGTGCCATCCATGCCAGTTGATGCTCCCCCCGGTTCCCCACCTGTGTGCTATGTACATTGTCAAATAAGGAGCTGAGTTTGGGCTGGGATTATGGGGCAAAATCCACTTTGCATCACCCCAAACCACATGTCTCTGCCATTGGGGGACGCTCCTGAGAAAGCTGGGTCGGGCAGGAGCCTGCCCAGGCTTTAGAGTGGCATTTGCTAGCCTCCCCCCGCACCCCTGCCTGACTGCCGAGTCCCAGGTGCTGAATAAGGAGCCAAGCGAGTTCATTTTCTTTGTTGGCATTCCTTATTAAACATGAAACAATCAGACAGGAATTGGGCCAGTGTGAGGGATTTTGGAGAAGCACCTGTCACAGCTGTCCATGATGAACATATGTGAACATATAGAGCCTTAGTCATTTGGGATTATTTTTTTCTACTTTGTTTGGGTACAGTTTTAAGGTAAAATGCTGATCATGTATTTAAATGTATTTAAGCCTGTACCTACCACACACACGTGGTTCCTGATGTCAGTTCCTTGTTCTTTTTTGCAGGGGGAGGTGTTGTGTTTAGGGTTAGAGCAGGTGGAGCCCTGCCCTGTTGTAGAGAGTCCTGGGGGCCAGCCTCATCCTCATTGCTGTCCCTGGGTCTCATGCTACAAATGGTGCATACCTGGATTAGGACCATATGCACTGCCCACCCTGGCCAGTTCAGGATATGTGCCAAATGAGGTGCCTGCCTTGGGACCCACGTTGCAGGTGGCACTTGCTTTGTCCAGTGCATGACCTGTGCTGCATACAGTACCCAGCGCAGCTCAGCCAGTTTGGGTTCACGCCGCACTGGCACCTACCCTGGCTGGTCCAGGACATGCACAGCACATTGCACCTGCTCCAGCTGGTCTGGCCCCTGTGCTGCATACAGCAGCTGGGGAGGGCGCTGTGTGCAGTGCAGGTCCCAGACTAGTCGGAGCAGGCACCTCATGCTGGATTTGGCATACGGCTGCAGGATCCATGGGTCGAATCCGGCCTGCAGATCCAGCTTCACACCATTCATCCAGCCCATGGGCTACTCCTGTGCCCTCACCCAACTTGTGGTGCCAGTTGACTTTGAAACCCCTACTATAGAGGTAGGAGAGGAGAGATGTCACCATTTCTTCCTTACTTCCATTGCAATCTCACCTGCTCCTTCCTGTGAAGTTTTGAAACTGTCAGCCACTGCCATTTCCCTTCACCTCTGCTGCTGCTGCTAAATGCCTCACTCGGAGACTGAAGAAGAGCGTTTGTGCCTGAAAGCATGCAAAGAACAATTTTCCCAACTATTTAGTTGGTCTAATAAAAGATATCCCCTCGTCCCAAAGAACCGCGTCTGCCCATGTCACTCAGAGACAACACTGAAGTACTTCATCTCTTCTTTGAATTGAATTAATTCAGTATTTATTGCCTGATATTTTTAAAACATGAAGTGAACATGTAAACGGTTATCGATGGTACATAACAGCTTTTTTGGGTGTATTTGGGATGATTGCTGGTCTTGTGGGCATAGATATGGTGGTTTGTGGGTTTTCCATATATAGTGCTTTGTGGAGTGCCACCCTGGATATAGATTGTGGTATCTAGAAAATTGATATCAGTGTTGGAGTATTTCAGAGAAAAGTTGAGGGGTGATAGTTGTTGAACCCATGGGTTTGAGTCAATAAGCGAGTCCAGGTGCTCAGTCCAGATAATGAAAATCTAATCTCTGTCACGCAGGTATAGTGCAGGTTTGGTGCAATTTTCTGCAATTGTTTTCTCCAGGTAGCTCATGAAGAGGTTGGCATACTGAAGGGCCATCTTTGCATCCAGTGCAGTGCCCTCAGTTTGGAGGAGGTGACAATTGTAGGAAGTGAAGTCGTGGGTGAGGATGATGAAGTGGATGATTTGTACAACATGTTGGAGTCTGCTCCCTATTCTTGAAGGCATCTGTCAGGCAGCTGTGCCTTCGTGGTGTGGGGTATTAGTGTACGGGTTGGTGACATCCATGCCTGCAATTTTCGGGGATGTGGCTGATGTTCTGGATTCAGTTGAGGAAGTAAAACGTGCCCTTTGGGTGACAAGTAGTTTCAGGACAGTTTCTATGAATCCTGATATCTCTTCAGTGTGGGTACCACCGCTGGATTTCATGGGTCTACCTTGAGTGTGGATCTTTGGGATCACGTAGAAAGTTTCTGGGGTGGGGGTAAGTGGAAGTAGTTTTCCCTGACATAGGTCTGGGGAGGTTTTGATGATAGTTTTCCATTTCCAGAGTGAATTTGGTGTGGGACCTTCCCCAGGTTTTTTAGAGCATTTGATGTTGGAGAGTTGCCTGCCAGCTTCATTGATGCAGGCCCTATAATCTCAGCCCAAACTCAGCTCCTTATTCGGTGCTAGGCACGTAGCACGCAGGGCTGGGAGGCTGTCTGTGGGCAGGGTGGCACTCAGACCAAGCAGGGGTTAGGCAGGGGCCTGTCCAGGCCTCTTCGAGAAAGTCCCCTAGTCACAGTGATGTGTAGTTTGGGGTGACCCAAGCCCAGTTTTGCCACTCAACCCCAGTCCTTATTCAGGACAGTGTTCTTGCTATGTGACACAATATCAGGTTTATATTAGGAACTATACATTTTGGATGAACTATCCCACATTTTGGCACGTCCAGTTCATTGCTAGCAGCCTCTTGGTATGTAAATAGTAACTTGGAAAAAGGAACTAGGAACAAGGAGCCAACTTCAGCCTCATGCCCAGGCCTGGTTGGGGGGACTTTTGGGAGGCCTGCTGCTGGCTGGGACAGGGGAAGGTTAACTTGGCAGTGGGAAGCCGGTCCCACTGCCCTTCCCTGCCCCTAGTGCTGGCCGGGGCACTTGGGGCACTGTGAGCCCGTGATGAGGGCAGGCTTGTCCCTTTCTAGCCCCAGCAGTGCCTGCTGGACATACCCTCGGGGCAGCAGTGGGGTTTCCAGCCCCTCTGAAGCACTGTGTGGCTGCCCCTTGTCCTGGGTGGGCAAGAGCAATGGCAGGTCTGGCTGGGGTGAGACAGGGGGTTGCACCAGTGCATTTGATTCCTGTCCACACACAGTTTAAACCCAGCTGCCTGGCTGTGGCAGCAGCGTTTGTAGTCAGGTCCTGCTGAGGGAGTCACTTGACTGCACGGCTCATTGTCATGTACCCGATCCCTTCTAAACTCTTCACTCCACAGGTGTTATCAACCCTCTCCTGTGTAATGGGCTGATGCTCCAACCATCAAGCTTTGTTCTGCCATTCTGCTGTCTGTTAGCTGCTCCAGATAATACAGCTCCTACGTCACAGCCCCGCAGATTGTTTTAAACTCATTCCAATGAAGTTATATTTGCTTTCCCATCAATCTTATATTGCATAATCCAGCCCCAGGCCTCTAGTGTGTTAGTAAAGCTTCTAGTTTATTTTTAACTGGGGAAAAATGTGTGTCGTGTTGTATGTGATGCTGCACTTCGCCATCGGCACCCCTCACTATCAAAATGCTAGATCTGCCCATGGGCTGAGATGCTGGGTTTGGATGGACCCGGGCTGTGATCTCCAGGCTGTCTGGGCCTATGCGTGCAATGCTGGGATGGGCTTTCCCTGCAAGGGGGGGTCCGTGGCTGCTGCCTTGGGTGCTTCTGTGGGAATGATGCAGCTGCTCCTCCACCTTGCCTGGGATTGATGGGGTGCAAAAGCCAACAGAGGCCTTATCAAGGGCCTGGGCCTGAGCCTGGCGTGCAGGGGCTACCCCATGTCAAGGCTCTGTCTGGTCCCAGCCTGCGATCCTGGCTCCAGTGACACAAAGCATGATGTACCTGAGGCTGGCAGCTTTGATTTGCTCCCCCAGGACTGAGGGAGGGACTGGGGCTGTTAAAGTGCTACCCCAGCCTCACATCAATCTGTCAGTTAACATCTTCATCATGTGCATAGATTCATAGATATTAGGGCTAGAAGGGACCTTGCAAGGTCATCGAGTCCAGCCCCCCTGCACATGGGGCAGGAGTCAGATCACCCCAGCAAGATAAGCATCCAAGAGTTTCCTAAAGGTATCCAGAGTAGGTGCTTGCACCATTTCTGGGGAGAGTCTATTCCAGCCTGGAGACTCTGACAGTAAAAGCATGGAGGAGAAAGGTGCCCAGGACCCTTGCAGCAAGGACCACCCTTGAGTGTTGCATCAGGTCCCTAACAGACAGTCCCTAGAAGCTCCTAGACACCTTTTGTTTCTGGCAGCTATGAAAGGCTCACGTGGGATTTGAACCCAGGACCTCTTATCCCCAAAGCAAGACTCATGCCCCTAGACCAACAATCCTTGGGCTAGAGGATGGTCTCTAGCACTGCTCACTGATGGGTCTTGAGGTGACTTAAGAGTCATAGATATATTCACAAAAGTTGCAAGTTTTTCCACAGGGCAGAGAAGGTCATAGGCTGGGATCCCTCTCATCCCTCTCCTTTTCCTTCCTTCGCCCCCTCTTCTCTGCTTCCACTTTACCTTGAAAGGGGCTGCTGCTTGGTTGAGGCTGCAGCACCACTGGAGTTGGTTGGTTGTCCCAGTTCTTGGTGCTGACATCTGTTTTCTTGAGGTCTGCCTTCAGCGTGTCCTTATTCTGTTTTCTCTGGCCTCTGCGAGCTCTCAGGCCACAATTAAGCTGGGAGTAGTCAGTTGACACGGAGCAGGGAGCAGACACATGGCTGCCCCGCCGTTCTCCCGGGCGCATCAGAGCCTTTGGCCATGTGTCCCCCTTCTTTGTAGGGCTGAGATTGTGGGGTCCTTAGGAGGAGGTGGTTTCTGGAGCTGGGTCCGTATCTGGCAGGTGGGAATGGAGCATCTCCCAGTGTGAGCCGGAGCAACGGGGCCCCTCTCCCACCCCCCAACAAATTGCTGCAGTGAAGAAGAGCAAGGAGTGACCATTACTGGACATCATGGTGCCTTGGCCTGGGGGATGCTCTGCTCTGCTGCCTGCAGAGCTGTCCCCAGAGGACACATGGGAAGTGGGGTACCCCGCCGGATCCCTGCCCCTGGTTGCAGATCGGGTCCAGGCTGAGATCGGGTCCAGGCTTTTTAATCAAGATTGCCCTTTTCCCAGCTCTGGCAGCCCGCTTGGGTGGCTCCTGCGGGGTGATCCCCTGGGCTGCTGCGGCTGTGCCTGCTGCATTGCTACGGTTGGGTTGCTGCACCTGGCACAATGCTGGGGCTGTGGGGAGACACGTGTCCCAACTGGTTAGGGGCTTGCCAGGGCTGCGCAATTGTTGGCACTTTCAGGGTGGGTGGGGAGATCCTCATAGGCTGCCCCTGTGCAACCTCTTCCCTGGCAGGTATGTGTGTGGAGGGGTGCCATGCACATTGTTAGTGGCAGGGAAACTGAGGCATGGGGCAGTGGCTGGCTCTGGGTCTATTCAGGAGGGGGCCTGGGCTGCAAAATCCATTGCTAAGGCTGGGCTGCCTCCTCCTGGCTCACCCAGGGGACATGGCCAAGTCACCGCTGCCCGCCCGCAGCATCCTGGACCAGCAGCGGTGCCCATCCCTGGGTCCGGCCACCTTCCTTCCCATGCCCTCTGTAGCAGAGCGGCTGGAAGCAGGGCTGGGAGCCAGGGCTGCAGCGGGTCCAGGCTGCCGCTCCAACCCCAGCATGGATCCTGAAACTTTTATTGGATCAACTTTGTAGCTGGGATAAAGTTAGACAAGCTTTCACATGTAAGACATCCTTCCTCGGGTCCCCACGTCCCAGTGGCATGCCCGATGGGGGACGGGCAGGGTGAAATGTCCGACTCCTCTGGACTTACCCCTCGCTCCCAGCCCGGTGCTCGGGGCTCTGACGCCAGCAAAGAAACATGTTGGACCGAACGGGAAAACCTTGGAAGTCTCGATCCATTTAGTGGTTTTGGGACCTGTTCCCTGCCTGTCTCCCTTGCTGCACAGGCTTTCAGAGAGCAGTGTCATTTGGGGCATTCGTTTCAGGCACACGTGGCATTATCATGCTGGGGAGTGGGATCGGGAGGGGTGTGCTCCCCAGTTTCTCTGCCCTCCACTGCCTCTTGAGCCTGGACTATTGGCGCTGCCAGAAGCCCCCCCGTAAAGGGCAGCAGCGAGTTGCTCTGAGCCAGGAGCAGATCAGAAAACAGCTTGTGACTCAGTGACAATCTGGTCTCTTGATTTCCACCCGCACGCCTGCTCTGGGAGGGGAAGCAGCCTATGCCAGCTCCATACCTCAGGCTGTGCCTTTTCCTCCTGCCTCAGCTGGCGGAGGCATCAGGTGGGGTCAGCCAAGATCCCACCTACTCCCCTCCCACCCATCCAGCACTGCTCTTTCCCCTCGCCTCCAGGTGCTGCTTCCTGCGAGAGGAGACAGCAGATGCTTTCCACCCTCTTTGCAAGCCGCACGAGGGCACGGCAAGCGCCACGCTCCTACCCTGGAAGAACGGCACTCCTTAGAAACTTGCACAAGCTGAAGCTGGCACAGAAACCCTCCAAATCGCAGCTTTATTGGGTGTTTTTTTTCTCCTTGTAAAGCAGGTTGCACAAAACATCCCATAGTGTAGTAAGCAAGGAGTCTCCAGATGCTGTTTTGTGTGCATCTGTCCCATTCCTGCCCATGCTCTCCGCCGGGATGTCTGACTTTGCCACCTGTAATTAGCCTCTTTCAGGGCCTCACTGTTGCTGGGGAAGGTTATTACAGCCACCGCTTATCCCCAAGCCTGGAAAAATCTGGCCGTTCGTGAGTTCAGAGTTAAGAGGGAGCGTATTTTAAATTGTAATGTGTATTGTCTGGAGCTTGTCTCTCTAAAGGTCAGTTCCTCGTGCAGTTCGAATGGTTCCCATGTTTTAATTTGCCTTTCACAGCAATAGTACTCATTCCTGGAGGGGACCTGCCAGGGTTTGTTCGCCCGCCTGCCCCCTCCCGCGGCCCTCCAGCCACCCACATTTCTGTGCTTGGGCTTTCAGGCTCTTTTTGCTATAAAGAAATTCTCCAGCGAGCAGGCCTTTTATACGCATTTGTGAGATGGCTGGGAGTAAAGAGCGCAGAAAGCAAAGACTGAGGCAAGCAGCAGGGGGTTTCCCTTAAGGCTTTCTATGAGCCAGCGCTCTTAGCCTGGGGTTCAACCCAGCTCTGTGTCACTGGGTCAGACTATCCCCAAGTCCCAAGCAACCAGCTGATAGCGGGGGAGAGCCTGGCTTAGTTGCACTTAACTAGCTAAGCCCTGGTTTGTTCGAGAGCAGATGCCTCTGCCAGGAGAGACGGGCATTTCAGCAAACAGTATATCTGCTGAAAGGTTTGGGTGCGGTTGTGCCCACGATTTGCTTTTGATCCGATTTCAGCTCATTCATTCATTCTGCCGTTCTCCATTTCGGCTGCAGATTTTTAGTAGGGTGCGGGCTCAATATGGTAAGCTGGAGGAGGCCCTATGCATTTCGACTCAGGAGCACTCACCTGGGGTATAGGGCAGTGGTTCTCAACCTTGTTTTGTACCAGGACCCATCGACGGCCAGTCCTGACCCAGTGCCCCTCACTCCCAGACCCCCAGTGTTTGGGTGTGTAGGGCATGGGGGAGCCCCAAGCAGCCCCTCGCAGGCTGGAGCTCTGCCCTCCTGCAAGGGAAAACCCACCGTTTCCCACGTTTTTCTCCTTTAAAGGAGAATCCGTTTGTAAAGTGTGTTGATCCATTTTTAAAGTTGTTTCATATACTCTTGCAACCCACTTTTGGGTTGCAACCAAAATGCTGGTATAGGAGACCTGACTTTAATTCCTTCCTCTGCTGGAGAGGATTCGAACCTGCATCTCCTCTCCAAATTCACCCAGGACGGAGGCTGCTCTTGGCCGGGGCGATCTCATTCCCTCCTATTGACGCTGCTCTGCTTTTCATGAATGATTAGCCCTTCGCAGACCAGAACGGGGGTGTCCCGTCGCTTAAGTGAACAACTGAACCACCGGACTTTGATGTGATAACTATTTAAGTATATAAAGCAATATTTACATGCAATAAACTGTATTTAAGTATATATAGCATAACAATCAGCAGCACACATCCAAGCGCCAGCACACCAACTTCTTCCAGTTTGTTGAGTCTAGCACTTCATTTCCTTCCTTTTTTCCCCGTGTAAGTGCCTGGAAAAAGAGATGTTTTGTTTGGGCTGAATGGGAGGTTTTGTTCAACACAAACCAAAACTGTTCAGCTTTGCATTTTGCCCAGGAAAAAAATCATTTCAGTTTGATCTGAGCTTATTATTTTTTTGTTTGCCTGCAAAAATGAAAAAACCCACCTATTCTCCCAGCCTCTTCTGCTATAAATCGTTAGTTGTTCTGTTGCTCAAAGCCCTCAATCAGGATCACGCTGTACAAACAGATACGGACCTCAATACACTTGAGGACTGGAAGTAGTAAATCTTCTCTCCCTCTCCCTTAGTCTTTGAGCTGTTCTTGTCCCCAATGCTAGATGACTTCCATTGATCATCTTGGAAAATAACTCATGCAGAAAGGGGTTTGTTGAAATGATTTGCCCCCTGGGACCTCCAACTTGAGCCATCTTTTGGGGTCTGGTTATCAGAAGCAGGGTGCTCAGCATATTCCAAAAACGAGGCCCTCTAAAGCTGGAGCACCCAAGCTCTTGTATCCGCTTTGAAAATCCTGCTGGTGGCTTTGATTTATTTTTATCAGTCCTCCATTTCCTTTTGTTTTCTTCCCTCCTTAACATCCAGCTGTTCAACATGTGGCACTTGTAGGGTTGGAAGGCAGGAAGATCAAGCAAGAGTGACGCTTTCATCGGAAGAGATGCATCTCCTGCATAATTTCCAGCCTTGTTGGCTGTGTCTGCTTTATTTTTGCAGTCCCTTCTGTGGTGTGTGGGAGCAGGAGAGAGAGGAAGGACTGTTTTTGTCTTTACTTGTATTTTGCACTAGTGGGAGACCCGCATGTGTCTGGCCTTGGTACGCTAGATGCAGACTGCCTTGAGCACCGTCCATGTCTGAGTTGTATTCAATGAAGCAGTCCTACTTTTAGGGACACAGACTGGATTTTTACCCCTAGCATCTTGCAGAGAAAGCGTGAGTTTTACAGGGGCTAATGTGTGAAAATTGAACTGCAGAGCTGCTGTCAGATGGCCACCTCTGGCTGCAGAGCTGTCACCCCCTTATGTGGCCTGGCCACTTGGGTCTTCAGGGCAAGGGCAGGATAAATGAAGATCTAAGACCCGAGCCAGCAGACGGTATCTCTTATCACTAGGGAACTCATAAGGGAAGTTTAAGTATTTCTGAGTGCAGCCGATAGGGGGCAATGGCTGATGAATGCACACTAATTGTCTTCTTGCAGGACTTAGCAATTATACGGTGTGGTGCATCTTCGAAGCCCTTTTTAAGCAGTAGCTCCTGACTTCATGTGCCTCTTTCGGGAAGGTGAGGAAGCGTCTCCATCCCTCCCCATCCCGCAGTGTTCAGGCTTTGCAGTGATTAAACTTATCTACTGAGGCCCCGCATGCAGCTGCCGTCCCCTGGTCGCTGTTGCTCTTCACTGGTTGTCGATAGCACCAAACATCTGTATGTGCAAACGCAGGGCCGAGTCCTGACAAGTGCTGAGCTTCTTCAGCGCCTGTTGGGCCAGATTTTCAGACTGCAGGGAGGATGTTTGGGACTGGAGAAGGAGGGGATTTGCTTTTTACTGACGTGCTTTGCAGCAGCTGGAAACTGCGTGTGTCAAGCGTGTGTGTGTGTGAGTGTGTGTGTGGAAGTGTGCATTTAAAGCCAAGGAAACTTTAGGGGCAAAGTAGTTGGAGGAAGCTCTGCAGCCTGGACACCAGTATCAGGACTCTGGACTCCTATCATTTCCAAATGCCTTGGTGGGGTCTATTCGGATGCTAAATTGAAAGCAGGGACAACTGAACGATTTAAAGTGAGGTCCAAGTGTGTAATGCTGATGCGGCTCAAATGCCTGGGACTGGGAACGTAGGAGTTGGGGGCCATTGGGACGCCTGTGTTTAAAATGCGCCAGACGGGATTAAACGCACGCGGTCACAGAGTGTTGTGCGAGCATGGCTATGAAATACCAAAGCAGGAGAGGAGTCGAGTGGCTCTGGCACTAGATTGGGAATCAGGACACCTGGTTTCTCTTTCTGACTGGTTGGGTGACATCGGGCCTTTGAGCCTGTTTCCCCCTTCTTACTCTCTATGTAGGCTGTGAGCCCCTGGCAGGGAATATTTTTGTGTGTATTTTTTGCAAAGATGTTGGTTAGGAGCTGTTGTAGTACAAGTCATAGATGAATTGTAGACATGGGGCAGAACCCAATGCATCACCACATTGTAAGAGCCATCGTGCAGGCTGCTGTACATATAGGAAGAAACAATTCCTGTCCCCTCCCCAACCCCTCAATCAAGCTACAACAACTAGGTCTAAGTAATGCTGAGGCCGTGGCAGGGAGCATTACATCCTGTAGACCATCTCTGTACAGCTAGATGCTTCCAGACAATTTCAATGGCTATCTAAGATCAAAATGGTGCATGTATAATCCATAATATATGACCCACGTTAGTCATCGCCTTGACTGTTCTCAATTGGCTATTTTCTCAGAGCATCTCATTAAACGCTGGTCTAGCTAGTGGATCTGAAGGAGAACTTTATTGTCTTTAAGCACAGGACACCCTCTCCAAACCAGCCTGCAAAGGTGAAGGTTGCTTGGGCAGCCTTGGCTCAGTAAGCAAGACGCTATGGTTTGTAATGACACGCTCACATACCATCTTTTCTGTCTGTGTAACATTTATCCTGCTGTGCTTTTATTTTGCGCGTGTGTAATTTTCTAACTCATTAAAAAGCAAATTTGTAAACTCTCCTACGTTCCCTCCTATGGAATTGTATTGGCCGGCTGTTCCTGGATCCCGGCTTTGGAGCAGTTTTGAGACTTGGGACTTTTGTGTTCAGTGCCATATCCTGGAGGGGGACTGCACTCTGGAAGTTATAGAAGATTATGCAGGGGAGTGGTTTTGTGAAATAATGGGGACTAGATTAGGTTATCGTCCCCATTTGTGACCTGGGCTGGAATTTGCTGCCTTTTGACCGTAGTGCAGTGAATCTCAACCAGGGCGCTGTGACACCCTGGGGTGCAGTGAGATCTTTTTAAGAGCACTGTACAATATTCGAGTTGTGAGATGAGCCAGCATCTACACCACTCTCATGATAAGCCCAGAGATTTCATAGTGTAAAACACATCCTGACCTGTCTTTGATCTTTCTGAGTCCTTTGCAACGCAAGAGTTGCTCTATTGTTTTTCTGTAGTCAAAAAATGAGTGAAAGCAAAGAGCTGAGACTTTCTGGAGTCTAACAAGAGGTGCCTTGAGTCTACAAAGTTTGAGAAGTTACTGATATAGTGAAACCCTAGAACTGAAGACAGCGGAGGCTTATCTGATTTCTTTGCAAGTAATTTTCTATCCTAGATGTAAGCGTCAATGCTACCGGAGCAAACGGGGATTCTCCAAGAGCGGCAGTAAAGGTTTGTCTCAATGAATCCTGAATCCTGCCCCCGCTGCTGACTTGCCGGAGGCTTTGCAGGGGGTGCAATAGCTGAGGAGCGCAAAGTTTCTGGCTGTGGAGCATTCCCCACTTCCTCTGTTTCTCTCTGCCAGGATTGCAGGCAGGCAGCTGAAATCTGGTCTCTTTGTTATGAGGCTTGGCTTGCATTGGATTTATACAGCACTAATTATGTGAATATAGACTTCAGCTGGAGAGAAAGAAAGACGACTCGTGACTTCCTGATCCTCCTAACATTACAAAGCGGGGGGGAAACATCCACCCACCCATATTCAGTCGCAATGTAAACCATGTCATACAGCCTGAGCCAGCATGAAAATAGCGGCTTGCTGAGTCACGGGGAAGCCACGGGCTCCCCGAGCCCGGGTCTGGTGTTCGGGTGTTGTGGGGAGTCCTCTGTTTCCAGAGGCACCGTTGCAACTCCAAGAGACGGATGCTCCCTTTGACTTCTTGTTGGCCTCTCTTTGGGCGAGGGTGGTAATCCTGCGATAGCAGACTTGACCGGCGAGATGAAGGAAGTGACTTCCTCCTCGGGGCAGGTCTGTAGCCCAGAATTCTTTACCCGAAGGAGGAAAAGACCCTTGGGTATTAGGATAAGCCTGTCTCTTCTTTGGCCATCTCTCTGGGGTAGGGTTTGCATCTATATGTTTAGCCTCCACTCTGATCCTGGATCTGTGAGCACAACTGGGACACACCTGTTAAATCTCTTTTGCTCTGGCCTTCTCAGTGAGGATCAGTGAGGGCTTTGCAGGTGCTAGTTAGTGAAGCCTAATGTAAGGTGTCAGATTCACAGCGTAGGGCGTTCCCCCCCTCGACTGGGGCATGTCAAGGTCATTGAGGACTCCTCAGCATCACCACTCCTCCCTTGCAAAGTGACTTGTTCAAGGTCACATGGCCAGAGACAGGAATTTAACCAAGGTCTTCTGAATTGCAGGCACCTTCCTTAAGTCCTGGAGGCTCCAGTTTGTGTATTCTCCAGCCCCATAGCAGAGGTCTTGTGGTTTTTGCTATAGTCGAAACCAAGCACATTTCCCAAAGGATCTCTGGACCTGCTACAGACCTCGCCACTGCCTGTGACTTGCGCCACTGCTACTGATAGATACAGACAGCTCAGGTCATCAGTGGGAAATCATCATTAAAACTCCCTGCACAGTTTGCCTTTGTGGAGCGAGGGAAGGAAAGAAAAATGGCAGTGACAGGTGTTAATCACCTCGTTTAATGCACGCCCAGAGAGCGCTCTGAAGTGACGGGCCCCGTGCAGACCCCTCGCAGGACGGGATAATCGTCGAGAGGGGTGAAGGTCATGGTGTATATAGCCGGCGCTTTCAACGCCCCATGAGCAACCCACTGTTGAAATTTAATCTCTCTATCTGGGGCAGGCTGCAGCTTTGGCTGGGGCTCAAAAGAAAAGATGCTGAAAAGTGGGATCCCCCGATGGAGAGGCCCGCCTTGTATTTCCATGGGGAAGCGGACAGGCCGCAAGTGTGGGGAGAGAGGATTTAGCTGAAGCTAGAAGCTGGTCTTTGTTGGGGAGTTGTCGACAATGTCCCCGTATGAGTTTTCTCTCCATGCAGGTTTGCAAAGAAAAGCCTCTATCCATGGTAATCAGGGTTTATTAAAAGAAGCCAGGAGAAATGTTTAGCTGAGATTAAAGGGATTGTGTAGCTGCACTTGGTGCTGAATTGCTGTGCCGTGGCTCTGTTGCTGGGAGCCTGCCTAGTCAGCATCCCTGCGCTGCCTCCCATGTCCCAGGAAATGAATAGCTGTGCCTGAGCAAAAGTAAACAGCCGAATGCGCTGCCGGATTAATGCCTGGCTTCATTAACTCCCAAGCCCGTGCCGCAGGCAGCCCCAGGGGGACACGAGCAGGCTGTCCCTCCCCAGGCAGTGCCTTGCTGGGGAGCTGCATCTCCTCTGAGCTCCTTCTTGGGGCAGGATGTGGACCTCCTAGCCCTGGATTTCAAACATAGTCCCAGGTTTGGGTCCCCGGGTGGATCCAGAGACCAGGCATCCCAATGCAGCTGGACTATCACGAGGAACTGTTGTGGCGAAGTGTCAGCCCCCGGTTTGGCTGAAATCTCTCAGCTGCTCTTGCACTCTTTGCTGTGGGATGTGGCTGTCTCATGTCATCCATGGGCCTCATCAGCGCTTCGCCCTTTCGTGCAAGAAAGGGTATATGTGCGTGTTGTAGCATTTCCCCATTTATCCCCAGCAGAAAGTCCAGCTGGGGTGGAGCAGAGAGATTCGGTGCACGGTTGGTATTGGCTGGAGGGCTTGTATCGGGGCTGGTGTCCAATGCTGACTGCTTGCGTGGGAGGAGATCTGGGTCCCTGCTACAGTTTGTGATGTGAGTTCAGCTTTAATTCTGCTGAATCCAAACCCACGTTGCCCCCTGCTTTGCCTTGCCACCTGCCGCAGTCCATGTCTGTCTCCAGTTACCCTCTCACCTCGTCTGCTTTGAAATCCTCTCCTGGTTTCTTTGGAGAAAAAGAAATTGGCTCCTTATTTTCTCTCTGGACCTTGCTGGGTTTGAGGATGAAAGCAGGAAGTCATGGGTTGTCATGCTGAATTGCATGAATGCTGGATGAGTTATCTTGATGCCCGGAGAACATCTTCCTTTCTCACCTGTTTAAAACCACTGCTCCCAGGCTGCTCCTTTGAAGGGCTGCACTACTCGCTTCCCAAAGGCTGCACATGGGAATATCTTGGGGATCTTCCCTTGAGATTTGAGAGTAGTGACCAACCTGTCTCCTTCAACTCTCAGGGGCAGAAGTTGCACATAAACTGGTTTAAGTGATCAGAAATTGGTTTAAACCTGTAATAGAATAGAAGTTCAGTACACCTAAACCAGTTTCAAAGTGGCTGAAACTGGTTTAAGATCAACCTGGTTGAAAGTAGTACCAGATTGAACTCAAAGCAGTTTATGAAACTTGTCTCAGACCCCTGCCTGGTTCAAGTTAAATCACAGTCCCCCAGCATCCCAGCATACTTTGCAACCTTGGGCTGGGCTGGGCTGGGCTGGGCTGTCTGCTCCAGTGAACAGGGCTAGCCCTGCCCCTCTGCTCCCTAGCTGGAGCAGTGGGGGCTGGCTCGCTGGCTTCACTGGTTGGCTCACCAGCATTCACAGGCAAACCCCTGCTGGGGTCTGGGGCCAAGAAGGGGGGTTAAACTTCCCTTTCCCCAGTATGGAGCTGCCCTGCCGTGCTCATTTAGTGCTGGCTGTGACTGTGGACTACAAATCCCTGAGGCACCTGGAAGCCGGAAGATGAAGTGATGAACACCCCTGCAGAGTCCTGCTGCTGTGATTCTGGGCTGCAAATCCCGGAGACCTCGGGGGCAGCAGGAAGAGGAAGCTAACACACAGCCCATGCTGGCTACGTGCCAGAGAGCCATGCTGTAGTGACCTCCCCCCCAGCCCTGGCTTCTGGCTTGAGCCACTGTAGGCATCTGGCTGCATTTCCTGAGTCAAAGGTAAATGTCTGTTCATTTGCTTATTGGTTCACTCTTTGCAGTTTAGACTAACCTGCCAAGACTGAATCGATTCAGCCTTGGGCTTTTTGACTGTCTGTGCTTCGCCTTAGATTTTGGGATGAGACGCAGAGTGGAGGCAGATTGCCCCACAGGGGTCTTGTGCTTTCCTGGCTACTTTCAGAGTTGTCAAATGAGACTCGATGGACCTCTGGTCTGATCCATCCTGGAGCATAAAAATAGTTCCTGTGGCCCAATGCACAGACCCTGCACAATAAGCAGCTTCCTTTTGGGGCACAGGAGGGGAGCGCTTGATCTTCCCCAGCTTCTTTTTCCAGTTCCCTTGGGTTGTCCTGCCTTGTCCCTTTGCACGGTGGCTGTGTGATGGGGGCGGCCAGGGTATAAGGGCAGCTTTTCCTGTGCTGGTTTGCCTCTACCGAAGCTGTTGTTCTCCATCATTGTGGAGCCCCGCAGGTGCAACCTTTCCTTCCCTTGCTCATGGGATGCTGCCGAAGAGGCTCCTGACTGCTTTCTCCGGTCCTGTCCCTGTACCTGGAGCTCCCTTGGTACGTCACGAGTTTACTCTCTGCAGCCCCGCTTTTCTTTCTGAGTCTGCAATAGTGCTGGATTTCTGCAACAGTGCTGGATTTAGTACTTGGGTATGCAAGTCATACATGACTGTGCAGTAACAGCTGTGCAGTCAGCGTCTCGCGTAGATGCGGCCAGACGGGCATGGTCAGACTCACTGCTGCATCTCAGCTGCTGACTTAAGGAGGTCTTGGTAGCCTGGGATACAGTGCATATCACTTATGCACTGATGCCAACTGCAGCATTTCTCCTTTTAAATATAGACTCCCTGTCCCAGCCAGCATGCACTATTCTGCCTTGACCTTGGACATGAATTGCACATCTCGAGGGGGAGCGTTGCATGCTGGCATGGGAAGTCCCTCACAGGTTTCATCTCAGGGCTTGAGGGTCACAAGCCAATGCAGGCTGTGTGATTGGGCTTTGCTTATGGTTTATTGTTCAAATAGATCCAAGCCCAAGCTCTGAACCTTATTTTTGGTGCTGCTTCTGGTTCTTTATTCCCTTCCCCACTCACGCTTGTTTTTCATACCTGTCTCTTTCCGGCTGTGTGGCCTGGGAGCCCAGGTGTGTCTGCTGGACCATTTTGGTGCTTTGTAATTTTGCCATCCTGGGAGGCGAGCGACGAACATCCGGAGATGCACAACTCACTTCCTTGTGCTACATCCGAGATGCGGTGTGCATGCATCGCCCTGCTCATTGAATAGCTCGTTAGGGGTAACGGTCTTCTGCTGCTTGCCAGGACAAACAGAGTTTGTAATTAGCAGAGAAACCCAAGTCATTGTTGTAGCGATGAGGGGTCCCAACAGGAGGGCAGGGTACCAGGTGGTAGGTACTGTGCAAACACACCAGAGCTGGCAAGCTGCCTGCTGAAGTGGATGAGGCGGAGGTGGGGGAGGACGTAGCGATGCCAAGAGAAGAAGTGATGTGCCCAAGGTCAGTTAGCAGGTCAGTGGCAGAGTTGGGGGTAGAGCCCAGCTCTCCTGACTGCTTCCTTCTGTCCTGTCTCTGTGCGCGCCGCTCCCTTGGTGCATCAGGAGTTTACTCTCCGCAGACTTGCTTTCCTTTCTCAATCCCACCGACCACTAACTCCCCCATTGCCCTCACCCTGGCAGAAGGCAGAACCGCAGTCCCTGCCGCCCTGCCGCGTGGGCATTGTGCCCACCGGAGCGTCAACCGTGCACAGCTCTGTTTAGGGGCCGTGTCCTTCCCTCCCTTCTCAGTGGCTGTCACGGCAGAGCTCCCACACGCAAAGACTTCCTTGCCTGAGGCTTGTTATTTTGGATTGCCCTTATACGCCTGAAAATGACCATTTAATTAGCCCTTGCGAGGTTTCAGGGTTGAATCCCTGTGGCTTCCAGATCCAATTTGCTCATTTTTCAGGGATAACAGCTTCCCTCTCATCTGTAAATGCAACAAGCCCACCCACTCCGGCATCCGACAGGCTAGCTAGACTCTTGCTGGCTCCCGCCTCAAACATAGTCCAGGCCGGCGTGTGCTCTGCATTTTACAGACTGTTTCCAGCGGAGGTGGATTGGGTACTGCTAGGGATGAATTTCCTTTTGCTGCCGGGTCCAAGATCTCCAGAGAAGTGCATCTCATTGCAGAATCGGGGCCTCCATTCGGTGGGTGCGTGAATTAAAATAGAAGTTTTTTCCCTACCTGGCAGCTGTGCTGGCTCAGCAGAGCTCAAAGGAGCAAAGCTCAGTATCAACTTATAAGAGAATGATTTCTCCTCATGTAGTTCTAGTGTCTGAATCACCCACCGGTGTCTAGGCAGCCCTTAGAAATACAGGGCATAATTCAGAAGTGACAGGCACTCATTCGTGGGGTCACCACGCGATGGTTCGGAGCAGCGGGCTCAAACGGGGGCGGCTTTCCTCTCCAGCTCCTGTCTGGAGGAAGGGCTCTTTCAAGAGGGAATCGCTGTGCAGGGAGAACGCGGCCCGTTGCTGCTCTATCCATCAGCATAAAGATTATTAAAGCCCTTCCTCCCCGGCTTGCGTGACCGGGCTGCCTATTCCTGCGGAGGGAATCGGGTCTTGCTGACGAGAGAGTTTGTGAACTTTGCAACATATGCTTGATTATATTAAATATTTGTTGGACCAGAAGGGCGATGCAGGACAGAGTAAACATGTCCCGAGTAGACTGGAAATGCACTCCGCTCTCCATCCGTGCAGTCGAAAACTGGGGTGGGAGAGGGCTGGGGGGAGGTCCAGTGGCAGAGGTGAGTGCCTGGAAGTGCTGCCCCTCGTGTGAGCTGTAAGTGTGTTAATAGTGTGAAGACTAGTGAGGGGTGCCACGTGGAGGTCGATGGTGGTAGAGTTATGCTGATTTACAGTTGCCGAGGAGCCCACCCGACATCTCCTGCTCTCGTCCTCAGCCCTGAAAGTCCAGCGATATTCATTTTGCCTCTTGCGAGCCTCACTAAGGGCCAGATAACATAGCCAGGCGGCACTGCTGGCACGCATGGGGTCGTGCGCTGAGGTTGAAGCCCTGCCCAGCGTTATTTTACCCTTGGAAATGGACCCTGAGTGAAAAAAAAAGACTTCTGGGTTTAAACTTTTCTTGGCGTTTCTTACAAAGAGGAGGAAATTCTCACCTGGGCTTTAAACAGCTGAATATTTCGGGGTTGGAGGCTAGGATAAAAGGGCAGGCACAAACTCTGCTGTTGAAGGTCTGGCATATGTGACAAATGCAGCTGCCCCAGGAGCCCTGCTCCGATGGGCTTGTTCATAGCCGGGGCACCCGTCTGCCTCGTGGAAAAGACCGGGATTTTGCTGCCCACTGAACATTATGCCAACACCGTGGTTGCTGCTGTGTCTTGCAATACGCTCCACTTTACACGGTTAAAGGCCATTTCAGCTTTTAGGGGGTTTGGTTAAGAACAGGGGCAGGAAACTCCTTTCCCTAGGGAGTCTCTGTGTGTCTTCTTTTACCGTCTGGAAGGCAGCAGCACTAAGGAGTTATGCCTGGGATGTTTTATTTGCATTTTATGGGCCTTTGGACTTTACTGTCCTTAAATAGCGAAACCTGCTCAGTGATCCCTGCCTCTCTCTCTTAGGTTAGGTGACAGGGTGGCTTTTCTTCTCCGCTACAGATGGAGGATGCCTGGTGGTTAAAGTGGACGGGAGTAGAAGAGAACTAGGTTTTGTTCTCCCATTTACTCTGTATTTGCATGGGGCGAGGCCCTGAATATCCCCATGCTCTCAGGGGGAGGGAGATGAATCCTTAACTTCTCTGTCTTGTTAGTTTAGATGGACCCTTGGGACGCGGGGATGGTTTCTAGCTTGATGGGGCACCGCTCAGGGTCGTATCAAACTCAAACTAATCCATCTACCACACCGTGGTGTGTTTGCGTGTGTGTGTGGCTGGTTATTATTCTTGTGCACGATTTCTGCCTGGACTTCCAGCAGCTCTTTCAGGGGTGTTTCCTTTGTGCTGTTTTGTGAAGGGAGCTCAAAGATGAGAAAGGGAGGATTAGCAATTAAATATGCTCTGATGATAGTTTGGTTGTGAAGGAAGGAGGAGGGAAAATACTCCGTTGCGATAACATTTTGCTTTCTTCTCTCTCTCGCTTGTAGGACAAGATCTGCCAGGGGACCGGTGCTTTGAAATTGCTCGTGGCTCCGAATCCTCCATCCTTTGGGAATACAAGTCTTGCTAACCATGTCGGCAGCCACGTGGAAATGGACTTGCCTGATTTCCCACCTCCTCCTGTCCACCATGACGTGGTCTTTTGCTAGGCAACAGCCGCCTCACCCAAAGAGACCCTTCATCACCTTTACAGGTGAGCAGGCAGAGGGGACTTTTAACCACTTGGTGGTGGATGAAAAAACTGGACATATTTACTTGGGAGCCGTCAACAGGATCTACAAACTCTCCAGTGACCTGAAGGTCTTGGTGACGCACCAGACCGGTCCGGATGACGATAACCCCAAGTGTTATCCCCCTAGGATTGTCCAAACCTGCAATGAGCCCTTGACTCCCACCAACAACATCAACAAGATGCTCCTCATAGACTATAAGGAGAACAGGTTGATAGCCTGCGGGAGCCTTTACCAGGGGATCTGCAAGCTCTTGAGGCTGGATGACCTTTTCAAGTTGGGAGAGCCCTTCCACAAGAAGGAGCATTACCTCTCTGGGGTGAACGAGAGCGGCTCTGTTTTCGGAGTCATTGTTTCTTACAGCAACATGGACGACAAGCTGTTCATCGCCACCGCCGTGGATGGCAAGCCAGAGTACTTCCCCACCATCTCCAGCCGGAAGCTAACCAAGAACTCCGAGGCCGACGGGATGTTTGCCTACGTCTTTCACGACGAGTTTGTGGCCTCCATGATCAAGATCCCCTCGGACACGTTCACCATCATCCCTGACTTCGACATCTACTATATCTACGGCTTCAGCAGCGGCAACTTCGTCTACTTCCTGACCCTGCAGCCAGAGATGATCTCCCCGCCAGGCTCCACCACCAAGGAGCAGGTCTACACCTCCAAGCTGGTCCGGCTTTGCAAGGAGGACACAGCCTTTAATTCCTACGTCGAGGTGCCCATCGGCTGCGAAAAGAACGGGGTGGAGTACCGGCTGCTCCAGGCAGCCTACTTGTCCAAGGCGGGAACCATCTTGGCCAGGTCCTTGGGTGTCAGCAAAGATGCTGATATCCTCTTCACGGTCTTCACCAAGGGGCAGAAGAGGAAAATGAAGTCGCTGGATGAGTCTGCTCTCTGCATCTTTGTCCTGAAAAAGATCAACGACCGCATCAAGGAGAGGCTGCAGTCCTGCTACAGGGGAGAGGGGACGTTAGATCTGGCGTGGCTCAAAGTCAAGGACATTCCCTGTAGCAGCGCGGTAAGTCTCACGTCTAGCCAGCCACGCTTCACTTCTCTGTGTGCTTATTTATGCCAGGAGCGTGTCCCGCGTGGCGTAGCAATCGCAGCATGCAGCTAAGAGCGAGGGGGCTAGCAGGATCTACTGGAACCCAGTCCTGTTTTGCCTCCAGCTCACCGTGCAACCCCACTGAACCTCTTCCTGCCTCAGTTTCCCCCCTTGTGAAAAGAGGAGAAATAGATTCCTTCTCTCCCAGGATTACCGTGCATATTCATGAATGAGAGTGTGGTGCTTTGCGATCTTCGGGGGGATCCTCCTGTTATGATTAGTCTACGGTTTGACTTAGTGAAATTCTAACCTCTGCAAAGGACTAGCACGAGCCAGAATTGAAGTGGTTCTCGAGTAACACGTAATCCCCATTTCGTTTCCATTGTCTAAAGATTTCAGACCCAGATCTTAATGACTGTTGGGTCTGAACTGTTTTGTGAGCTTTGCAAAAAATGTGATTTGGTGCCTTCCGGGGATATGAGGCATTCACCACTAACCCATTGAAATCCCCAGTTGTCCTGTCCACATCCAAATCTGCATTGTTTCTGTTCTGCAAAAGTAAGGGCTGGCTTGAGGAGCGAGGTTAGATCCTAAAAGATTTGAGGGGAGAATTCAGGAAGGGCAGGGGTGGTCTCTGACCCAAAAAAAGGGCTTGTCCTATGTTGGCTTGGTGTAGTCTGCAAGCGTGCAGAAGTACCCGGTGCCAGTGCAGGCAGCATGCTGCAGTCTTTTGATGGGCCATAGAGAAATCCTGCTTATGGCATGTGTTGCATTGGGCGGCCTGTAACACTCAGATCCATGCTTTGGTTTTCCTCCTTAATTAGCTCTTTCAAGTGAAAGGCGAGTTCAAGTGTGAGCAAAGGGAAAATGGAAAAACGCAGTGTTTCCACCACCCTGCAAGCCAGTGCCCATGTGGGGACCTGATAGACAGCAGTGCCTTCACTCCTTCTGTGGCAGAGGAGTGTCATTTGACTTCATTTCCACTGGCCTGATGACCCCTTCCTCGGGCAGTGTTGAGGGGTCTGGGTATGGGCATGAGTTCCCCAGGGCACTGCAGTGGGTGTGAGAATTGAGCCCTCTGCATTGGATTTCTTCCACCCCATCCTGTGCTGATCCAAGCCAAAGGCAAAGCTCCCATTGCTTCCAGTGGGAGAAGGACTGGGCTCAGAGTGATTTCTGGGTTTGATTTGCATTAGCCCCCAAGGCTCTACTATTGCAAAGAGCTGCCTCGAGGTCCAGGGAAAGTGGTTTCCACTGGGGGGCCCTGGTCCCTGCGAGTCCCAGAGGTGACTATTCAAGCACAGCCAAATGGGCAGGGATTTGGATGGGTGGCATGGCCTAGTGGCTGGAGCAGGAGGCAGGGTTCGGGGCTGGGCAGGGGTTTCTGTCTCAGCATCTTTGTGCTCCCATGTCTGTACATGTAGAGCGGGTCTTAGGCTCCCTCCGCTCAAGAAAGTGCTTTGCAATCCTTGTGGGATGGTCCCGATTTTGGTGATTGCCACCAAAGTTGAGTCACTCGTCGCTGTGTGAGCAGCCCTGCCGACGGCAAAGGAATTGCCAGCGGTAGCTTGAATGAGACGGATGGAGCCCTGCCTCTCGGCTGGGAAGTGTGGTCCTTTGATGCACGGGGGTGGCTGCAAAGTTACTTCTTCATCTGTGAGGGATGAAGTTACTCCTTCATCTGGGAGAGACCTCGCAGTACGGCTGTTATCTCCACCGGTGATTTGCCCTGCTAGAGCCAGGCGCTGGCAGTGCTGCTCTCAGTGCTGCAGACCCTCCTCGCTGAAGCCCCTGCTTGCACCAGTGCAGCTTCCCCTGGTTTTGAGCAGGTGTTAAATGCATCTCTGTTGGTGGAGGAAGGCTGAGTGGTGTCTATTAGGGGTCCTGGCCCAGTCTTGGTCTTGATGTTTGTGCTCTCCCATAATGTCAGAGGGACCTTCTGATCTTCTTATATTAACTAATGACTCCCCTGCGGGTGCCTTGGCAGTGCCCTTGTCCCGCGGCTTCTCCCTGTGGCATGCTGTAGGGCATTCTTGGTTCTTGAGTACTTTCCTTGTCATCATGGGTGAGGGTTTAAAGTGGCGATTTTAAGATGGTAAGAATTGCCATTGAGTGAGTCCGACCGTAGGTCCATCCTGCTCAATCCTGTGTCGCACGGGAGCAGAGCGCTGATGCCAAAAGAGAGCGAACTGGCTACGATCTGGGTTTTTTCCACTGTTCCTCCCTCATTTGCAGCCTCCAGGATTTAAGGTCCAGGCAGTTCTGAATCAAAGGCCATGCTCCTCGCTCCCATGCTCAATAGCTACAGGCCTAGCTTCTTTATATGGGAGCCCCTCTGTACTGCTAACCGTCCTTGTTGCCCTTCTCTCGTTCTTCTGTCTCCTTTTTGAGGACCCTTTGGGGCAACAGATGCTTGCAACCACGGAGGGCTGGATTCGTTGGCCTGGGAGACCCCTGCCAGACACATGCTCCTTTCCAAACCCCCGAGCAGCACCCCTGTGCTTCTGGGAGCCGTAGGTTCAGGCTATTGTACTATCATATAGGGGTTTTTTTCCTAATGGGGCAGCAAGGGATTTGCAGCAAATCTCAGGCTCCCATGCGTGGCACTGCAATAGACTGCAGCAGGTGCACACATACTAGCGTGGGAGGGGGAGCGCTGCGCAGGCTGAAACCTGGTACCTGCTAGGGTACCAGCTGGGCTGAGCTTGTCAAGGCCATGTCTCAGGCTGTCTGAGCACATCCTGCCTCCTGCTCTCACCCTATGGCAGATGCCGGGATCTTGAAGTGCTCTTATGGAGCGAGCCTGCCTTGCAGATCAGGTTGGAGGCAGAGGATCCATCCAGGTTTCTCAGGCGCGTGTGTGGGAGTGGAAGGGATGAGAGAAACCACAAGCAGTGCATTTGCAGCAGCCCTCCCCTGCAAAGTAGAGTTTTTTTCCAACTGGGGAAGGATGGAGGGAAGGTTCTCAGTGACTGCTTGCCCCTTGTCAGTAAACCACTGTTTAATGCTCAGCACAAATCAGGGAAGACATATCTGTTTTTATAACCACGCAGTTGCTTTCCAAACTGGTCTTATTTTGCTCATGTGATATAGATAAGCCCATTGGGGTTTCCTGTTTGCCAGCACCATGAGCATACGTGATGATGAGAGCTTGCATTAGTGGACCCCAAGATGTTGAGGAGTTGCATCACCTGTCAGAGAGATGCAGTCACCTCCGCGGTGCAGCACAGCGCTTGGACACGGCCCACCGCATTGCTGCACAGTAGAGCTGGCCAGAGCTTTTCCACTGAAATGGGTTGGGAGAAGAATGGTATCCAGGTCGTAGTCATATTGATCTAGAGGAGAAAGCAGCCGGGGCTCACACTAGAGGCGATCTCTTTTGTTAGTCCAACAAGATCTTTGCAAAAAAAAAATGAATGAAGCTTGAATTGCAAGCTTTCGGGCACAAACACCCTTTATCAGGCATCGGAGAAAAGATTGTAAAAGTCCTCTTGGGTAGAAATGAAAGTTCATATTTCAAGTGGGAGAAGAATGGCACCTTCCGGAAATGGAAGAATTTCTCAAGGAAATAGGGGTTTTTTTCAACATATTTTGGTCGTTACAATTGTATTAGTGGATGTTTAATCTTTTTTCTTAGAGGAACTACTGCCCCAATATCACTGAGATATCCCCCCTCCTGGCAAACCCAGCTTTGCAGGATGCAGAGACTGGTTTCTTTTTTTTTTCGGTAAACAGGAAGTTTTGAAAACATTTGGGGAAAAAATAAAGCGAGCAACAATGAGGAATGCCCAGAAACCAGGGTCCTTCTTAAAGCGGTGAAAGGTTCACGTCATCTCAAATGATGTAAATATTGTCCGGTTTCCTGCCAAAGTTTGTAGGACAGGGAGTCAAGAAGGATCGCTTCTTCTTTGACTGTAGCCACAGGAGGGATGTGAGTCTATGGTGCTGCAGCTCTCGGGCTGGGAAGCCCCCTGTAATAACAGGTACGGGATGCACGTGTGGATGGGCATAGTGGACTCCTGCAGGTTTCACACCCATCTGGTATCTCTGTCTTGGGTGCTTGTGGCCTCTACCCCTGTAGGACCCACGTGCCTCACGTTCTTGAATGTATTTATCCTCATAACATTTCCCCCGGCAGGAGGTAGGGCAGTGCCATTCTCCCCATGGGAGAATGGAGATGCAGAGAGGCTGAATGTCTAATCCAGGCTACACTGACCCTCACGAAAGCCAGACCGGTGTCCTCTCAGCTGTGCCAGCCTTCCTGTGATATGCAGGTGTGTGGGATGTTGCTTTTATTTATAGTAGAAAAGCACTAATGGAGGCGGGGGGTGTCTTTGAGGGTCCTCTTTGTCTGCCTTGCCATCATTCAAGTCTCAGCGGGTCGCTCCTACAGGGTCACCCAGCACCCCTCAGGGTAGACTTCTGCAAGGGAGGTGACCTGAAAGAGCCTCATCCCGTTTGGCAGCATAGGGTATTTTTAGGGGAACCTTTCCTCTTCCATTGGGCCTGGGAACAGGAGGGGGGGGCTGCCATCCTGGGTCATTAGGGGCAGATGCAATGCTTTCTGGGTGTTTCAGAAGACAGGCCTGGTGTAGCATGGAGCTGCTTGGGTGAAGGGAGCAGATATCCTTGACCGGGTGTTGGGTTGGGAAGGAAACCCTAAACGTCATGTCTATAATGCACCAGGTTCTCCCAGGTCAGCCCTTGCTGGTCCAGCGAGCAGAAGAGTAGGCTTAGCAACTCATCCCGCTCTCTGGTCTCGTTATCTCAGATCCAGGTCTTTTCATCCGCCTGATTGGATTCCTCTTTTCGCAGGCCCCACTTTATGAACTGCTGCCTAACAAAGCCGAGTCCCTTAAATGAAAAGGTGTCACCTCTGTAGCTTCCAGCGGGATAATCTAGTGAAGTATCTGTCCAAGATAATCAAGCACCCGTCCCCAGCCATTGCCTGGCTTCTGCCTTTCATGTGTATTTCTTTTTTCTTTTGGCAGGAAATGGAGTTTGACTGTTTAAATTACTGTATTCAATCTCTTCCTGTTTTTCATGGCAGTGCTTTCACTTGAGGGGGGAAAAAACGTTTTCTGAGTTGACGAGCCAACAGGCAGCTTTCCCCTTGTTGGGCCCTCTTTCCCCAGCACTTTATTCTGGTGGGGCATGGGGTGGTGGTTGGTCAGAGCCATCGGGGTTGTTATCTGATGGGTGGTTTAGCTGGGAGGACAGCTGCCCAAAGACCCTCCCAGCTTGGTGGTAGGAGCCAAGGTATGAGAGTCAAATTGAGGCATTATGGCTTCAGCTCAGGGGGTGGTAGTGAAGACACCTGGGTTTTATTCCAGCTCTTCCAGGAGCCTTTTGTGTGTGTCCAACATGTCATTTTTCCTCTCTGTGCTTTGCTTACACGGCAGTGATACCAACATCCCCTCCCTCCTCTGGACAGTAGTGTACAAGAGTATGGTCTTCTAATGGGATGACTGGTGTGTGCATCACCACCCTCTGCGAGCATGCATCATAACCCCTTCAGCAAATTAAGGAATAGGGGCACTGTGCTTAGGGCACACGTGGAAGTGAGTTGTACTTCTGCTGTTGCCCTGAATGTCCAAGAGCAGCACAGCTGTGACCAACCTGGAGACTTTGAATTTGATCCATATCATTCTTCATCTTTTCTTCTTTTCTTCTGTGGGCTGCCAGCTTGGATTTACCTTCACCCGTAGGGAAAATTATCTGCATTCATTGTGATAACCTCATGCAGAGAGGTACGGCTTGTCCTTCAAACCCCCCCCGAGAAAAATACTGTCTTTTCTTGCATATCACGTCTCTCCAAATAAGACACGCACACCTTGTTTTTAGAAGGCAGAATGGGAAAAGTCTTTTTTTCCCTATCGAGTCATGGCCAACTGTGTGACGTAGACTAAGTCCTCCTGGAAACAGCGTGTCCAGGGAGTGTGACTTCCCGGGAGACAGTCTGGGTGAGGCGGCAGGAACTTCCTGGCGTGGCAGGGGAGCAACATGGCTTGGCCCTGACCCCTGCAAGGGCAATAGCAGGACTGTTAGTTTTTACTGTAAATCATTCTTTATATAAAGTTCCTGTAAAAAACCATGTTCAGCGGCTCACTTGCCCTGAGTGAGCTCGACTGGGTCTTCAGACACAAGCTGTCGTGTACAGATTGACAGATTCACAGAAGTTTAGGGCTGGAAGAGACCTCATGGGATCGTCAGGCTCAGGCCCCCTGCTCTGGGCAGGAAAGACCGCTGGGGTCAGTGGCTACAATCAGTAGCTAATGCAAATTCCTTAATGTCTTGAGACGGTTAATGCTATACTCCTCTCCCCCCACCCCCATGACTTGCTGGGCCAGAGAGAAGTGGGAGCCATTTTGGCAGCAGTACAGCAAAGTGTCTCCATGCTTCTATTCCTCCATGCTTCCAAGTCAGCAAAGAAGTATTAGCTTCCCTGGCTAAGGCATGCACCCCAATTTTGGAGGGCTGATTTTTGGGGGGCAAAGGTGCATATGGTATGTGAGTAAATATGGTATTGTTGTCCCCATTTTACTGAAGGGGTGACTGAGGCACAGGAAAATGACCTTTCCAGGGTCACATAATAGGGCTGTAGCAGAGTTGGGAGTATCGTTGGGGTCTTCCGAATCTTAGGTAAGCATCCCACCCATTGAATAGCCAACTGGTGTGAGGAGCGGACACCTATCTAACTTCTTTGCCTGCCAGTCAGGTGTCCTGTCTGGCTCTTTCTGACTGCAAAACAGCATCTCTTATAACAAGGGAGAGGGACAGCGATGGTGGGAAGAACAGCATCTCAAGAGGCTGGGAGAAATTGCTCCAGTTTCTGTGGCCTCTGTCCATAGCTTTCCCCCATCAGGTGAGGGCTGGAGGTGAATTAATGCTTGATTAGTGCATAGGGAAAAGCCATTTCCTATGGAAACTGCAGGGAAGCTGCTGCTATAATGAAGAAATGGGCTGTCCCTGCACTGGGCAGTGACATTCCTGTAGGATGCACCAGACTCGCCCCGAAAGGATGCACAGACTCATTTCCTCTGCCTCGGTGCCAGGCTCTAGGCTCTTCAGGCAGCTCACTGGGTCCTCGCTTTCATGCTGGAGGGAGCTGCACCCTTGGGTTGTGAACTGCACGAGCAGACTGCTGAGTAGGGGGTCCGTGGTGTAGCCAGTCAGCTCCATTGCAGCTGCTCATGTCTCTGTTTGCAAGCGGGGCTGTTTGGGGTAGATTTCCCCACCTGGGGCTGTAACCCGTGCTCGTTGTTGGGCAGTTTGTTTCCCCTGCAGTAGCCAGGCCGTGCACACAGGTTGGCATCTGCTGATCCTGGAAGTCCCTCTTTCATCTCAAGCTGTAGAGACTTGTGTTTTCAGATGCAAAGGTCATTGGGTTAATGCCTGCTGATACGAGACCTGGGGCCTGGTTACGGAGTAATCTAGACTCTGCCATGATCTCACCATTGGGGAACACATTCCCCTTGTACCTTTTTTAAATTCTACTTTTGTTTCATGTCATTACTCCACATTTTACCCCCTTCAATCATCCTAAACCTCCGTGGACCGTCCTCGGCAAAAAAGCAGCGAGCGCCACACTTGAACATTTCTATTTCCGCCTTCAGATGTGGGAGACCTGTCATCTGGAACAACTGCGGAGAGTTGAACGGGGGAGTTCATAAAAAAACACTGCGTGCTTAAGGAATCCCTCCCCGGCCAACTTTTAGTCGTGGTCTCAGAGCTCCTCCCTTCAACCGACAGGCAAGGCAAGGAAGGAATCAAAGATGTATGCACCAGGAAGGCGTAGAGCTAACAGACTCCAAACTACGTTCATTGGAGATCGCAAGAGAAAGCAACCCGTCTTTTTTATACCACGAGAGTGGTGGGTGCTGGCATGCATTGTGGGGATGCAGTATGTCAGAAGCATTTGCTTAGCCTTGCAAACGAGGCTGGAGGTGGTACCAGTTTCACCTCGATGCTGGGTGTTAGCTGGAGCAGACCGGCAGCTTAGTCACGGGGGTAGTGGGATGGGACTCTGGCTACCTGGTTTTGACTCTGAATTTGGCCCTTGACCTACACTGTGAGCTTGGGCCCCTTCCCTGCTCCTCGGGTTCACTGTCTGGAAAAGAGGAATAAATGGCCCTTCTTCGTTTTGCAAAGCATGTGAGATTTATGGCTGGACGATGCTAGGTAGGAGTTGGAGGCCTTTACCCTGGTGTTGGAGAAGGAGAGCCAGTGTGGCATGGCTCTGTTCTGCTTCCAGTCCTGATGGTCTTGAGCAAGTCGCTACCCTTCTCTGGCCGTACAGAGTAAGGCCAGAGGTACTTGCCTCCCCTTTCCTGTGTAGGTTAATTAGTTAATGCACTTAGGGGCAGGCACAGAAGTTATGAAGCAGACAGGGACTGTTTGGCGGGGAGTTATGTGAGCATTGGGTCTGGGGGGCTGTGAGCTTGGGCAAAGGCTTTGCCACGCTTAGGCAACCCTCTGAAAAGGACCCAGAGCTTTTATTAATCCCATAACTGTTGTATTAACACCCTAAGTGCTTGGGTCAGTTGGAGTGGGGCTCTGCCATTGTAGCTGTGTCTGCATTGCTGGGGAAGGACATGCTCACAGGAGGGGTTTTCCATTGGCATCCTTGCACAACACCTCCTCGCAGGGCATTAGCAAAGCCAGTGAAAGCCGCCCTCTGTCCACACCGGGGAGCGGGCTGGCATTGCTGGCTTGGCAAAGGGGTGCGATCTCTTCACAACCACAGCAGACACAGCTATGCCAGCTAGACCCTGCGGTGGGGACCTGGCTTGAGTCCTGCTCAGGTTTCTGGTCACAGGAGGCCACCTCACCCACTGCGGGGTGGCACTGGCAACGCTAACCTGACATCCAGTCCTTTGCATGGGCACTCCCCTACTCTTTTACTTGATTCCTGCCTACTTCTGTCCCTCAGCTGTTAAAAAGTGGGGAAACACGGTACTTCCCAAACCTCTGTAACACACTGCAAGAACCAGGGGTGAAAACTGCTGTATACAGCCCTGAGGTGGAAAAGCACTTAAACACCTATTTAATTGGAAGCACATGCCTAAGCGTTTTGCTGAATCGGGGCCAAGTTGCACAGAAAGGCGGTTGCCTCGGGTGTTTCAGTACGATCCCGGGCACGAAGCATCCCTGGGTACGCAGACCGCGTCGAGTTTGGCTCGGCTGCCCGGGGTATTTCGCGGCACGTTCCTGCTTCCCACCCCGTCTGCCCCAAATCCCTGTGTTACTTTTAAAGAAAAGAAGCCAGCCAAGCTCCAGACCCTGTTCCTTTTCGAGTGTAGTTATTAACCACCCAAATATAGATGTCCGCTGTTCCCTTAAATGGGCCCTTGCCCAAAATCTGCCTCCTCCTCTCCTGGCTTCTTGCTGACCCCATGCACAAAACCATCATTGAGGGGAGAGCAGGCGAAGGCTCGTTGCTGTAACTGTTTTGTCTGTGATATTTTAGGCCTCTGCTTGGCTCCCTCCCCATCCCCTCATACTCCAGAGACCACGTTGGCTCTGTGCCGCGCTGGGGGGGACTGGGTTGGAGCGGGGTGGTGGCAGCGCCTCGGGCAGGAAGGCAGAGCGGAGGGTGGCTTTGCTGAGCTCATCTTGGCAGCTGGAGCCGATGCGATGTGCCGTGCAGAAGCTGAGCTCGGCTGCCTTGGCTGCCGGGAACCTGGGCTGTCTTGTGTGTGGCCACGCGGCCCCGTCACACGTGGCCGAGCCGTCTGTCTTTTCTGCGGGCTCCGTACGCTCTCCCTGCATTCATTTACATTCCTGGTAATCAACTGCTTCCCAAGCCTGACCTCGCGTTGCCTCCCCGTGATATTGCCTTGCAAGATTGAGGACGGGGTGGGGGGTGGAGGGAATAGTTATGTAAGAGCTTTATTATTATTATTTTTTTTTTTTTTTTAAAAAAAAAAGGCAAGCTGAAACCAACAGCCCGAGAAGAGCCAGAAGCAAAGCACCTCGGGCTACACACAGCAGCCGGGTGCTATTTAAAGCCTGGCCGGTCTTGGGGTAGAAGCGCGTTGGAGTTTGCACAACCACGGCCCTGCGGAGGAAAGAGGTCAAGACTCTTTTTGACTTCAGCCTCTCCCTTCAGGCCAAATCCTGCCCTCGCTTACACCCTCTGCCACTCACCTGGCTTGAGTGGCATCGTGCAGGAGGAAAGCCAGGGTAGGATTGGAGTCTAAACATTTAAAGCAGCAGCTTACGTGTTCACGGGCTGGCAGCTGCCTGATAAAAGCATCTGCCTTTGCCGCGTTGGGGTGCACCTGTGGCTTTGCCAGGTACGGCCCAGTACGCAGGACGCTTCCCTCAAATCGCACAAACTCCATCCTCATTATTATCATGACAGCAGCACAGGTGGAGGTCCCCCAGGGGAAGGAAAGGCTACGATCCGTGTCTTGCAGCTGAAGAGAGGTGGAGGGGATGCAGAGAGAGACGAGCTCGGGTCACAGCACCGGGATAGCTGCATTAGCATGGCAGTGTGCCCAGGCTGATTTGTCTGGCACAGCTAGCCTGCCTTTGGCTCCCGAGTCAGCTCAGGTATTGCAGGGATGCACTGTGCCCTGCAGGTGTACACAAGCAATATACCCCAAATCGTGATGGATCGGGGAATTGAAACCAGGTGTCCTGAGCTCCTGTTCGCCACAGCCCCAGCGCTACTTATTTAATGGCACAGGATGAGAGAGCAGCCTTGCAGCTTTTGCTGAAGAACAAGACTCTTTCCGTGCCTGACTCTGCACAGCAGCAGATCTGTGTCCGGGACCCTTCCCCGAGAACGTGCTAGGTGACATGCCAGCTTTCGTGACTGTGACGTTGGATGAAGGAACCTAATCCTGCCGCCTCCGGGAGTTTCCCTTCACCCCCGGTGGCAGAGGTCTCACCCTGGGTTTACTGTTGGGAAAACACTGGGGTTCTCGCTTGTGCCCTCCGTCGTGCGCATGCCTATCCTTGATCTAATAGTGCCACTCGGAGATCACAGATTCGTTATGGGGTCCCCGGCTCCATCAGCTGTTTACATGCGGGAACCATGACCTGTTTCAGCCTAGTGATTTCTTTCCTCCGGTGTTGTAGATACAACGGAGACAGTACACCGGATGCCTCGTAAACACAGGAGGGGCTAGCTACTCCAAACACGTGTATAGACGTGTGCGTGCATATCCTAAAATCAATGGCTCTTATGCAAGAGACTGAGAGATCTGTTTTCTCAGTAACGTGGGGAAGTTGGCATAACAGATGGACCATTTGGGTGACATTAGATCAGGAGGAACAATGTAATGTTTTCCCTGTTTCAATGTCAGGGCCGTGTCGCTGTCAGTATTCCAAAATATAATAGGATTTGTTCGGCTGATTTATCCTGTAAACAAGTGATGTTATCCAGGCGCACTCTTGGGTACAGGGGGATGTGGCCAGCGAGAGAGGGGAGCATGGCGAGATCGGGAGGGAGTTCTAAATGCATTCTTGCTAATAAGGGAATGATCCATTACTGCCGACGGACTGGGGAGGCTGGCCGAAAACCCGAGCCAAGAGACACGTAATGTAATTGCTGGGGCACTGCTACTGAAAGCAGTCCGCTGCCGCTTCCCCCAAACAGTCCTGCTCCCAGAAGCAGGCCGAGTTTGGGTTTAATGGCTCGAGTAAAATTATACTTCACTGACAAGAGTGCCCTGAATTCCTCAAATGCTGATCTCTCAAAGATAGGGAGTAAATGGGAGTTTTTCTCTTCATGATATTAGTTGGTTTCACTGTCACTTTTTGGTGGAAACCAGGGTTTTTTAAATTCGCCCTCGGTTTGATGGCAGCATCAGACAGAATTCAATTCTTCCTCTCCTTTAGCCTACTTGATCTAAAGGAGAATCTCCATTCCTTGTTAGCCATACGGGGCCTTTGACATGCAGCCAAACTGCTGTATTTCTCCCCATAAAAGAGCAATCGCACATACATGTTGCTTCATTGCAGCACTTAGTTTACTTTACCAGCACTGTTGTGAGGTTTAATTAATGCCTTTAAGCAGCTCTGGGATCACTGGGTGAAGGTGTTTTCAGAATGCAAAGCAGCATTGTTGTTTAATTTATATAGCACTGTTGGCATGCGTGGCACTTTGCAGCCCAAATGATAATTGTGCCTGTGTAACAAAATAATAATTATAGTAATTGTAATTCAGCAGCAAATCTCTCGTGGTTCTGGCATTGGGATGCATCTGGGCTCCGTTGTGCTGGGTGCTACCAACTGTTGCTGTTTTCCAGGTGGGAGATACAGCACACAGCAGCTTCCAGGAAATGCTCAGCATCTCACCAGGTTTTAGCCCCTCGCCTACTAGCATGTGCAGGGAAGCAATCAAGCCAAAATGGGTTGTTTTAGGTGCCTCTTTTCTGCTGCATCCAGATCAGGGCCACATATCTTTCAGTGTTTCATGAAATAAAATATACTTTATCCTGAAGAGTCTTGAAGTGCATTAGGAAATTACGGTGGGCACGAGGAGGTGAGAGGATTACACTTGGCTGATAAACTTCTTGGAGTTTGTACAGCACCTGGCACAAAGGGGTCAGCATTAACAAGAGTTTCTAGGCCCTACCACAATACCAATATTAAATCATAGGGGTTTTTTCTGTTTTTGGTCTAATGCCTCTCTCATCGTTGTCCTGAGCGCCTAACCGGAAAATGTACTGAATTACACTGAGATCTTTCTGTGCACTCTGGAAACGCAGCCACCTCCAGGGTAAAACTCAGCAGCTTTCCATAAAAGCATCCTTCCTCTGCAAAAAGAGAGGCATCCTTTACTAAACGACTTTCTTCTCTATAATGGAACGGTAGCCCCGCATTTTCCATTGTAGCAGCAATGAAAGCAGTAGAGTGCCATCATCTCCTCTGTGCGTGATACAGAGCTTTGCTGCTGGGGTATGCTCTTACAGAAGAGCTCTTGCAGCTGGCTTGATCAATGCTTTACTTTTAAAAATATCCCCAAATGCTTATTTACCCCATGAGCCATAGTGGCTTCAAAGGGGCGAGTATCTCATGTCAATAATCTTCTGCGGTGTGAAAGGTTTGGAGTTAATTGTGGAGCTCAGGGAAAGTGCTGGAGCTGAGGGCTCTGGAGACCGGAGTCTTCTGTATATCCTCCCCTGGCCTCATCCATATCTTCCCCCTACCCTGAGCCAGCGGCTTGGCTCCGGCAGGGCCCCAGGGGAGTCCCCCATCCTTGCACATTCAGGAGTTGGTGTTTATCCAGTCCATCTGGCTGCCTTGTCTGTGGGCGCAGCCCGTGCCTACAAAGGAACTGCAGGCCTAAGTCTTAGTGGCCACCTCATGACCTGCGTTAGAAGGGGGGTTGGAAAGCTTGATAAGTTAACACCTGAGATTTGGAGAGGCCTGGTTGTTTTGCACAGTGCAAACTGCATGTGTACAAGGCAGGCCTGGCTGGAGACAGCTTTGGCCTCAGAACTTGTCTCCTCCGTGCGTACAGTGATGGTGCGTAGGCATTATGATGTGGATCCTTGTCCACTAAGACCTTCCTGAAGCCTCCAACTCAACCTTGTATCCTCTCTCAAGGCTTTGACAATTCAGCTTCTTTGTTTTTCCAGGGCTGGGCCTGATTAACTGGCATGGCTGGGAATGAGGTGTCTGAAGCTCAGGGATGATGCTCAGAGGCAGAGGAGGCATCCCATTTCAGGATGGTCCTCAGTGTGGTTAATGACTTTCAGCAGCAGCCAGAGGTGCCTTTTTCTTTGTAGATGGGGTGAAGGATGACCGTGTCCCCCTCTGCAGCAAACAGTGCCCTGTGGCTGCAGTGAATTGCTTGTGAAGACCATTCAGAGGTGTCAGCTGATGAGGAATCAACCTGCTCGCTTTTGTATGTTGGCTCCTTGTTTGGTTTTAGGGGTTGAAACACCTGTGCCTTCTGTGACCAGTCCCAGGCTGTCCACGAAGGAGCGAATATCTAGAAGGAAGAGCTCCTAAATGATCCAGAGGATGAACATGGTTCATCCAGCCCATTCATCACTGATCTTTCAGAGAATTAGGGTAGGTTAATGCACAACTCTGAAAGGAGGTAACTTTAACAGCAAACATCATTTGCAACAAGTCATCAGAGCAGCTCTGTTTAACACGCGGCCTGAAGACTAGAGAAACCTGTCAGTCTCCATAAGAAATGCAGCCTTTTCTTCAGGAAATTGCAAATTTTACGACGTGAGGTACATGGTATAGACTCCCATAAAGCCGTGTGCCGGGAGAACAGCAGTCACATAAATGCAGGCATAAAAAATGCCTTTGCCACGTTACGATGCTACAGCGCTCCGGAAACTTGACACCGGCCCTTGAACTGATGCTTAAACTCCAGACCTAAAAACCAAATGCTTGTCCAAGTCCTAGTCAATTCGAGTAACTTTCCCCCCGTTCTTGAATTACGTTTGAGTGAAAACCTCTTAGCATAGTGGGTGCAATTTCCTGGTAATTGGTAAAGTTACCATAACTGCACTGTCATTTGTACATAGTGACATGTAATTGCACGTTAACTGCTGCTGTGGTTGCACGAGTGAAATGCAGTGTGCAATTAGGATGTAATTCCAAGTGCTGGCCCCAGTCCGACTTCCATGATATCACGGAGCTCCCCCGGGGCCGATGCTCTGCGTGCCGTTCGGTTGCGTGTTAACTGCCAAGGAGAACGTTTGCTTGGTGGCTTGTGTTTTCTTTGGTAGGTTGCCCTGGATTTCTAGCCTCTGGCCTCGAATCCTACATGCTGAAGATTTACCAGCCCCTACAGCCTGTCTCTCCAAAGCCAGGGGCCGAATTTGCTCATGCTTTGGTCCACCCTGGAGTTTCAACACCTTAGCCAGAGAGACCTCCGCTGCTTTTGGCTAGGAGGCTGTGCCCTGGGGGGAGATGTCAGGATGGGGTAATGGCAGGGGCTGTCTGTGACTCCTTGCAAGGACTCAAATGCAGCTTGCTGCTGAGTCCTTTATTCCTGCTGGCTATTTGGGTTGGCTCTGCTGGAAGCCTGAGTGGCATATATATGTTTCTTTATGCAGCAGTCTGTCTGTAGCCAAGCCTGTGATTACAAGTGTGAGTAGCCAAGTACCTGCCACCTTAAAAAGAGAGCCTGTTAGGTATTAGCTATAAATCAAAGGCAGGACCTGGCCACTGGGGATAGCTTGATGCCTAGCGAGTCGTGGGGATTGCACTGGAGACTGTCGAGATCTCTGGAAAACCTCCCCGGTGCTGCTCTGCACTTTGATTAGGGAGGAAGGTGCTGCCAAAGCGAAAGTGAGGAGGAACTGGGGATGGCTAATCCTTTATCTAGGATTTACCCCAAATGTGGATTAAGCTGTGTTCTGTAGCCCAGGCTGTTTGGAGACAAATAGCTAAAGCAGATGTTTAAAGGACAATTGAGGTTTATTATAGCCACTCTGCAGGCTGGCCCCCCTGGTATCTGGCACTCAGGCCCCTGCAGCTATGCCAAGCTGCTCTCTCCTGCCCGCAGAAGTGAATGAGGTCACGGAAAGAGGCACGCTGGAGCCATAATCCCTCTGCTGAGTTACGGCTTCTTGGGAGCCCTGGAAATCCCCGGTGGGGGCAAAGGAAAAGGCCCAGGCTGCAGCAGCCACAAAGCAGTCTTTCCTGGAGGGCTTCGAGGAGTTAATTATTTATTTAATGGGCTAAACTGAGATAACTTGGTGTTGCTGCCAGGTGCCTTCACCATATCGAGCCATTCTTCACCCATCCTTCTTTCTTCACCCGCGGATGTAACGCTTGGCCATGGTGGCACATGGGTTATAGCGTCATTGAGAAGCAGGGCTGAAAGGGACCTTTGGCGGTCATCTAGACCAACTCGCTGCCTGAGGGAGGATCATCCCTATCCAAACCATCCTATTCAAATCCTCTTAGCCAAACTACAGAGTCAACTCTGACACAACAGAAAACATAACACCCTAACCTGCCGCACGTAAAGCAGGGGGACCACAGTGGCCAATGTCTTGCTCCTATGGTAAAGATTGTGAATGTGTACAGAGGAAGGCAAAACCCCCCACAGTCCACGCCAGTCTGGGGTAAAATTCCTTGCTGGCCCCAAATGTAGCGATGGGTCTCGCCCTGAATGCAGGGACAAGACCCTCTAGCCAGGAACCTCTGGATTTAGGTCCCAGCCCAAACTCGAGCCATGAAGCCCAGGGGCACTGGCACAGCCCTGTCAAAATCCCCAGCCTTGGCTGCAGCCAGCATGCAATGCCTTTGAGGATGGCTTAAACCCCCCCCGACACGTGTAGCAGTAGCTGGGGGTATTTCTGGGGGTATCCCAGCCTCATGTGGGTAAGTCAAGAGGGCAGATTAGCACATTTTAGGCCACTGAACGCTGCAAACTGGAGGAAGAGTGGGTAGGGGATGGATCAGTGTGGACAGGCCCTGCGTACCTGCTCTGTCTCGTGGTATCCAATCTCTGCACCCATGGGAGACAGGACACGGGGATAGGTGGTCCCTGGGTATGGATGCTTATATCCTTATGAAACCTAAGCCCTCTGCTGATCGCCTCGCAGGAAGGGGACCATCCAAGCAGAGGCAGGGTGGCTTTCCCCAAGTGTCCTGCCAACACCCCTCAGTCTGAAGCCAGGGAGGCAGCTGGGACTGCTCCAAGGCTAAGTCGGTCTCAGAAACTGCCCGGTACTTCCCATGGAAATGTCAGATCTGTTGAGGGTGGAGTGAGCGAGGATCTAGGTTGCTTCCAAGCCTCTCTGTCACTTTGGGAAGCTTTGCTATTCCCCCATGTTTCAGGCAGGGGTTTCTCATAGGGAGAGGAGAAGTGAGGTATGTCGGAGGCAGGCATGGAGCCCCCTTCTCCCGGTCTCTCAGCCCGCATCTCCTTCATCACTCAGATCATCTTCCCATCCACACAGCCTCCGCAGTGTAATGTGGTTTTGAACTAATGCAGAGAACAAAAACTGAAAAGCCTTGATCCTGGCCCTGGAGCTGCCTCTCAAGTGGCCTAACTGATCCAGCAGCCACGCGAGAACATCTGGCGTCCCCATTGCATGAACGCAGCAGCCTCCACTTCTCTTCTGCAAAGGGGTTCGTACCAAAAGCTTAAGCAAGAAGACGCCCGAACCTTCATCCTGGCAGCTCTGTGTGGTCTGTAGGAGTGTCTGAAATGGAAAATAAACCCGCACTTGGACTTGTAACCCCTCCATCACAAATCTAAGCCTGCATTAATGTTCTTCCTGACTCAAGGACTTGGCTTTCCCTTGCTAGGGCATTTGCTGTGAATGCGACAGCTGCAAAAGGGCCAGGTGATGCTAAATGGAAGGCTTTCCTACTGGCATTTCTGCAGTTGATCTCCAAGACAGGATCACATTAGATGAAAATAATTTCCAGTTGGAGTGGCCTTCGCTGCCCTCAACCCGGTTCCTAGAGGAGACAGCTGCCTGCATTGTTGTCTTGTTGGCACTTGCAGCACAGAAAGAGACTGAATAGCCTACGGGGGAAAAATGTGATCTTGCCGTGGTTTTGAAGGCTAGGGACTATTTTGGGGCACCTCGGGCACTGAGCTTCATCTGTCCAGGGGTAGCAGGAACTTTGCTGTCCGGGAGAAGGCGTGAGCATCGCTGCTGGATATATGCTGAAATCCATTTCACTGCCTTTTAGATCTCGTTGCAGAAAACCACAAATTCATCCTGATGCCGGTGCAAAGCCAGGTTCATTTGGAGCCAGACCTGGCCTCAACCAGAATGAAATAAGCTGCAGCAGTCAGATGGTTAGGTCTGGGCCCTTTCCAGGATGTCAAGCCACAAGTTTGAGTAGGAATCGTGAGATAAGATTCGAGGACTTGCGTCATTCAGGAGGTCAGACCGTGTGATCTTATTAATCCTTCCTGGCCTTACAGCCGATCAGCTAGAGAGGTCAAGGTTTACCGCGGGGAGATTAGTGAATGACCTGTATGGATACTTTTGACACAAGGTCAGGATACCCCGGTAAAGGATGCCCAATGTTCAGCTCAAGTGCTCAGCTACTGTCACGTCTGATAGTTTGGGTAGGGTTCATGCATGGGGTCCTATGTTCCCATGAGTGCACCCTTCTTTTATTTTTTTGTAGTGCAATGCACCTTTTTTCCCCCCGTTGAGGCCACGAGAAGAGAAAGGAGGGCTTTCTCCCCGTACCAGAAGGGTAGCACCTATTTTTTTGCCCTAGATCTGAAATCAGTTTTTCTCAATGTCTATCTGATGAATACATCAGGCTAGATGCATGCTTGGTTTTGTTAAGTATGTGGGACACCAATTGCAATGACTCAAATGTTTCCTGAGGTTTCTAGTCAAACCGGGCCAGCCTTTGCGTGACTTTTGGTGCGGTTCTGAATGATGGGCTATAACGATGGCCAGGCTACACCCGATCCAACTGACTGTCCTCTCTCTCACAATAATCAGCACCAAATGTTTCAGAAGCCATGTCAGGAAGCTGTATAGCAGATAGTTGTTAAATAACCAACCCAGGTTTTTCTTTTTTCTTCTTGACTTCAGGCAGGAAGCGGCCCTGAAACATAAGTGGGACTGTGTATATTTGGACGATCAATCCAGCCTTTGTTCATATCCTACAATTTGTCGCAATGCTGTTCTCCCTCATTTTACTCTTGCAGGTTAATGGCCGAGTGCAGTGATGTGACCCCTTGGATCAGTTGAGTGTTGTGAGTTTTGCCGTGGTTATCCAACCTAAAATGGCCACCGGTGGGTGCTTGGGGTCTGGAGCTTTGGCCTGTAATTGTTTTCTTACTGCTTGAGTGTTGAAAGTATAGCTCGGATGCTAACAATTCCCGCAGGCCAGAGCTCAGGTTGGGCCGTTCCTTCCCCGTGCCTCCTTTTCTCGTGCATCTTAGATGCTTGTCACTTTTTGCCCACATTAATTTGCAGGTGAGAACAAAGCCGATCAACTTGAGGCGTATATTGCTTGTGAGCTTAAGCGAGGAGTAGTTGTAAGCTACTTATTTAGGTGGGAGAATGGGAGTCAAGTGGCTAGCGTGGTTGTGGCCATGGGTGATTGCTGTAAGAGTAGAAGTGAAATGATGCAGACGTTGCCGAATGAAGGAGATCAGCTGTGCTGCGACACATGGTGGGGCATCTTGTTAAGCGAGGAAAGCCAGGCAGGTACTCCCAGGGCTTGAGGGACCCTGTTTTATGTGGGAAGTTTCAGGGTGTGCAGAATCGGGCCCTACAAGCTCCCAGAGCACGTTCCCAGCGGGGCAGATTGACCACAGAAGATATGGTCCTTGCCCTGTGACTTCCACAAGTCAGGGCAGCTCTTTTCTTTTTATAGCAAAATATCTTCTTCTTTTGATATCAACATATCTCCCTTTATGCAAAGATTTTATAGACATCAGGGCTGGAAGGGACCATGCAACATCATCGGGTCCAGCCCCCCTGCCCAAGGGGCAGGAAGTCATCTGGAGTCAGCATGATAAGCATCTTTCTTTTGGTAGCAAAATTGACAGGCAAACTATATGGGCATGCATGCTTTTGAAATAGGGTCGGGTATGTAGAGAAGGCTGCAGAGTTTTGGGCTGCCTTGCTCTCTTTCCGTAAAATAAACCAATGTCCTCTGCTAATCAGCAGCACAATTTGACACCACCTTTGTGTGGCAACAGTTTGCGGTGCGACAAGGAGTATGGACTTATGTGTGGCAGCAGTTTGCGGTGCAACATGGAGTATGGACGCCTGTTTGCTCATGCTTTGCACTGCTGTGAGAGATGTTATGGTGGCACAAAGGTGGCAAAAGTTGCCACCTGTTTCCACTTAAGAAAATGGTATAATCTAACTTTGCACTTAATTACATCTTGTAAGTCTTGGCCTTGTAAAATGCTTCAGCATCTGCCTAACTTTAAGCATCTAATGGACCTATTGAAGTCAGCCCCTGC
This sequence comes from Alligator mississippiensis, assembly GCF_030867095.1. Lineage (NCBI taxonomy): Eukaryota > Metazoa > Chordata > Crocodylia > Alligatoridae > Alligator > Alligator mississippiensis. Next base: position 7,841,468 of record NC_081827.1, read on the forward strand.
CTTAGCAAGTGTGAGCTGTAGCCAGGACTTAAAGCTTCTTGCTATGCAGTATCTGGCAACAAATATGGACTTCACAGTGGCAGCCCTGGCAGAGCTCTGAAAGCCTCTGTTGCCCCTATTGGCACTGAAGGAGAGGACCTCTCTCACAGGAGGGGAGCTACCCTGTCCACTGCTCTACCTACTGAGCCATGCTGCCCAGAGGTAGGGTAGGATGCTGTCTGCTGCTGCAGCATTCGCATACTCCACTGAAGTTGCATTGCACGCTATCCAAGAAACCTGGGCAATAGCTATACCAAAATCCTGCACAGCAGATGCTGTTGTCTGATGGCTGCCCATTCTGGGCCCTTGCAGACAGAGCTCCGCCAGCAAAGACCTCTTTGTCGGCAGTCCAAAAGAGCTCAAGTGCAGAAAGGGGAACGTGGTGATCCAGTAGATCTTAGCGTGTATGTTCAGTTAATCAAGCTGTTGGGACTTTTCAGATGTCCCCCCACAAACAGGAGGCCCTTGCACAGGTCACGACAGTCATGAGTTTTCCCTCCAGAGGACTCAAGGGGAATGAAACCCTTGGCACCAGATCCTACTCTTCTTATTGCATGATCCTATTCCAACCCGGTCGAGCCCCTGAGAAACCGGTGACCGCAGAAAATGGGTGCACCCTCTTGCTCACTGCTTTCTGTGATTGAAGCATGAAAGCCGAGATGACGGCGTGGTACAGAAACAAGTGATTGTCAAGGGCTTGAGAAAGGCAGATCAGATGCCTGATCAGTGGAATAGGATCTGGCCTTTAATGATTTCATCCACACAATCCTCCGTGGGGTAGCTAAGCACTTGTAATCCCCTCCTGAGAAAACCAAGAGTTGGGGAGCGTCAATGGCTTGACCAAGATTTGGGGCAGAGGGGGAGTAGAGGCAGGAGCCCCATTTTTGGGATTCATGGGCACACACCGGGGATGGGTGAGCTGACATTTGTGGTGATGGTGGTCTTATTAGCTTTTAAATGATATGAAGATAGGAAAAGGCTGGCCCACTGGATGAGGTGCTGTGTTTCGGAAGGACCTAGGTCCTGCCCCTGGTTCTTGATGTTGGCCAACTCGATTCACCTCTTGGTGCCTCCATTTCCTTTCTTTCTGTCGGTCTGTCTCGCCAGGAGATATCTCCTCCTATGGTTTTGTATGGTGTCCGGCACAGCCGTGGTGTGTAGCGATGTCGATGTTCAGTGACCCCTCGCTCACGCTCTTTCCTCCCGTTCGCAGCTGTTAACGATCGACGACAATTTCTGCGGCCTGGATATGAACGCTCCGCTGGGAGTATCGGAGATGGTGCGGGGGCTTCCCATCTTCACCGAGGACAGGGACAGGATGACGTCGGTGATTGCGTACGTCTACAAGAACCACTCGCTGGCTTTCGTGGGCACCAAGAATGGCAAATTGAAAAAGGTAGGCTCGGCCCATCCTGGCCTTCTTCCTGACTCGGTGGTGCTCGTCCCTGCGGAGGCCGGCTGTCTTGAGATGAGTAGGAATGTGGTTTTCTAGCTCGGGTGCACCGTTTTTCATAAGGTCAATTGTTTTGCTGGTGGTGAGACTGCAATGAAGGGTGTAGGCAGATGCAAGCGAGTGAAAAGACCTTCTCTTTAGGCAGAGTCTGTCAGAAGATGAACAAGTTCGAAAGCAAAGCCTGGATCTCACTACCCCGTTCTTGTGCAATGGCGCAGTGTTGATCCGAGTACAATTTTTTCAAGTTCAGACTCTGTCTAGTTGAGAGGTTGATCGTCGGACAGCAGAGCGCTTTGAGGACAAAGAATTTACTGGAGTTGGGGGGGTTGTTAAGAAACACAACTCGTGTTTTGGAGATGTTCCTTCATCGGAGCAGAGCGACTAGATATGCCTTGGCCACAAGCTGCCTGTGGATTTTGTGGTTGCTCTATCTAGGTCAGGTTGGGCGTTCGTGCTAAAATAGAAAGAAGAGCTGTGCCTGAATGGTAAAAGGCATTGTGTTTACTGGGTAACCACGGCCAACTTAATATAAATAAATACCCTTTCTGGAATATCTTGGCTTATGTCTCACGAAGTTCCTCCGGCCCTGCCACGTGAGCCGTGCATGCCTCTGGCTTAGCTGTAGTTTTATATTACAACAGCTGCTGTAATTTGTCACTTGGGGCAATTAGCTTTGGCTTCAAAAGGCAAAAACTGAGATTGAGGGACTTTTACCTGTAGCTTTGGCAGGCATTTTGTTCTTCAGCTACCAAGTCCTGGTACACGTGATCTTGCAAGGGTAAAGATGGGCACTGTGCCCTCTCCAGAGCATTGCATAACGTTGTCGGTGTTTGCCTGCACACTTGGCCCGAGGGACGTTCCTGCTGTGAAACAGTGTGTGTTGCAGGTGGGACTGTTGCTGCTCCGGACTATAATGAAGATACTCCCGGGGATGTTGCTCCCTAAGAGGCCAGGCAGGATGTGGGATGAGCGGTCCTCAGGGAGGAGCCTCCGAAGCTCAGTGCTGGGGTTGGAGATTTGGGCTGTAGCTTGTGCTGCTTCCTTTTGAGTTCCCTTTGCAAAGAAAAACAGCCTTCAAGAAGGGAGAGTGCGTGTGTGCAGGGGGAAGTTGTGACCACCTATGACTTACCTTCCCTAGGTTGTGCTTTCTATCCTCTCTGATATTCCCATGTTAACTGTCGGTGCTACTGCTTGCATCCCTTTCCATCCTGCACCTGGGGACCCCTCTGAGCTTTGAACACCAGCCTCCTTCCCTCCTCATCTGGGAAAGTGGTGCATCACCCTGCGTCTCTGGCATGGGTGGCAGAGCCCACTCTCGAGCCGGCCCAGCCCACCTGCTCCTGATTACATGCTGCTAATCCCGAAACACGGTGGGGGGGTTTATTCGTGGGTGCCCATGCAGCCACTCTTCACATTTCAGTCTCCACAGTGCTGGAGACCCGCCATGGATCATCTTCACTGCCATATTTCCAGGACTGGCTCTTGTGAGCAGGAGCAGACACCAGTGCTGGGGAGCTAGTGTAGACACGACGTTCCCCTGCATTGCAAGGCTTCAGCCCTGCTATTAGACTTTCCTGAGAGCTTCAGTTTTTTGCCTGGTTTCTGGCAGTTTTGGGGACCGTTTTAGGTTTCTCACATTCATCTGGTGCTCCTGACCAGGAAGGGAGGAGGAGGAGAGGCTCAGAAGGATATTTCCATTGATGCTGTAACGGTTCGCCCATCTTGCTGGCATAATGTTAGATTATTATGTTGGTTAAGAAAATACCTCCTATGGGTCTGGAATAGTTTGTCGCGCGAGATGATACTCAGTCCCTGGTGGACCGTGGACAGGGGTTTGATATTGTCTGGTTCCTGCTGGGTCCTAGCAATTGTGTTCGCACACACATGTACTAAGGCAACTTAACAAGGTGACTTAAGCCACGTTGGAGCATACACACCTGCAGCTCCTTGACACGCTGGCAGTGATCTTGTTGACTTATTTGACTTAACTAATGCGACTCAAGATAATACACCTCGAAGGTGCATTGTCTTGCTCTGCTTTTAATTTGACTCTGCTCCACATATGTGTGTATCCTCTGACAGTTAAGTCAACTTAAAAAGTTAATTTGGCTTAACTCTCAGAAAGTTAGTATGTGTGTATGCACCCGGTGGTATTTCATTACTATTTCCCCTGCAACAGGCCGGTCGCTCTCTGCCAATGCATTTCTGGGTCAGCCCTGACGGTTATCACAGATTTTTCCATACATTTGCTTGCCTTGAAGGCATGAACTTTATGTATTTGTTGATCCTAAAGTGTTTCCTGCTAGGAAGGAGCAGAAGCTATTTGGAGAGACTTCTTTCTCAGCAGCCTAGACTTTATTGATGAGTGTGCGTGCATGTATTTTTATATGAAAGACACAGATCGTATATCATGTTCTTGATGCACACCATTCGTGAGAGCCCTGCAAAGTACCCACAGCCATAAAGCAATATCAGTTGGTTGATACACAAATGTTATACATGTCAAACGAATTTATCCAATGACACATGCAATAGAAGTAAAATATTGTGCTTTACAAGAACGTACCATTAAAATGAAAGCTAGTAGCATATCGGGAGTCTGGCCATGTAACCAAGACAACAAAGAAGAAAGAAAAGGAAAAACTAAGATAAAGGATGCTGGGGTGGGAGGTAGGGAAGAGAGTGAGGCAAAATCAAAGATGATATAAAAGGAGGATGCAAAATGCAAAGTGATCTGTAGGAAAACAAGAGGGCAAAGCCCTCTACTGCCAAAGCCCCTAGCTCTGCTTGCTGGATCCAGCGGCTCTGCTGGCCGTATGAGATGAGAGAACAGGAATAGTGCAGGACTAGGAGGCCCAGGTTCGATGCTTGCATTGCCACAGGCTTCTTGTGTGACCTTGGGCATGCCACGGCATCTCCCCGGGCCTCACTTCTCTATCTGCAGAATGGAGATAATACTCCCCTTGCCCAGAGGAGCATTGGGAGTATTAACACGCCAGTCATTGCAAGCGGCAGTCAGACACACAGCCGTGGGAGTCATAATAAGTATTTAAACTAGGCAGCTCATGCGTTCTTGGATGGGATACGAGCCCCGAGTCCTGACCGCCTGTGGTCATTAAAGCTTTTGTGGTGCTTTTCAGAAGAAATATTTCACTTCTGGGGCTGTGGTGGGATCCCAGGGTCTATAATTGCTTCCTGCTGTTGCTGTTGGCTGGGGTGCTGTGCTGCCGTTCTTGCCTTGAGCTGTTTAGCATTGCAGCGTGCCGTTGTTTCATCGCCACGTTGCACTCCAGAGGTGGCTGTGTTGCAATGGCCAGCACCGAGACTCCTCTATACAGGACATACTGCGTCAAGGGCCGCGGGCGGAAAATTCCCAGGCTGAATTATTACCGGTCTCCTTTCTAGTTCTCAAAGCATATTGCTTTCTTGAGGGTTTATTTGGATCGTACTCATTTTGGTTGCTTCCAGGGTTTGTTTTTTCCCCCTCTGTATATAGCAATCCCTGGACGTATTGGAAAGTAGTGTAGCTAGTACTACTGTTTGTGCCTCTTGCAAACCAGTTGCCTAACTAAGCCAAAGTTTCCTCTAGACTATCTAGATCTCTGCTTTATCTTGTTTTACCTCTCTCATCTCTGCTCCTAGCATGGATTAAACGCTCAGCTCTTCTCCGGAGTGGCGGTAGAGGGCTAATGGACTACTGCGGTATAGCTGATGCTGTCTCGCAGGGGATCTCAGCTACTGTGTTTTCAGACTCCTTTTCTTACCATGCGTGACTATCTGATTTATCATCATTATCTGCCAGTGGGTAGTGGTCAGAACTGCTCTCCACATCCTATTTAAGCATGCCTTAGTCATGCAGCCGGGAGGCATGGCTGTTCGCAATTTTGGGGGCAGAAACATTTTTTGTGGCTGACAAACAGTTTAGTTGAAACCAGACATTTTTTGGTGGGAGCATGTCAATTCTGCTGAAAGTTTCTGCGCGCCTCCCAGGATTTTTAACCAAAAGATATGCTTTGGAATTGGCTTGAAAATATTGTTTTGTTCCAGCTTTTTAAACCGTGAAAAAGGGAAACAGTGGTAAGGTAATAACCCCCAAATCTTTGTCAGCTTGGAAACAAATGTTCCTGTTTCGAATTGGCTCAAAGCGTCCCGTGGGAAGCTAGGCCTTTTCGAGTAAAAGTATTTCGGAGGAAGATTTTGTGTGCCAGTACGTGTGTGTTGTGTGTGTTTTCTTTCAAAACTTCTTGCAGGAAGAATCGGCCTAAATACCGACCCGTTACCTTTTATGTCTTACGTCTGTCGCTTTTGATATCAAACGCCGTCAGCTGGAGATGGTCCTGGGGATTGTCAGAGTCTGCAGTAAGGGTTTGGCTCACGTTGAGGGGTGAGGGTTTAGGTTCGCATCTGAGAGCTCGGAAATCTGTGCTTAGCATTTGCTTTTGTCCCAAGTATGGGAAATGTCTGGACATCAGTGGCTTTTTAAAAAATCTTTCACTGTCTTATCCTGAACTGCTGCAAGAAAGATTTTGCCTGCGTCCCAAGGATAATGGGGGAAGTAGGATCCTAAAAGTTGAGGGTCCCATCCAGGACAAAAGCCACCGAGCCCATTTAGAGCCAGATGTTTCTTCCCAGTCCTCCAGAGGAGTTGAATGCACAGTTCTGGGTTTATCCCAGCGGCACGCTGCGGCTAACTAAGTTGAAGAGTAAGTGCCTGCCTCCCACCCCTCATCATCGGGAGCACCACGACTACTGGTGCCACACACTTCACCCACAGGGCTGATATCTGGGTGCCAAAATGGAGCAGCAGGCCGTTTTTTTAAGAGGCGGGGAAAGGAGTTGTTGCTAGCTTGTGACCCAAGGGGGTGGCATTACCAGGATCTTCTGCAGAGTCATGGCTTCTCCATTTGGGAGGTGCTGGAGGACAGACAGGGAAGAAGCAGCTGAAATGGCACAGGGGTGTCTAGATAAGTGGCAACCCAGAGCTGTTCCCATAGCTCTGTCTTGCAAGGGGAGGAACTGGAAGATGCTGCCGGATTGCAGTCCAAAGCTCCCAACCCCGCCTTGCATGTGCAGCCCTTGTAGGGGTCAGCTGGGGACTCAAGTCTTCTCAACAAGGGTGCGAGGACTTTACAAGGCTGCAAGGACTGCAGTGTCCAAGTGTCACCATCTTGCGGCTGTGGTATCCCAAGAGAAGGGCATGAGTAGGGGCTCTACAAGGAGGTTTGCTCTATAGGACAGGCTCTGTTGATTCATCCCCATTGGGAACCATTTATAATAATAAAATCATAGGCAAGTATGTCTGGATGGGGCCTTCAGAGGTCACCTAGTCCAACCACCCACCAGTGGCAGGACCATCCCTCTCCCTGTTTCTCCCCAACCCTCATCAAGGCCGGGATGTAATTGTGCACCCTGCCTTAGTCAGGGGAATAATAGATTTATTTATGCACAAACAGTTTACCAGGATAAATAAGCATTGGAGAGGGGGAAAACACAGCCGAGGAGAGAGTGGCGGTGGTGGCTGTGTGTGGGTTGGTGTAATTGGGCCACACGGCTGCAGAATACGAAAGCAGCCGCATGGCGAGAGGAGAGAGAGCTGTTTTTTCCTTTCCACCTCGGTGCGGTTCCTATCCAGACGGCCAGAGCTGATAAAAGAGCCCCTGGTTTTTGATGTGGGTGTCTGGTAAGTGCAAGGGAACACGCTGAGCCCTCGCGGTTCTCCAGGGGATCAGGTTTGGGAACACGCAGGGGACGAGGAGTCCTGCCTGGTTCTGATAGTCCCTGGAGGTTATTTCGTGGTAGACAACTAACTCCCCACAAGGTGAGATGACGGCGGGGAGAATAAACTTCCTTCTCCACCTTCTGCTTGGAAGGAGTCTGGCTTGTGAAAGCGAGGAGGGTTTTTGTGAATGGACTTGACTGCACTGGAGATAAGGAAGAGGAGTTTCCTGCTCCTGCTGGCAGGTTGGCTTTGTCCATCCCTCCAGAACCGCGTGAAACCTTAGCCATCCGCTCGGTGGTCATGGGGCTGGGGGCTGCTGTTTTCTTCAGGGATACTTATAGGGAACAGATTTCTCTGTTTTTCCTCCAAACAGGTAGAGTGCTACACTTAAGAGATCCCTGCCAACACGTTTCACTCCTGCCTCTGGCAGGACCATGTCTGAACACTTGTAGTTAAGTTGCGTGGGCCATACCCTTTAGGGCTAAGGACAGAAGTTACACACAAGCTGGTTTAAATCATCAGAAACTGGTTTAAACTTGTAACAGAACAGAAGCTCAGTATGCATAAACTTGGCTGAAACTGGTGTAAGATAAACCTGGTTGAATGTAGTATCAGACTTAACTGATTTGGGCCAAACTGGTTTATGAAACTTCTGTCCCAGGCCCCTTCCTTGTTCAAGTTAAATCACAGTCCCCCAGCATCCCAGCATGCTTTGCAGCCCTGGGTTGATTGTGCTGTCTGCTCCAAAGAGCAGGGTTGGCCGCACTCCTCTGCTCCTTAGCTGGAGCAGCGAGGCCTGGCTGACAAAGGGGAAACCCCGCTGGGGATGCAGCCCAGTCTATGGCAGGCGGGGGCGGGGGGTAATGCCCCCCATCTCAGGCAAACACCAGTTGAAGTCTGGGGCCAGGGAGGGGGGTTAAACACCCCTTCCCCCACTCAAATGTACTGCTGGCTGCAACTGTGGACTCCAAATCCCAGAGGTACCTGGAAGCCGGAAGAGGAAGTGATGAGCAATCCTGCAGAGTCCTGTTGCGGTAATTCTGGACTGAAAATCCCAGAGACCTCAGGGGCAGCAGGAAGAGGAAGTGAACACATAGCCAGAACCATGCTCTAGCGCCTCCGGGCTTCTGGCCTGAGCCACTGCAGGCATGTGGCTGCATTTCCTGGATCAAAAGTAAATGTCTGTTCACTTCTGTTTCAGTTTAATCTGATTAACTTGCAAAGACTGGATCAATTCAACCTTGGGCTTTTTCTCTGTCTGTACTGTCTGGTTCAGTATGCACGGCCCATTCGGGCCACGCTGCTTGTGCTGAATTCCCCAAGAAAGGAGCCCAGCTGGTGCTGATGGCAGGGTTTAAATGGAGAGCTACCTACTAGGAAGTGGAACGAGACTCCTTAGCTTCGTCCATGTAATGGTGTAGTGAGCAATGCCTGTAACAGCAGGTGGGAGTAGGAGCAGTCTGCAGGGCTGTGATGAGTGCTAATTTAGACTGCAAGTCCTAAAACCTCCCCCACACCTGGGGCACAGGGAAAAAGGAAGAGGAAGCATGAGGCTGGAGTAAGGAGGGGAAAGAGGAGCCTGTACGTGATACCTGGGCGGCCCTACACAAGAGGAGTGCACCGCGGAGCTAGAGATGGCCAGTCAGGGCTGTGGACTGAAGGAGCTGGACTCGGACTTGGGGGAGCTGCAAGCTGCTGCTGGAGCACTCTGGGACTAAAGCCTTGTTTGGAGATGTCTCTGGAGGGGTGTGTGCGGGGGGTGGGGACGGGAATTAAGCTACTGAGTATGTATTACCACCGTTGTTCATAGGATCATAGAAAATGAGGGTGGGAAGGGACCTCAGGAGGTCACATCTAGTCCAACCTCTTGCTCAAAGCAGGACCAGCCCCAACTACATCATCCCAGCCAAGGCTTTGTCTTCCCGGGTCTTAAAAATCTCCAAGGATGGAGAGTCCACAACCTCTCGAGGTAACCTGTTCCAGTACTTTAGTACCCTCCTAGTGAGAACGTTTTTCCTAATATCTAACTTAAACTTCCCTTGCTGCAACTTGAGACAGTTGCTCCCTGCTCTGATGTTCCTTTATCTCTTAACTGTTCCCTCCCTTGGCCTGTTGGCTTGTGACCCTAACCCCTACGATTTCCTAGAGAAAAATGGGAACTCCCCCGTTTTTTGTGCCAGTTTCTGGGGCTGCGGGGTTGGCACAATAGCAAGCATAAGGTCATGACAGCATTGCAACTTGACCTTGTTGTGACCAAGCGGTGCGTGGCGTTCTGGTACCGTGATGACGTTGGCTGCAGTGAAAGGCCTGAGATAGGAGCCCCCCATGCTATCCAGTCCCTTCTGTTATGGGAGCGGAGGGTGGCCAGTCTTTTTACTGCCTGGCCTTCCTGGAGGTGGAAGTGGGGTGGATGAGGAAGGGGCTGCTTCGGTGTCTCATGTATCCTGCAGTGCAGTGACTGGTGAATGGATCCTAGTTAGATCTTGTGGCTGCAACATGCTACAGCGCTGTCTAGAGTTCCCCATGGTACTGAGCACAGCAGAAACAGCCGCCTCCACCTGCTATGGAGGTTATGTTTCCCAGCAAAAACCATCTTCCACCAAAACCAATTGATTTTCCCGGCACAGAGCACTCGCATGACCCTTTCTCCACTCCCCCCGGTGCTATGACGCCCTTCTGCAATCAGGGTGCTGTGATGGAGGATGCTCCCGTGGCGTGGTTGTCTCTCCCGGGTGCTGCTGTTTGTCTCCGGCGGTGATTTCGAAGCGTCTCAGCGTGTAGGTGGAGATGAGGTCTCGTGACCATGGAATGAGATTTGCAAATGACTCTCTAATCCCTGCAGATCCAATCTGTACTTCAAAGTGGTGGCGCTGGGCGGCTGCGTCGCCAGGGCTGCACCAGGCATTTGGATTTGAAGTGGAAAACCAGCCTGGAAGACACAGCAGAATCAAAGGGGCTGACAGCAGAGAGAGCAGCAGGGGCTGACTTCAGCGTGCCCCTTTGCACCTACAGGCTGCGTGTGTCAGCCCCTTCGGCCGGAGTTGTCACACGGCTAGTGCCTGGGGCCGGGTTTTCCTGGGCAGGCCATGGTACCACCAGGATGCTCCGCGCTGCTTTGGAGCAAGTGGAGGGCCAGGCAGGGCAGGGGCAGCTGGGCATGTGCCGCTTCTGGCTCCTTTGCTGGAAGATGAAAGTGTTGTGCCTACAACTTGCTGTGGGCCATGTGCTGAAGGCTGCCAGGCTTACCGTGGCCCTGAATGCCACCCTTGGGGCAGGTAGGGGCCGTGCGGCATACCTGGGAGGGCAGGCTCCCATGCCTTGCATCACCATGCGGGATAGTGGCATCACCGTGCAGGATAGTGGCAATGACAGCCCGCGCTGCATGGGGTCCCTGCACGAGCAAAGGTGCCACTAGGTCAGTGGTCCCTGCACTGTGCTTTTCCTCCTGCCGTCGTTGCTTGATGAGACATTAAGTAATCAGCTCAGTTCTTCCTCTGCCTCTCCTGCCATCCCCTGATGACAGAGTGGGGCTATTTAGCTGTCAAACGCTCCATCTAATGCCCAGATGGACATCCCAGCCAAAAGAGTGGGCTCTTGTCTCTCTTTCTGTCCTCTCCCCCTCCCCGTGCCTGGGATAATGACTTTCCCGTTAGCTCTCTAAGTGCCTTTTGCATCTGCCTTTCATTTGAATGCGTCTCGCCGGCTGACCCTTCTTACGGGAAGTCAGCTTAAGTGTGATTCTCCTAATTAGTTTTGCTTTAATGTAATCTTTTGAAAGAATTTTATCAAAAGAAGGAGCCTTCCGCCCACTCCGTTGTTTCGGAGGCTTGTTCAACGCACAGTCTCTGCTTGGTTTTTCTCTTCCCCCTTTCTCCAGATAGTCCATCATTTGCATACTTGATTAGGCTTTGTCCGTTATCAGGGAGCTGGTTGGAATAGGAGCTGGGCCATGATTAGGCGCCTTCCTCCCTCCGTCAGCAGGGACTGTGCTGTGCCCCTACCTGGCCCAGGTGCCGCTTCCCTGTGTCCCTGCTGCTCTTTGCCCCGCGTGTGTTATCGCTCCTTGACCTGGTCCAGGCTCTGGTGGGTATTTCCCAGTGCCGATCTGGAGCAGCTGAGCTGATCTGGGGGGAACCGGAGCAGGAGACTTCATGGGGAAGGTGCTGATTCGGTGCCTGAAATGTGAAACTCCACTCGCTCGACCATTTTGAGACGTTTGATAACATCTCAGAAATATTCAGTAGCTCTGTTCAGCGGCTACTGACCTGGGGATCATTCGAACTACAGACCCTCTGGTTCCCTTTGAAACGAGCTGCAGGTACGTTAGGGAAAATCCCCCTCCGAAGGCCCTGCCTGGCTCTTGACCTGGAAGAAGCTGAAGGTGGCGTGTGGCCTCGGACAGAGCGGAGGATGTCTGGTTCTGTTCAGCACCAGGCAATGATGCACTTGCAGGTGCCGATGGGGTGCTGGGAGACTGGAAGTTATAGCCTCCTGTTTGTGCCTTAGTTTCCTCATCTGCAAAACTTAGGTAATACTGTCTCCCTCCTTCCTGGGTTGCAGTAAGGTTTACCCTGGTGGTTAGCGGTCCTTCTGGGGTGGGCTTCACAGAAATGCAAATTGCTGTTACCCCTTTGGCCTCAGTGGTGCTGTGTAGGGCTGTGTAGGGCTCTTTCCATGAGGAGGAGAATCCACAATGAGAGTCAGGTATATTCCTGGTCTAATCTTATTTATAAAATCATGCACAAAGTCCTTTTCCTCTGAACAGCAGCAGCAGGCAGAAATCCCTGTCTGCCACGCCGGTGAGCCCTGAGGCCCACAAGCCCTGTCTCTCTGCTTCTTTGCAGGATCACACTCATAATTTCTTCTCTTACCTTTTTAAGTCCCGACAGGCACAGCCTGCACCCTTAGCCCCCAGCCCCTCCATTTGTAACAGGGAAAGCCCCTCAGTCCCATATGACTCTGCTCTGCCCTGCTATACAGCCTGGCACTTTCTGCTGCCCTCATCTACCATTGTCTGCTACTAGTTTAATGCTACCAGGGAGTTTGATCTCTCTCTGCAGTGAGCCTGAAGGAGGCTGCAGAGCACATCCACTGGTTTCACTGAGGATTGAGATTGTCTTTGGATCTGAATCTCACCTGCTGTCAGCCATTAGTAGTTTCCATCCTACCACGACAAGGTCTCGGATGCCAGTGCTAGCAGGACAGGTGGCTGCCATAGGTGCAAGCGAGTCCTTTGGGATCCCGGCTTTTGCATCAACCGTCCCTATAAGGCTCCTGTCTATGGCATGCAGAAAGTGCTGTGAGGTGCCTTCCCAGCTGGAAACCTCACTTTTACCCTTTATAAAGGCAGCGTGTGCGAGGAACATCACCGCCCCTTCCATTGCACGGAGCGGGTGAAGGTCCCAGGAAGAGGGCTGGGCACGCGTGTGACAGTCAAATGCATGTAGGCCGCTTGGAAAGGGCACTGGCGAAGTAGTCAGGAAGCACCTGGCAAATGCACATGCCCGCAGGAGCAGCACTCCTAACCTCGGCCCCGTGCATTTTCCCTCCTCCCAGGTCTGTTTGAGAGCCCCAGGAAACAACGCTAATGTAATTGCTTGTGTTACCTGAGCAGGGACGGCGGGTTGTAGAAGCGGACCCCGGGCTATTGAAAGGGAACGCCTCTCTCCCTGTTGACACCTGAAGCCCAGGAACACGCGATTTGATTTATGAGCAGACTTTTAATTAAAAGGGGAAAAGCAGCGTGCCTCGCCTTGTTAGGCTGAGCGACTGTCAGCCTGAGCTCCTGCAAAGTCTCCCTCTCTCCCACCCTGCGCCCCCAGTCTCCCCGATGCTACACAGGCCGTGATTGCTCCGTGGGAAGGATGCTTCTGTCCCTAACGGCGCCCTTGCCCTGAGGACAAGCCTGGCAGCTTGCCGACTCTGCTACCTAATGCAAGTTGGTGCACTTACTTTGCAGACAGTGCACGCTCTGTATTTAAGGAGAGACTGGAGGATTTGCTTCCAGTGCTGGGCTCTTTGTGAAAGCCACACAAGGTGGTGGGGATAAACCTCCCTTGTATTCCTCACCCGTTGGGTTTCTTCCCTCCTGCCCTCTCTCCTGCTGCCTCTGGTCCCCTGCTGTGTTTTGATTGTCACTAGAATGGATGCAGCAGGATCTTTTTTGGGGGGGGTTAACAACTTCGGCTAGGAGGCCTTCGTCGTTCCTCATCAGCCTCACATTGGTGCCGCTGCGGCTTTGTGGGGCTCGGTGTCATTTGTCAGGAGCGCGGCTGCCAAAGCACCGCAGCAAGGAGCATGAAATATTTGTGGCTTTAGTAGTGGCCCCCGCAGAACTGAGCGGTGCTGAAATTTTGGAGTGATGTCGGGGAGGGGAGGGGAGGGGAAGGGGCTGGGGGAGGAGGAGGAGGAGGAAGGCTTGCAGACCTTTGGGGGATCTCTTTCATTGCTCTAACGATTCTTTCCCTTAAGGTAGGAAAAACTTGGGCTTCCAAAACCACAGCCGTGCCCTTTAACCCCTTTTAAGCGAAGCCATAAGCTAGTGCATCAGCTCTCTGCCCCTTGATGAAATTAGTAAACCTATAATTGCCTGCCGAGGGTGCAGATGGGGTGTTTCAAGGCTGGACTGTTAATCAAAACCGAACCTCCGTCGTGACCCTTCTTGAGGACCGTGCCCTGTTGCGGTCAGAAATTGCTGTGCTCAAACGGCACTTTCAGCACTTGCATCCTCTGGTTTTGCTCATGTTTCGGGTGGGCCACTGGGCTTTCATTCAGAAAAGCACTTAGCTGTGTTGCTCCTATGTACGTCTCTGTGTAGTCCTTAGTGTTTGGTTATTAGCCCTAGCAGCCTGTGCTGCAGTGCTTGCCAGTCTCCTAAGTGACATAAGGCTGAGCTGGATCAGTGCACGGATGGGAGATCTCCAAGGGCAAAGGAGAAGCTGCTGGAAGTGGGGCAGGAGGCAGTGCGTTGCACAGACCCAGCGCACCAGCGTAAGACAGGGACGCTGGACGTGTCCTCAGTACTATACAGAACCTAAGCCGATCCCACCGAGGGTCTTTGCATTGCTCTCGAGTTGTGTTTGCATTATGATACCGTCTATGGACCACGGTGAAGAGCTAGAGCACCCATTATTCACAGCGTTTAAGGCTAGAAGGGACCATAGGATCAACCTTATCTGACCTCCTGTACATAACACGCTGCTGAGTTACACCTAATAATTACCATTGCAGGAGGGTCCTCGTTTTATGTGCAGAGAAAGGGAGTTATCCGTAGCCAGCTGAGATGTTCCCTGTCTGGACTGCAGGTGAAAGGGGGATCCCTGCAGCGGCCAGGGCCTTCCCTACAAGTCTCCTGGATTGTTCTTTGCTACGACCTGCCTCCGAGAGATTAGTCCCGGCAATTAACATCTTGTAGCTCAGAGGATTTCCTTCCTAATTTTGGATTTGTCTGTAAATGGGTTAGCTTTTCCTGGAATAATTCCATGTGTGGGCAGCATTAATCTGGAATAAGAGTGCCGTGTTCTGAATTAGTTTAATCCTCTTTGGAAGTGGATTAAGCTAAACTAGAAAAAGGCCTGCTTATTCCTGAATGAGAACATCCACACAGTGAGTGACTCTAGAGTAGGCAGAGTGCTTTGCATTTACATTGCACCTTATTTTGGGGGGAAAGGGGGTGGCAAGGAGGGAAACCATCCTAACTTGCCTATAACCATTCAAGAACTGTTATGGGCTGTGGCCACAAATGGACATTTTAGGGCTGTGGAGAAGATGGCAGCTTCATTTCACAGAAGTTTTCAGGACCTTGACATTTATCTTGGCTCTGATCAGGAATGAAAGCTGAACTTCAGCATTTTATGGGAAGGGAAATTCTGCAAGCAACATACTTGTGTTAATCATTGGGAATGTTTCCTTTTGACTTGGCTGGTTTGGTTTTGCGCCCTACTGCAAACTAGCTGCATGCCAGCTCCTGAAATGCTCAGGCTGAACGATATGACGTTCGGGCAGGATGATACGACTCTGTTCTGACGTTGGGTCAAAACTGCACCCCCCTGGTTTTCTCTTCGAACAGAAGTGCAGCAGAGCTGATGCTGTTTTGCAAAGCACGTTGAGTTTTGCCTGAGCTGCATCATCTGGCAGAGCAAGGGGCTGGCAGCGCTTCTCCAGCCAGCTCTGATGCAGACACCGTGGGCAGAGATCAACTCCGACCACCAAAATACCTGCAGCCCCTCAGCCTTAAGCTGTCAGAAGCAGAAGTGAGCTAGGGTAATACGTAACGTTGTGCTTTAAGCAGTGTTGTCAGGAGCGGCTGTGTTGCTTAAAGATGCCTGCATTCCCACGGTGGGTGAAATGACGTCCCCACGAAAAGATCAGTGTTTGCCAGCCTTGCTTATTGGCATAGCTGCCTATTATTTAGATCAGCGGTGCTCAGCCTTTGAGCCCCGTGAGTTGCACGAGGGGTGGGGGGCTGGTCTGGCAGGCCCTGTGAGTCAGGATCAGGCCCCACGTTGTCTCCCCTAGGCTCCATGTGCCCGGATCGGGTGCCATGCTGGCCTGTGTGCTGCTTCTGCCTGGCTCTGCATGCCAGGATTGGGCCCCGCATGCCCAATCTTGTGGGTAAGACCATGTGGGGCTCCCCATCCCTCCCCTGCTGCCAAATTTTCAGACTCTTGGTGAACCTGGTGGGCCACGTGACACAGATCTGGGGTTGAGCACCCCTGATCTCGACTACGTCTACACTGCAGTGTGGTGCAGAGGTCCCTGAGCTGGTCTGGCCACTAAAAGCAGTATAGTCACTATGGTCCAGAGCTCTTTGGGGGACAACATTGTGCACTTATACTTAGGGTAAAGCTTCTTTAAGAGCCCAAGTCCTCTGGCTTCCTCTGGAAAATGGGATCTTCATTTCTTGAAGGAACCACGGTGCTTTGCAAAAGCTCGCCCTTGCTTGTATGGTAGCTCCATGTTACACGTGCAGCAGCTCCCCCCCGGCTCTCTGGCACGGATCCTGTACATGCAACCACTTTTACTCCTGAGACGCCTCCAGTATCCACGCTGCCTCTTGCTGTGGTTTCTGCTCGTACTTTGGAGCCTGCCTTCCTCAGGACTTCTCGTAACTTCTCTGCGCTGTTGGCTGACGATAAATTGCAGAGCTATTGGGGAAAGGTTATCGCTGAAGCTAGCAGGGATCTCATTATATGAATTTTTTGGATGGAATCGAATTAAACACAGTGCCATGGCTGCGTGCAAACCTCCCTGCGTTTGCCTTGTTTGTCCCCCAACTAGAGTATCGGGGGGGTAGTTGTTGCTGGTGATATTGGACGGGGTGGGTGCACTTTAGTGCGCTGCAGGTGCTGCCATCCGTCAGTCGCGACTCACAGGTTTTGGCTGATTTTCCTCCGGGATTTCGTGCGAGATCAGTCGATCTCTTTGGAGTCTGGGGGAACATATTGATGACAGACCTAACCGTGGAAAATAAGTACATGCTGAGGTTGCCAGTGCATTTTTCCCTGCTCTTCAGATAGCACCTCTCCGTCAGCCACAGGCGCTCGGTCACTGCGCTGCGTTTGCCTTGGCTGCCTGTCTGCCTGTCTGTCTGCCTGCCTGCCTGTCTGTCTGTTTGAAAGCCGTGCGAAGAATGGATTTTCCAATTTGGTGCTAACCGAGGCCGGTGGTTATCGGGGTGGGGAGCAGACGGCAATCGCAGTTCCGGCCAAATTGAAATGGAAACTTTCTTTTTCTTTTTCTATTTTTTTTTTTTGGATCCAACTAAAAAAGTCAAAACATTTTGTTCTGGGCTGCTCCAAATTTTTCGGGTGAGCGGGCACTTTTTTCTTTCTTTGATTTTTAAATATATCTTTATTTGGGTCTGTTTCAAAACAAAATAATGCCGTTTCAAACCCAAGGAAGTTGAAGCATTTTGAGATTTTTTCAAGATCTATCTCCCTCCCTTTCTTTTTCCCCACAGGAAACTATTCCCCGAATCCGACCTGGATTTGTAAGCGGTTTCAATTCCCCTGAAATGGCATTTTTTGGGTGAATGTACTATTCACTGCCCAGTTCTTCACCTACATAATTATTTTGCTCTTCTTAGCACATGTTAAATGGAAAAAAGCAGTATCTTGTGAGATTAGTTTCTGCAGGGTTAGCATTTTTAATGGTCTTGAAGTAGGAGGGTTGAACTTACCTGAGTGCCCTTTTTAGTAAAGTACCAGAATACAGCAGCAAACAAAACCATTTCTTTTATGGGAGGGTTGTAGGTGGATAGATAGCAGCAGCTTGTTGCGTGGGAGGGTATCACGCCAACCTGGCATCAGACACCTTTAAACCAGCATAATTGGTTCCACGTGACGGGCATTGTACTGCTTTAGTTATAATGGTAAAAAATAATTGCATGCCTAACTGGCACAGTTATATGGGTACAATATCTGTTTGTAAATCAGGCCTCTGTTATATTAACAGCCAGAAACCCCAGGCAGGATCAGGCCTAGTATAACAATACTGGGTGCTGTATAATCACTGAGCCCAAGACAGCAGTGGTCCCCAAAGGGTTTGCTGTCTCTATAATGTCTGTTCGTGGATATAATATATGAGTGTATAACAGCGCCTTCAAAATTTGTCGTGAAAATATACTGGCTCGGCTAACAAAATCTATTCAGGCAGCCTTTATCGCGCTAGGTGATGCTAAGGCAGAAAAATGAACCAAAGTTCGCTTGCCCCCAAAAACAAATAGTTTTCACTGGGGATAATGTAGAATTTTGCAAGTCTAAATTCATGTATAATTTGGATAATCATTGGACTAATGGATGCGGAGAAGGGAAGGTTAGAGCTGCCCAGTTAGATTTCACAGTCCAGAAGGAGTCATTTAATGGTTACCAGTTCTCATGGTTTTAATGAGAGTCTCATAATACCTGGTGCTTTGCTTAAAGCCCCGGCTCTGGGAATCATGGGATGATGCGAGTTTCTGGTTGTATTTAACAGGGGCGAGAAAAGCGGTTTCTCATCTTCCTGACTGCGGTGGAAAAAAAATGGAAAGCACGATCTCAACAGGCTCAAAAAGCAGAATGTGAAAAAAACCCCAAAAAACCAAAACCAAAAAATCCCGACGAGAGGCATTATTTTTAAAAACTGCTATAATTGATAAGCTGGTCTCAACTCTTTGGCAAGCCTGACTTGTGATGTTGATGATTGAAGGTGGCAACTAGTATGAGTCACGGTTGGCAAAAGTGTCCACCCAGCCCAAAGGGTGGAAGGACATGTCTGATTAATGAAATATTTTTAGGGGGATGACTTTGCAACAGCCCTGTCATCAGCTGGGTGGGGGAATCTGCATGCTTCAGCTGCGTGGCCTATGCCCTGTAGTGCTAGCAAAGATTTTCCCTTAGGTGGAGCAGAGGCGGGCTGTGATTTTTTAGAGTGGAAGCCTCTGAATTGTACCCAGGCTGTAAAAACAGAAATGGTGATGGGAGCAAGCGGCAGGGACACCTATAACAGCCAAAGTAGCGACAAACACGTTACACCAGGGGAGTCTCCCTATGCCTGACGAAGGATGTTTGTGCCCAAAAGCTTGCTGTTTGGATAAATCTGGTATCTTTTATTAGATCAGCTTAAATAGTTGGAAAGATTCTTCTTTGCAAGCTTTCAGGGCTAAATATCCTTGGTCAGGCTGAGGAGGCAGCTGCAGTTGGTGTGTGCTCTTCCTGGATGGAATAAATAGTAAAGAAGCCTTGCAAAAGAACCTTTTTTTCCAACTATTTTGATGGTCTCATGAAAGATATATCACGTCTATCCAAAGAACCTCACCTGCCTAAGTCCTTAGACCGACACGACTCCAACCAACAATGTTATACCTCTATACTGCAATGTCCGTAGCACAAGAGCAGATAATTTATTAACTATAATATCATAAAGAAATGCAACAGAATACGTATAATGCATTATGTTATATAGAATACCTTTTCAATATTATATTCCCCCCTCAACTCCTTGCTTTTCACCTTGGCCCAGTCCCCCCACCTCCATCTTTCTTGCGTCCTGTGATCCAGTAGGCCTCTGTGCTGTTCTCTTCCCTGGTAAGGAAATCTCGGGCATTTTTTTCCTAAAGGCTTGGGCTTGACCTTGGAACGGAAACGCTGCCCTTATGCTCTGTGCAGCCGGCAGGCCCCGTTAAGAGCGATGATGTCATTGGCACTAAATATATCCCTGCCATCAGGCCCCTTGCCCGTGCCAGGGATGCTCTGGCAGGCACCGACGTGACTGACTTCTGCTTGTCCTGATGGTGGCAGGTGACTCCATTAGCTGCTGCTTGGTTTTGTGCAAGAGCCAAGCTAGGCTTTGGTTGCATTTTATTTTCCTGGGTGAATCCTTACTGGCTACTGTGTCCCGTTTCCCACCTCCAAGTTTAATAGAGCATCGCCTATATCTGTTTGCAAACCCAAGACTGGAGTTTAAACGGCTGCTGCCTCTGCACCCCCCCTGTCTTGGTGTGGCTTGGCACAGGTTCAGAGCCAGGATTTTAGCTCAGACCTGACTTTGTGAATGAACCGAATGAGTCACAGGATCTGGCTGCTGTTCCCAGCTGTGCCACTGACTCACTGGGTGACCTTGGGCAAAACTCCTGACTCTGAGACATGTGTTTAAAAGGGCAGTGGAGGAGGCAGAGTTAATAATTGTGATGCACCCTATGAAGGTGCATGGGGCCCTCCATTGGAGGTGCTGAGTGCTGTGTATCACAGCTGAGGCTAGCGATGGTCTAAACGTCAAATTAATTCACAGTCTAAGCAGGTGGAGCTTTGTCACAGCCAAAGGGAATTACACCAGTTTACCCATTTCTACCATAGCTGGATTTGGTGGCACAAGTCTGGGGTGGAAATCCTTTGCTAGAGCCTTGCTAGGGAGATTTCCAGCCCTTATATTTTCCTTTGGAGCCAGGAAGACTGTCTTGCCTTGCACCGTCTGGGCTTTTCTGCTTCTGAACCCATCCAGGTAACTGGAACATCCTGCCTCAGGACTGCTGCACCTGTGGGCATATAAAACCCTGTCTCTGCACCGAGGAATGTATTATGATCCAACGAGAGGGGAGTTCACAGATCCAAGGGCGGGGGGGTTGAATGGAGGTCAATGGAGAAGACGGAGGCTGGGAGGGGGTCCGGAAATCAGCACTGGAAGATAGTGAATGGAGCATTGGATCGAGACTTGGGAGATGCGGGTCCTGGCTCTGCCACTGACTTCCTATGTAACCATGGTCACATCACTTTCCCTTTCTCCCACTGTGTTTCTACTCCCACCAGCCTGTCTTTGTGACTTGCTCAACACGGGGTATCTGGGTCTCTAGCTGTGGGTATGGACACGTGTGCAATTCATCCCATCCTAAAGAGGGTAAGACAGCAGCTCGTCCGTGGTATCTCTTGCATGGGTCTGCTCTACCCTGCACTAAGTGGAAGTTAAACTGTGGTAGTGTGGCAGTTGTTTCTTTCAGGGGTACGGTCCCCCCATTTAGCTTCAGCTTACCGAGTGCTAGAGTAGACATGTGGGGGAGTTATTGCTGAGCAGCTGATGCATAGCAAGTCATCCCTCTGTCTTAACTCGGCCCTACGGCCACACTTTGTGTGGATGTACAGCACCTAACACACCGAGTCTCTGCTGAGCCCTCTAATGCTACTGAATACAAATCCATTCAGCCTGGCTCTCTCCAATATGCCGCTGCTCCCCCAGACAGTGATGTACTCAGAAACCCATTGACCTACAGCAGAGTTCCTCCATCCACATCTGTCCCAGTTGTGCTTGTGTGCGAGAAGGGGGCTGGGAAAGCCTTCTTTAATGCACATTTCCCTCTCTCCACCCTGTGCATCTTGCAATCTGCGGCCGCCCTGACATGCAGAAATGTCACTCTCCAGCTTTTTCCCCCACCCCCTCCCAGCAGGTTGGTCATAAATTAGATTCTGATGTGGGTATTGAATTTCACTCCAGTTGCTGGCTCTGTGGCACATCTGTGGTCCCTCCTGCAGTTAATGGCTTCACAAAAATGAAGTAATAAAGGTTATGATGGTTGTGTTTTAACCTCCCGGCCCCCAAGTCTATTTGACAGGAGAGTTTCTCAGGAACACTTAAAACCTGCTCGCTGCATTTTAAACACCTCCTGATAATGTGGTGGCCTTTTTTTTTTCCCCCAAGTGGATTTTTATTTTTAAATTTAACAAAGCGGAAGTGTCTGCTTCCTATAAAAGAGAGATGGATCCATTCCCTTTCTAAGAAATAAATCGCCCTCTTAATTGGTTCCAGGATTTAACATTTGCATATGAGAGGGAAGCCAATGCAAAGCAAAGGAGAGAAGGAAAAATAGTTCCCAGGTTTGAAACCTCTGACCGTTGTGTCAGCTTCTTTGGGTGATATCTTTTCTTGGGCTAGCTATATAGTAGGGAGAGATGTTGGCCAAGCTACAACAGCACTCCAACCCTAGAGACCCCAGTAAAGTCAGAGCCTTATTGCGCACGGTGCTGTACATACTGTCTCTGTTTGGCACTTATCCAGATGTTATGTTACCAGGACTATTCTCTCTCCTGGCTGCATCCTTATAAGATAGGGAACTGCTGTTATATTCACGGTGAGTGAACAGGGAAGCTTGTGATGAGCAGGGGAGTAGGCCCAGGTCTCCTGAGCCCCAGTGTGTCATGCTGGGGGTGCGGGGAGAAAATCTTCCTGCCCCTCCTTCCAGGCCCCCGTCCTGTGGTCTGAAGTCTGTGCCTATGGCAGTGCTGTTGTCTAGTGATCCAGCCTTACCCGCATGTTGGTGGGTTTTATCATGCTCATGTTCTGCAGGAGTGAGTTTCTCAGGGTAGGCACCCACTCGGGCAAGTCGCATTAGTCTAAAACGTACTTGCCATTCATTTCCTAGGGTGACCCTTGGTTCTTCTCTTCTCAGCTGCAGTGGCTGCTTCTGCCTCTCTAAGTCTGCCGAGCCTCCGAGCACAGACTCGCAGTTTCCATCTTGAAATGTGCTGTGTACATCCAGGTTGGTTACATCCAATTTGCTCCTGTGAAGGGCAAATTTGGTGCTGCTTATTGCAGGGAACGTGTTTACATCACCGGTTGCTACCTCCTGTGCTTCCGTTTCTAGTTTCAGTGCAATCAGGAATAGTGTCTACGATGACTCCAGATCTTTTTTTGTTTTAGTAGCATCTTGTACTAAATTGGCAATAAGACCCACGTTTCTCATCTGCAGGGAAAATGGGAGCAACTTGACTTCTCCAAGGCAGGAGTGAGTGGTTCTTCCTCTGCCTTGATTTCTTCAAGGAGTCCTTCCAGGTGGTTTTTAATGAGCTTTGCAAATGGGAGCGTGTCCATTTTGCTGCCAGGTAACAAATATTAGCAAGTGTGTAACTTTTTACCAGCAAAGCCCGTTCACTGCTGTGATATCCAGGGACCAGGTGCTAATAGGCAGCGGGGCAGTCTTCCGAGAAACGTTGCTTTGAGGCAGCATGGTGTTTAGTCTGTGGGAAATAACTAATTTGGGTGGAGTGGAGTCGTGAAACTTGGGTGGGCAGAGCGCTTGTGAGCCTGTGGTTGAAAGCACCTGGGTATGGCTCAGGGCTGGGGTGCAAGGGGTGTCCAAGAGGCATGTGAAAACGAGGAGCCACCACGGATCCAGAATGCCTCGCAAGGTCAACATGAGAAGAAGCAGCAAGGACACAGCACCTGCGTTGAGCATGCCCTTGCACCGCTCATCCACACTTAAACCTAGGGCAGGTTACTTCAAGCATCCCAGATGGAGTCAGCCCCATAGTGGCTCATACAGAAATAACCTGACTCTGGTCCGGCTCCTTATGCCCTTGCAGAACAAGTCCGTGCTGCATTTCTGTAGGACTGAGTCCTGTCTCTCCTGAACGTCCTGCGTTCCCTGTACCTCGGTGAGCCGGTCTGAGAGCCCAGGAGAGTTTGCTGTCAGGATTCATTGCCTGATCATTCAGCTGAAATTTCCCTCTTGATTTGGTCCCACTGTTTCCTGGGAGATACACCATTGTCCTCCTCCTTCCCACCCTGCTTTCCATTTCAATATCACCCAGGCTGCTATCTCCCCCTGCACTGGAAACCGTTAAATGGACAGATATGTTAATCGGCATCATTACAACTGTCCTCGTCGCGCTGCCATTCAGGCGCACCTTTCACGTTGCCATTGAAATGATGTAATTTTTTTAAAAGCTGACAGCTCCTTGTGTTTAATTCATTTTGATTTGGTTGGGGCGGGGGGAGTATTATAGGACTCCATCATTAAAAATGCATGCTTAGGCTATTCATGCATGTTTCATATATCTTTGCCGATGTTTCATCATAATTCAATGGTAGCCAGTTGGGACAGCAAGCGCAAAGAGGCTGCTCGGCGTACGCACAATTCAATTATGCTCGTGACGTCACCGCACGGTGATTGATTCTGATGATGCCGTTTGATGCGTGCACCAAAGAAGACCGCGTAGGACGAGGCTCTTTCCGTCGGCTGTTACGTTACAGCTGATCAAAATCGCCGCTGCAGATCCAAGCCCTCCAGCTCCCTGCAGAAGTTTGGATGCTGATCTGAACTGGGCAACTCGGTCTGATGTGGGGAGCCAGCCAAAAGGGGACCCGAGGGGAACCACCCCAGCTGCTGCGCTTTGATTCGTTAAAGACTCGTCTGCATACAAAGTTGTACCGATGAATTGTAACAGCTCGATTTAAGGTGAAACCTCCCCAGCTAATGTGGATGCAAGCATACTAGTATTACTAGCTATTTCTACTAGCATAACCTGTACCCCAAGGGAAGAGAAATAAGCTGTACTGGTGTTAGGGACTCTTGTAAAGGGAATAACTGCTCCTACAACAGGGATTGTACTGTTAATCGGCAACGTGCATGGAGCTGTGCAGGTGTCCAATGAACGATAAATCCCTGGAGTCTAAAGGCACGTGCAAACTCATGCTGTAAAGCCAGGTGAGAAGGGCGGGCAGTGCCCATGACAAGGGCAACGTATGAGATGGCTGGTGAGGCTGGTTGGAGATTAACCTGACATTTGGTTGTGACCTGCAACTCCTCAAATTGGGCTGGTTGAACAAGAATCGCTGTTGCGGTTTTCCTCCATTACATTGATTTTGGCCATCATTTTTCAGGACTTAGCTTAGGTGCATAATGCCTTTGACAAGAATTTGCCTCTCTCTAGTACTTTCTGTTTGAGAAACAATAAGTTCTTTGCACACTCGTAATGACTAGAAGCCTGACCTTTGGCAAGCGGCGGGGGGGAAACACAGGTGCAGAGAGTTGAAGTGACTGCCCCAAGGCTACTTGCAGAGTGTAGTGGCAGAGACAGGAAAAGGCACTGCTGCAGCATACAAGAATGCCCTTGCCAGCGCTAGTGATTTTCAAGTACGGCACAAATGCGAATGAAGAAAAGTTTATGCAAACTCCCAGGAGACATTATCCCATCACCTCTGACTTGGGAGGGATGGGGGGTAAATGCCCTGTGATGTGTACCACCCCGAGTGGGTGATGATCTGTATGGCGACATGCACTCCAGGGGCAGACCGCTCGTGTGAGCTTTGTTCCTACGTTGGTCCTTTGCACTGGGGCGAATTTTATCTCGGCTTGATAAAAATTGTAATGGACATGGGAAGCCGTCTTGATCATGATTATTACGCTATTCCTGTGTCTGGTATAGAGGCAGAATGAGTGTGCGCACAGGGTAGAGAGCATTATAAATACAGAGCGATGGAAAGAGTACACGGTGGCATGGTAGAAAGTTATTGTCGGCATGAGCTGGGGGTATTTTTAGATTGCGTAAGGAGATTTTTTTTTTTTTCCAAACAGCAGCTGTGTTGAACCTGCTGTAGCATTAGAAATCCTCCCAGCAGAGTTAGATTAGTAGGCAGAGCGTAGATGGAAAGTTTGAAGCTACAAAATTAACACCGTTTATTCCACGGATTGCGTCGTATTCATTGCTTCTCAATAGTAGTAATGGGTGCGCGTGTGTATGTACGTGTGGGCACGTGTGTAAATGCAAGCACTTGGCACGTCTGTGAGCATGCACATCAATGGGCAAGGATCAATGGCAATACCCATTTTTGCAGATGGGGAAACTGAGTTACAAAGCAGTCAAGCAGCTTGCAGAAGTCACTGCTGGGTTGGGAAAGACAGCCAAGCGGTGCCAGATGCCTGAGCCCTACGCTGGCCATCAGACTAGGTTTTGCTCAGTCTGGGCTACGGTTGAAAGCACCTGGTTCTGGGCACAGAAACTCACCCACCCCATGTGCCCTTCCCTTTGTATTTCCTGCTCCTCTGCATTTGCCCAGGAGCTTTACACGCTATTTACAAGGGCTGCGGAGGCCTACTGCCTGCCCATGGGCTCGACAGCTGGCGCTGGTGCAGGGTTACATTCGCCTGCTCCCCCCACCACCCCCTTTGCTGCCTTGCACGTTGTTGGGACGCATGGCGGGGTTGAAATTCAGACTGAGAAGGACTGGCTGGAGTCTGACTTGGGCTGCATGTGGCGGATAGATCACCCAAACCATGGTGATCTATTGGGACACCCACAGCCCTTCAACCTGCCCCAGCTCCTCCCTCCTCAGGAGAAGTCTTGTACAGGTCAAATGTAGCCATGCCCTAAAGTGGGTGTCTTCCACAATGAATAGGAGGATCATGTCTCAGGGCTGTCCTGTTCCCCTCTCTGCCACTTCACATCTGCCCTAAACCAGAGGCCAAAATGATTATTAATACTCATTGTATTGTGGTAGGCATCAGGGAGGGTCAGGGCCTCCCTGTGCTAGGGGCTGTATGTTCACATGCAGATCCTGTCGATCCCTAGGGGCAGGTCAGGAGGAGGTGCGGGGGGAGAGGCTGCAAACAGGTGTCCAGGGGTCAGGACTATGCCGACAACCCTTCCCTTCCCACATTGCTGACTGGGGCTAAGCTTCTGGCATGAGAAAGGTCAAGAGTTGCAGTCCTCCAGCTGTTTTATCTTTTTTTCTCAACTCTGTGCCTCTTTTCTCACTCAGGGAGGCTCTGCCTCTCCCCCTTCCCATGCACACATTTCCTGCCCACCTTTTATTAGCATCCTGGCATTGCCTTGGGTATCACAGACGGTTGCATGGGGGAGTTCCTGTCCAGGGAGCTGGCTAAAAATCAGCAGTGCCCTAAGAGAAACTTGGAGATATTGGGGGGGAGGCCCTCACCCGTCTCCTCCTTCCCACCTGCTGTCTGCCTGCCGGGGGAGTGCTGTTGCAGCAGAGGAAGCCAAAGGCAACAGCGCGTTTTATTGGTGCAAGAGAAAATGGGTAACAGGGGCTTGATAATGCTGGACAAGCAAGATGAGTGTTTTATCTCAGCAAGGAGGCTGGTAGCATCCTCGCTCCTATGCAGCCCATGTGTGGCTCAGCAGCTGGGGTTTCATACATCCCTGTTGCATCTTCTCTCTGCCTGCGCTTGCAGAGCATCGATGGGAAACAGCTCCCCGTAGCGGACGTGCTTCACAGCCTTCCTTCCACGGGCGGCTGCCTGCGTCCCAGCAGGAGCCCTCAAGCCAGAGCAGAGACAGCTGCAGGCCGGCCTCCTCAGGCCTGAGTTCATACCCTGCTGTCTCTTCTTTTACCCCCTGGCGCTGGATCCGTCTGCAGTAGCCTAACCTCTGTCCTGAAGAAACCCCGCCACCCGCTGCTCCTTGACTGCTGTTTGTAACACGCCAAGCTTTTGCTTTTTTGTCTGAGTCAAGTCGGGATGAACTTGGCACGGCTGCTGCGGCTGCATGAATAAGTTAGGAAAGCTGAGCGGTTCCTGCCTTCGGAGCGGGGCGAGCCGGGAGCTTGCAGAGTCTGTGAGATCAAGGAAAGAAGCAGACTGGAAAATGCTGTTTGCTACGGCTGCAATAGCAGCTCGAACGCCCTCAGCTAGTGCTCGTGGCATGGATTTTCACCTGTGTAAAAGACCCTGCCTCTGACGGCATCTGTGGCCCCACTGAGCCCGTCTTTCATCTCAGTTCCCACCAGATAGTCCCTATCCTTGCCTGCCAGGCCTTGATGGTAAGTTCCTATGCATTTGGGAGGCAGCCCTCAGGATGAGGAGAGAGGGAGGTAGTTAGCTGCCTGCATCTGAAGTCAGGCAGAAGGCAGGGTAGATGTGTCGACTGACTAAATAAAATATATAAGATTTTGTGAACTTGACCTCCCTTCATCAGATGCTGTGAATGGACAAGCACGGAGCAGTGCAGGAAGTGGAGTGAGTGATTTGAATGCAAAAGGTGGGAAGCAGGGAGAGGGAGGGAGGTGATTCTGGCAAAGACAAGACAGCCTGACACTTCTGCCCAGGAGCCAGGGTTATCTAGCCCTAGGCTCTGTCCCCTTCTGGTCACCTGTGCCCCTGCCCTTCCTTTTCAGAAATAGGGCATAGGTTTTCCATTAGGGCACTGCTTCCCAAACTTTTCCTCAGCATGACCCCATGTCTTCAGCATGGCCCTCTCTGCTGATGTTGCGACCCCATTTGGGGTCCCGACCCACCATTTGGGAACCGCTGCATTAGTTTTGTGCACTGCAACTTGGCTTTCTATCCCTGGTGCTGAATGAATAACTCGATTTGCTGGTAGCAGTAGTAGACTGTTATCCTCTAATGGCCTATGCCATGCTCTCCTGCTGGGGAACTTAGGAACAGACTAGAAAGACTAGGAGAATGCCTTTCCATTGTATACCAAAGGATCTCCCCACTGAGATGGACCCGTGCCGTCTGCTCTGGCTTTGATGGCAGGCAGGTCAGAAACCTTCAAAGAAATGCATCCCACTACACCTGCGTTCCCAACTCCCTGCTTCTCTCTGGCATGTACCTGTTGAACCTAATCATGCAGCTGAAATGTCTATGGTAGGCCATTTCTCCTTTGTGCATAGTTAGTTTATGGCCTGGAGCAATAGGATTGACTGGCCTTTCATTGTTATCCCAGAGCAACTGGGGAAGCTGCTTTTATTCTTGAAGTTTTTTCCAACTCTGCTAAAATGGAGTTTTTCCTAGTCCTGCGCAGCAGTGGCGAGTATCACACCTTGGCTATATCTTTTGCCAGTAGGTGAAGCAGAGGCTCAGAGTCCTGGAGGGCAGAGAGGCAGCCAGATCCATGAAATGGGGCATGTGCAGGGGTGGATCCAGACAGGGTCTGGCAGCACAGTCATACCCCTTCCTTTGGCTCTGTCATACAGAGCTCACTGTGCATGTGAAGCATGGCCAAAGGTGGGGGGTGCATGCATCCCCAACCCTGTTCCTGGATCTGCTTCTGGGCATATGCACTTATGAGGATACAGGTGTCTGTACATGTGCCCTGGTTCTGTTGACCTGCTCTCCATGCCTCGTAATCTAGGTGATTGAAGATGTGCATTTTGCATTATCACAAATGCTACTGAAAGTTTTGTGGACCCCCTTAGTGGGGAGACAAAGCCATGGCTAGCATTTCCCTGGAACGTTCTGCAACAACCTGGAAAAAGAGTTGAATTTTGCTTTTGTGGAAACCATCAGATTTTGATAGAAAGTTGTTTTTTCAGCCACCCCTTCCCTTCCCTTCCCCAAAGTCCCATGCCTGTACATCAAGGCACTTCACCCCTGCCAGGTCCTCTCTGCTGCTCCGTCGCACCTTGCAACGGGCCCGTTTGCAGTGACTGCCTGGTAATCTGTTGCCTTGTCACAGACTCCGAGTCCTGGGTCTCAGGGCCACCTTCGCGCTGAACACAGATGGACAGCCTCACCGTTGTCCCAGCCTCCAGGGTTTCAGTGGGCCTCGTTGATCCTCTCTCCAGCTTGCCACTCTCAGTGACTCCTCTCCTCTCCTCACCTGCCCTCCATGCTCTGCCTCATGCTTCCCAAGCAGGTTGCTGCCACTCACCTGTGTTAGAAGCCCCCATGCATTTTTTAAGTAGCAAAGGTGCCAGGAGGGGGAAAAAAATTATCCCTTGCTTGACTTCTGCTGCGGTCAGCTTGGTTTCTGCTGCCCCTTTGAATGCATTTGCTTGCTTGGCACGAAATCGAAGCTGACCCCTTCTCACAAACCATCCCCTCCCTGCTTCATTTCTGTGCCCTGCCCTTCCCACAGCCTCCTGAGCTGGGCAAACACAGCTTCGTTGTGCTGCAAAGCAGCAGAGAGCCGCGGCGCTGGAAGGGGCCTCTGCAGTAATCAAGTTTGGCTGCCTGCTATCACAGGCACCTGGAGCACATAATCCCTTTCATGAACTGATTGAGCTCTATCTTAAACCTAGTTAGCTTTGCCTTCCTTCAAAGCCCCGAGGTCTTTTCTTGCTGCTGCTGGGAGACAGCTTGACAGTCAGGTTATGGCTGCAATGCTTTATAGGGCATAAATAGGGCTTTGCATAAATAGGGCACAGGTTTTCCATAAGGGTCATGTGCTGGGTGCCAGGATGCATAAAGTTTTCCTTGATGGAAACTAGGCATCCCAAATCCCAGAGATGGCTCTAAATACTGTAGCTGAAAAGCCTACAGGAGGGATGGCCACTGGCAGCACGCCGAGGTGGCTTTGCAGGCACGAATTTAACAAGTGCCTAGTTCAGGCAGAAGTGTTTTAAAGCAGGGGCGGGCAGTTATTTCGGGCGGAGGGCCACTTACTGAGTTTTGGCAAGCTGTTGAGGGCCGCATTTTCCTCTTTGGTGCTAGACAGGGAATTTTGTTGGGGTGGGATGGGGGGTGCGGCTGGGCAGGCCTTGCTGCTGGGCCCTGCCACTGGCTTCCTCTGGGTCCTACTGCCCCTGTCTCCTGTCATCTTTGACAGGCAGCCAGGAGCAAATAAATACTAATTTTCTAAATTTTTTAGGGGTCCCGTGGGCCAGATAGAATGGTCTGGTGGGCTGTATCTTGCCTCCGGGCTGTATTTTGCCCACCCCTGTTATAAAGTCTGCGTCATCCCATGTTGGATGAAAGGAGTGAACTCTCTGGAGCAGTACAAGCCCTGGGATTGGAGTGATGCGTGACATCCAGCACCTGAAAAGCAACAGTCGCCTCAGCACTCTGCTAACAGCACTTTAAAATCTCTCCTTTTGTTGCCACTTCACAAAGAGCAGCTGAAACCAGGTAGTTGGAACATCTTGACTTATAGCTGCCTCTGCCAGAAATATTTGAGGGAGACATATGCTCACCTTGTGTGTGTGTGTGTACACACACATGCACATCCCATTTCCCATGCATCTGATGAAGGCATTTGTTCGTGGACATACCAGAATATATGCTCCTGTGGCTGGCTCTGTAATAGGGAGGAGATTTTTAAAGAGCCGTTGCTTTACACTCTGCTCCGTATCGCAGGGAAGCTAACTCAGCGATTTGAACACCCAGCCATTGCTCAGAGGAATTCGGGCTGGTTTTGTTTCTTACTCTAAGCACAGCCGGTTCCTCTTCACTGTTAATTGATAGGCAGGGATTTTTTCTTGGCCTTTTTAGAAGGCCTGGCCCATCTGCTAGAGCTCTGCTGTCTTGGAGGCAAAAGCGGCTGGGAATTCACATTTGGATGCTTAGCAAATATAATATTATTTCAGTGCAACTGTATCTTTTGATACCGGAGGTGTCAGCGACTCTGAGTAATGATCATTCTTTAAATACAGTTTATAGCTTGTCTCTCTTGCATGTACCACCTACCGTATCTGCATTGTAAAATATATGTACGGTGTGTCTGCGCGTGTGAATTATATAGATGTATAATTACACCCACAGAGAGAGATCTATCTATATTTATGTGTGAAAGTGAGAGAGAATGTATTACACAGATGGAACCTCTTTTAGGTCACATTTTGTAATAATTACAGTGTAGTTACACTATGGTTATGCTTTTTTTTGTTGCTACCTGTAATTACCGCTAATTTCTACAACTGCAAAGGTCACCACATGACTGAGCATAAATACGCTGTATACTTGATGCACTTAATAAACCCATTTTCTAAGAGCGTATGTATAAAACCCAGCAAGGAGATAAGGATAAGTAAAGCCGTCCTGTCACTAAAGTTCTGATTATATGAATTAATGGTCGTTAAATAATGAAAAGCCCAATCATCCGATCTTCTATCAAAGTGACTTTGATGTAGTGGTACAATTACATCGTAAATGCAGTGTAACTATGCTGTAATTACAGGATCCTTTTTATAAAGTGTTGACCCACCTTTAATTCACTAATATTACCCTGAGCCAACCTATGTATTCATTGAGCTGTGACTGGTGCTATTGGTGCATATCCTGCCTGCCGCTGGGAACATATCTGACAGGCCCATGAGTTTGCAAAGCCTTGGTCTTCTGAAGATTTGTGGCTAAAATCATTGATTTGTTTGATCTTGCTTTTTTAATACGTTTCTTAACCAATAGAAGAGCAGAATGGGCAGCACGTGATTTGGGCTGCCCAATTGCCGGGCTGTTCAAGTGGGCGGTTTTCACATCACTTGGTTCAAAAAACGGCAGTGAAAAGCCAGAGAATTAGTAGCGAGAGGAAACCAGTGCCTGGAAATGGAGCTTAGCTTGTGAAGGATTCACTGGCCTACACGTAAGGGTATATGTGCAGCGAATGGTGGTGGGAGTGAGCAGCCGGACCAACTCTTGTTCGGTGCATGGGCCATTTGCTGGCATGAATACCCATTGAGCGATCTACCCTGCTGCTTGCGAGGCTCTTTTTCAGCATTATCATAGCACTGTGCATCTGTGTCGTGGGCACGTCTGGGGTACATGTGATGCTTATGTCTGGGGGGGTAAAGTCTTGGTCTTACTGAAGACAGAGGGCCCAGGAATTCATCCCAGGTGTCTGAGTGGGTGGTACCAGGGTCTGTGTCTGGCATCAGTGTAAAGAGTATATGTGGTATGTACCTATTTTGTGGAGGTGTTTAGCTGGGAAGTTGAAGATCAAAGGTCCATGCAAGCCTTAGGCTACCAGGGTTAAGGTCTGCCAGTCCTTGTAGCCAACAGCACGACGGCCGGTATCATGTCCTGCTGCCTTTGACTTCTCAGCAATGACCAGGTCCTCACTCACAGCACAAGGAGATTAAGAGGTGAGGGTAGGGGGTGATAGCAGCTTTAAAGTATTGAAAGGCTGTGGTCAGGACGAGGGAGAACACTACCTTGCTGCAAAGGGTGGGCCGTGAGGCAGTGGGTTTGCATTGCAGCCGAGCAGGGTTAGATTAAACATCAGAAAAGCCTTCCAGGATGCCAGAAGAGCGGAGCACACACCGCCTGGGGATGCTGTGGGGTCTCCTTCACTGGTGGCTTTCAGGAAGAGGCTGGAGGAGCCTTTGACAGGGCTGGTTGAGGCCCAGTGCATCCTGCACGCAAGCAGGGCATGGTATGAGCTGACCCTTGAGGGTCCTTTCAGGCCAGCGATTCTGTGATCTGCCTTTGGCACAAGCCCAGGGTGAGGCTTCTTGCTCTGGGACTGGAGCGAGGCACCTGAGCTGCTCTTTTGCCGTCCACCGCTAGCGGGGAAGCGCGGGGCACGCATCTACCTGCTCTGTCGGCCCCCTCCTTGCGCTCTGCACCAGTGCTCACGTCCGGGTGCTCTCGTTTCTGCAGCCCCATCTTTGAGTCCTCCCTCTCCCCTGCCAGCCTTACCCACTTCATACAACACCTCTTGACATGGATTTCTGTCTGCAGCTCTCCACTTGCATGTCAGGGCCACCCGCCCTTCCCCGCACCTGCCATGAGAAGCAGGGACTGGAACGGCTTTGCCCGTTGCCTTAGCACTTGTTGTCTATATATATAAAGTGTGTGGAGTCACGGGGAATAGTTTCTCTCTCGCTCTCTTTCCAGGGCTGCTGGTTTCCCTGTCCTGCCATCTGAGCTGCAGACAGCTCGCCGCTTGAGTACTCGCGTGAGCAGACAGCTCAGCTCTCCGAGAACAGATGTTCCTGTGGCTACAGGACCAGATTGGGACTTGGGAGAGAAGTCCCATGCCTGTATGTCAAGGCATTTTGCCTTGGTGTTGCCATGCTGGAAGGGCTCAGTCAGGGCCTTTAAGTGATATCTGAATAACCGCCCACCAACACCCCAGACTATGGTGCAGGGGCTGTCAAGCCTAGTGAGTTTAAGTGGCCTCTTAGTAAGAAGTCTGTGCTTTTCCATGGAGGGCGGGAGCCTCCTTGTATTGAACTTGTCTTCTCTACCTCCACTTTAGTTATTTGAGGGCAGCTGGTGAGCTTTGAGCGAGTGGCTGCAATTCAGGCTGTGTGCGCGAGCTCTCTGCTCTCAGGCTGTGATCGTACACCCCTCGCTCATCTAGGAATCAGCTCTTTGACTTAAATCAGTAAAAATGCTCAGCGCGTGCTTATGAAGGGTGAGAAAAGGTGGCGAGTACAGGGCCGTATGCTTGGGGGTAAGGGCATCTACCCATACTGTGATCCAGTCGGGTTCCCTTATGGCTGGATCCCTCGATCAGTGCGATTCATCGCAGGCTGGGGCAGCCTGGATTTGCTGTCATGCATATAAAGAGGATGTCTGTCTCTGGAGCCATCGGTCCATTCAGGTGAATTTTGGACTTGGGGAAGGTGGTAGCCCTTGCAATGGGGAGTATTTTTAAAGGGCTTGAGCAGATTTCTTGCGTTTAAGAGTTGCTTTTCTACTGCTGTTTCTGGCCTTAGCAAATAGCCAGTATTTAGAGCCTTGGATTGTTACCATTAGGAGGAGAAATTGATGGCGAGTTGGGTATTTCTTGAGTAGTCAAGCCTATTTATCAAGGAAGGACACATGGTCTTGGATCCCTGCATACCATAGAAACAAACAGCAAGCAGTTTTCTCGCTCAGACATCCAAGCGGGGCTTTTCAACGAGTCCTGTGTCCAAGAGAAGCTTAGTTTCTTAGCTTTCCCCAGATCCAGGTTCACCAGTGCTTCTCTTGTTCTCCCCTGGCTTTCTGCACGGTTTTGGCCTCTCCGGGCCTCTTCTGCCTCTCATGCACCCAGGTGCATGCAGCTGTAGCCGGCCAGCTTGCCAGCACCTGCATTTGCAGTCGCTCTCTTGGGAGATCCCTCAGCTCCCATGGCTTAGCTGCTGCTCAGGTGTTGCCATGCTGGATAATGCCTTGGGTGGTTGCTTCTGGTGTTTCAGCTCTTACTATTCAGACATGCAATTAATTTTTTCGTCCATGCAGTACGAGTGCAAGCAGTTCAGGTCCTCCACCAGCTGTTATTTGTGCACACTAACACACATCCCAGAGACTTGCTGTCTCCTGTTCCTTCACCCTGACGTCTGTGATCGGGAAGGAGATGCTCTGACGGCGCTTGATGTGCTTGTGAGCACGACGGGCCTTAGGCGGGCGCTGTGGATCCCACCCTCTGTCGGTTCAATCACGGGGCCTTGCAAGGCGCATTGCAGAGTCTGTATGGCCAGGTTATTTCTAACGGGATCTCAGAGTGGGGTTGAGTCTTATAAGGGTTGCCTCTGGCTCTGTTCAAAGTGCTCGTACGGCAAGAACTGATCCCTGGTCGTGTAAAGCTGTCACTCTCTCTCTTGAACTCTGTAGGCATTAGCATGAATACACCTGATACATCTTAGTCCACTCAATGTAAGAGGCAGAAACACAAGGGTGAAATATCCATGTGGGCCACTTAACCAGAAAAGTGACTTTTGAACAGTTCGGTTTCAGCTCTCCTCTCTCCCTCCACCACGGGTGCTTGATGCTAATACCCCAGCCCTCTGCACGTTTTCTTACCTCTGGCTCATTCTTTGGCACCTGGACCCGGGCAGGAAGCACCTCAGATTGGCAGCTGTCAGGTACTCTGTGTTGTGTAGAGCAGGCTTGTCAGGCAGCGGTTTCTGGAATCGCTCCCTTTCTCTTCCTTATATCTCGGTAGAAACATATTTTGACAGGCCAGTGATGCAGAAAATAACTTGCTGCTATCCAACTGTTGCATCCCTTGACCCCAATTAGAATGCGGTATATGTAAAAGTGTCAGCTTCCGGCTTTCTCTCTCCCTCTCATCTCCCTACCAAGATACCCGCTATCAAAACCTCACCTGTGCATTTCCCCAAGGAAATAATTGCCAAGATACCCAAATAGAGTATCAGACTCTCCAGGAGAGTGGCCAGCCTGTGTAGGAGGATACCAGCTGCTTTGTAGGAAAGTGTGAGGAGGCCTCAGGAGGTATCAGAGAAAATTTGGGTTGGAAAGGACCTCAGGGGGTCATATGCAGGCCAACCCCCTGCTCAAAGCAGGACCAGCCCCAGCTATATCATCCCTCCCAAGGTTTTGTCTACCCGGGTCTTAAAAACCTCCAAGGATGGAGAGTCCACAACCTCTCTGGGTAACCTGCTCCAGTGCTTTACTACCCTCCTAGTAAGAACGTTTTTCCTAATATCTAACTTAAACTTCCCTTGCTGCAACTTGAGACCATTGCTCCTTGTTCTGATGTCCCTTTATGTCTTAAACGTCCCCTCCCTTGGCCTGTTGGCTTGTGACCATAACCCCTATGATTTTCTATAGAAAAATGGGAATTCCCCTTTATGTTTTGTGCTGGTTTCTGGGGCTGTGGGGTTGGCACAATGGCAAGCATAAGGTCATGACAGCATTGCGACTTGACCTCGTTGTGACCAAGCGGTGCATGGCGTTCTGGTGCAGTGATGATGACGGCTGCAGTGAAAGGCCCAAGATAGGAGCCCCTCTATGCTATCCAGTCCCTTCTGTTTTGGGAGTGGAGGGTGGCCAGTTTTTTTTACTGCCTGTCTTTTTACTGACACACGACTCCAGATGTGGCCTCACCAGTGCCGAATAGAGGGAAGAATCACTTCCCTCAAGCTGCTGGCAAGTTGCTTTGGGATAATCTGCCCCTGGGGGAAGTTTCTCCTCCTGCCCCTGCTCTTTTAGTGTTTGGTTCATGCCCCAAAGCATGAAGGTTTGCATCCCTGCTCAAGCTCTTGAGTTTTGAATGTTTTGGTGTTGTGCCTACCTAGCAGGAGAGTGGCTGCCGGTCACTGAGGTTAGATTTATGGTCGAGCGGGCTAGTGCTAGCCAGGCCTGTGCCCAAACTGGACTTGCCTCCCCTTTTGTACTTGGGGTGCCTCCTTTCCACACCTGTCCTCCCCTCTTGTGCTTAACTGCTTCACGCACAATGGCCCAGGCATCCTCAGGCACGGTCCATGGCTCTTTTTAGGAGGGTGTAGGCTGACTGTGGTCCCGTAGGCCACATCTCTCTGCGTGTTGTGCTGCCACCATCCCCACTGCAGAGGTGTCTGCCTGCATACTTGTAGCATCCCACACTGTGGAATACATGTGATTTTTAAAGTCCTTTGAGCGGAAAGGCGCTATACAAGTTCCTGTGTTAACGTTGAGCAAGGATAGAAGTGTGAGCGTTGCTCCTAATGATAGCTCTGCAGCCTGAAATGAAACAGCCGGCTGCAAAGTGCGGCATGAATTCTGTGCTATATTCATGAGCCCCGCCATGGGACTGCATCGCCTGCATTTATTTTACTGGGATAAGTTCAGCACAAGTGCAAGGAGAGTGAAGGAAACAGAGCAGGGGGGTAAAGAGTATAATAGACAGCTCTTAACACATCTGTCCCACTGGAGACAGCTCCTCCATCCTAGCCCAGGTCCCCAGGACCTTATTTAATGGCTGAGAATGACCCCAGTCGTGACTCTTCCTTTCCCATCAGGCCATTGGGAATCTTCAGCCCTCGCTGTACTCTCTGGATGCTAATGCTGAATTTCTTCTTCATTAGCTTTCCCTCTGTCATCCTCTCTGGTCCGATTAGCCAGGTGGTGAGTTGAAGGTGGAATTTCCTCTTGCTCTCAGGCACAGCGGCTCCTTGGAAAAGGGTCGTTTCACTGCAGCAGGGGTGTCCTCCTCCTTGGTGCAGTGGAGGACGGGGGTGCATCTTGCCCTTCCTCCACAGCAAGGATCACCCCTCCCAAAGGCCCTTGTGTTGATGGTCTTCATGTACCAGTTTCCCCACCTAGGCTGCTCTGTAGATAGAGATGAATTCCTTACTGCATTCCCGACCAGGTCTTCCTGGGATAGAAAACAAACCTGCCCAAGCTAGCCAACCTCCCAGCCAGCTCCGGATTGCCCTTTGCAGCACGTTCTCCAGTGCCCAGCAATGAAGGCCGCCCCCTCCGTCCTTGCAAGACCAGGCTGCAGACTCCTGGCTTTTGCTAATAGGGGATTTGACTTGTTTGTCTAATTTTGCCTAGTGCTCCTCTGCCCGTTACCTCTCCCTCCTCAAGCCCCTCTGCTGGCACGGGGAGAAATTCTGGTGGTCAGGTTTGTCTGCTTTATGTACCCACGTGGCCACCCACACGGGGGAAGGGCTGACTTTCAGCAGTCCCTTATGTGATTTAGGTGTAGCAGCTCTCTTGAACATTGCTAGTGCTGGTTCCCCATAGAAAAAAAATAAATCCATCCGTAAGCACAGAGCTTGCAGGGGCTGTACCTTGGTATCTTAAGTTGAAGTAGCAAGAGGCTCAAAAGCCCATGTAAAACCCAGTTGACTCGGGGCTCGATAAGGGTGAGGCTTTTGCCTTCAACAGGCCAACAGTTGCCAGGATTAATATGCAGCCTTTTTTCCCAGAAACAAAGCTTTCCTCTCCTTTGTTTTCAGGCGAGAAGTTTCTGCAGCCGGAGTTCGGTACAGTCTCCGCTCGGCGCAGGTCTTTAATATGAATGAAGTGGGTAATATGCGAGTGACAGGCAGCGGCCTGACACTGATTGAGCCGTGGTGACTTCAAGCGCGAGAGATTTTTGTCTCTTCAGACGGAACGAGTGGCAGCTA
The DNA here is from genome assembly GCF_030867095.1 of Alligator mississippiensis. Lineage (NCBI taxonomy): Eukaryota > Metazoa > Chordata > Crocodylia > Alligatoridae > Alligator > Alligator mississippiensis. The sequence continues at coordinate 7,879,390 of NC_081827.1, forward strand.
AAGATCTCTTTAATAATTCGTGTCATGAGAAATGCTCAGTAGGACAAAGTGCGGGCCGCTTGCAAAACCCTGCGAACCAGAGCAGGCGCAGCCCCTGCATCCCCCTTGCCGCCCGTGGAGGGTCCTGGGGATGTCTGGCTCTCTGTGGGAGCTGTCCATGGTCCGCGCGAGGGGTGGCCAAGCATTGGGATGGGTCGGTTAAAAGAAACGCCTGTATTCGGGCACATTCCTATGGGGTTGGCATGGCACGCAGCATCGCCGTTCGGTAAAATCAAAGCCGTGTGTACAGCTCCGTCCCACGGCTCTCCAGCAGAAGTGAAAGGCTGCAAAATGTCCCTCGGTGGACTCCCTCCCCAACAGAAAATTATTTTTGGATGAAATGAAGCATTTTTGTAAAGTAAAATAATCCTCTCCCCCCCCCCCCCCCCGACAATTATCAAGCTTTTTTGGAAAGCAGGAAAACTTCTGAATTTTTATTTATTTTTTTATTTTTTTGCTTTTTAAACTGAACAATGTTGGTTGCTGGAAAAATAATAATAAAAAAAAAAGTTGATGAAAACTTTCGGATGCAAGGGGAGAAAAACCTCATTCTTTCATTCCATTTTTTTTTTTCATGGGGTTTCCAGCCATCCAGAACAACCAATTAGATGCAGTTCGCCAAGACTGGGAGCTGCTGCTGTAACATAATGTAAGGTTGTTTCATTAGAACAGCCCTGAATCTAAAGTACAGCTCTGCACAGTGCCTAGAGGGTATTAAGTGGGTTGCTCGAGTACATTGAAACACTGGGATAGTTTTCATCTGACTCAAATTCTGCCTCTGGTATATTTTTCCAATGCAGGATTTGAAAAGGGCGTCATAGAATGATTTTTATGTGGCAGCCTTGTCCCGTAAAACACCGGCTCCGATCAGCATCTGTATGGAGATGCTGGGCACGGAGGAATCCAGTGACTTTCTCAAGGTTGGCCGGTGAGCTCAAGACAGAGTTGCTACGAGCACCCAAGTGACCTGGCTCATGGGCTGCTTCGTCTGCAGCTGGGTCTTTCCCTTCTGGGTTTGGAAGCCGCTATGATTGGGATGCTTTGTGGTCCCTGAGCACACCCCAAAGTTTACTTGACATGCATTAAAGGGTTGGGCTAAAGCAGCAGCAGCTAACAAGCCTCCTGCCCTCTGGGATCAGCCCAGAGGTTTCATTTTAATGCCAAGAGGCTTCTCATTGGCTTGATCTCTTGGTGGTGAATTGTAGAAATGGAGCAAGGCAGAGGTTTTTTACTAACCAGCGGCAAAGACCACAGCGAAGAACGAAGGTTGATCTAAAATTCGTGTAGGATGGCATTCATCAGCCTGCTGGGGTCAAGGCAAAGGGCCCCTGGGTTAAAAATCCTGCAGCGTTTTTACCTTCCAAAATTGTTAGCTATGCCAAAGATGCATTGCGGTGGGTTGTAGCTGGCCCACCCCTCTGTCTGCCGGTCATCCCAGATTTGCTTCCGAGTCTATTTTGTTCTGTTTTCAGTGACTCCCAACAGGTCCCCTGGGACCCCTTCCCAAAGCCTGATATAACTCACTGTCAGGAAGTTATTTCCCATCCTCAGGCTCGTTCTTATCAGTCTGTCACTTTTCCGACTTGTTGGGCTAATCGTTTTCCCATTACGAGAGCTGCTTTGCTCTGTCCTCACGCCCGTCTCCCCGGGGAACTTCTTTTCTCCTGCAGCGACAGTCACTCCGACTACATGACTTTACCGGGCGCTTTCTTTTTTCGACTTCTTGGATTTTGAGAGAGTATTGACCTGCTGCGAACCCCAGGGTCGTTGAATGTGGAATGGATTTGATGAGTCAAGAAAACACCCAAATCCCGGTGGTTAAGATGTTCTTGGAAAGTTCAGGGCAGCCTCTGGTTATGGCAGGAACTTCTCCTTCCCCGTCATGGAGCCTTTTCATTGATGTGCAATGGTGAAGGGGCACGGGCTACTGCAAAGCCCGTGAGATCTCAGGTTATTCCGATTTTACAGCAATGGGAGAGAGACAGGGAAGTGTTGCAGAGGAAAGACCTGGAAAGCCATGAAGGATCAAGAGGAAAACAGAAGGAAAGCGAAGATGAAGGGTCCTTTGCACTGAGATCTGCTTCTGTCTCTGATGAAGCGGAAAAACTCCAGTGCAGTAGGCCAACCTGCGGCCGACCTGTCACTTGGGTCTCACTTAAACCCCGCTGACTCCAGGCATGTAGTTAACTTGTCCATCCTCAGCTAGGCTGCGAGGATGCGTAGGCCTTGGCTGGCCTTGTGCCCAGTGGGGTGAATTGTGCATGTTGCACATTATTGTGTTTGCTGACCTGTGCTCCCATTCTCCTCTCCAGGGGAGCCCCAGCCAGCCAAGCAGCGTGGCTGTCAACAAGGATGCTAGTGCTCATTGCTGATGGAGCAATAATGAAATTAATAGCCTCTTACAGCTCCGACATTAAATACGGAGTCAGCGTGTCAGGAGGTGTTTACAATATAAGTTACACAAATGTCATTGTGGTACACTGAGCAGTGTGTATCCACCATCTTCCGCTGCAGCAATTAAATCAATCAGCCAGCTGGTGGGAGGATATGCACACAGATGAGATTGGCACTGTTGGGCCAGGATTTTGGGGTGTAGAAGCTGTCCCGGGGGCTGGTGTTCATGGGTGCAGAGATGCACCCAGACCCTGCAGTGAGAACTAAGTTGAGTTCAGCCAAACACCCTTTTTACCCTTGCCTTTACCTGTGGCATTTTATAGGGTGAAAGTTGTAGGGGAGGGTTTGACGGGCTGGTTTTGGAGGATGCCTTGGGTTAATGGTTGCCTGTGAACGCCCAAGGACTGGACTCACTGGTCCAAGAGGCCTGTCCCAGTCCTGTGTTCCTAAATGGGAGCTGGTGACTGTTCAGGGTCTGCTAACCTATCCAGTCTTCTCCCTCACCGTCATGGCCAACGTGTCTCCAGTGACTCAGTTTCTACCACTTTCCTTTGGGAGAATACTCCACAGCCTGAGAGCTCAGCATTTCCTTGTGGTCATCCTTTGGGGACCTCTGGGGTCAGTGATGCCCCGCTCTGCTGCTCTCAGCCCAATGGTAACTTCTATTGTGGGTGGAGTTTGGAAGTTCGGGCGCTGACATGGGAAGCCTTAGATGGGGAACTTGGGGCAGAGATGGGCTTGAACCAGGCCTCTTGGATCTAAACATCCCCAAATGTTGACCGTCCCCAGGTTTGCAACCTGTAGCCAGAGCCAATTCCAGTGCTCAGACCCAGGTTCCCAAAGCTGGCAGAGTGGGAAGGGGACAGGCAATGCAGGGAAAACAGAGCAGCAGATTGGGCAGGGGAAGGGTTTCATAGTTTCATAGTGCTTAGGGTCAGAAGGGACCTAAATAGATCATCAGGTCCGACCCCCAAATCATCAGGTCCGACCCCCAAATCATCAGGTCCAGCCCCTGATCTTCGGGTCCCACCCCAGATCATCAGGTCCAGCCCCTGATCATCAGGTCCAGCCCCTGATCATCAGGTCTGACCCCCAAATCATCAGGTCCAGCCCCCGATCATCAGGTCTGACCCCAGATCATCAGGTCCGACCCCCATGGTTTGGAGTGGCATTTGGGAAGGTGGGAGTCTTAATTTATGGCATGTCTGCCAAAAAGGTTGGCCCTCATTGTCTTTAGGGTACGATCCATATGCGATTCAGGTCAATACGGAGACTTCCACAGACTCCTTTGGGAGCCGGATGGGATCCTGAGTGAGTTTTTAGGGCCCTGTGCACCCTCTCCGCTGGGCAGATTTTTGGGCTCTGGGAACTGATGGGGATGAACAGAGAAAGGAGGGAGAGCCGTATCCTTGCTGCTGCTCATTGCTGGTGTGAAACCTTCCTCCCTTCAGAGCTTGAGAGACTCTGCTGCATTGCAGACCCTGGACACCTCACTTCCCTGCCCTGCACCTCCGTTTAACCCCTGCAAAGCAGGTTCAAGCCGCTGTGGCAGGCTGGGTGCAAAACTTGAACAAACCTCTGAGCCTCTCAAATGTGAGTCTCCAAACAAGCATGGAGTATTGGTGGTTAGGCAGTTTGGGTGTGGATTTGCATCTAACAGTAGCTCTTCCCAAATATGCTTGTCTGGAAGAGTAAAAAAAAAAAAAATTAGTACTTGAAGGATTAAACAGCATTTCTGCTGCCTGCATCTTCAAGGGACCTTTGGAAGTTTGGTCTGCCTTAGAAATGCATATACCCACCAGACTGCCATCAGGTAGGAAGCATTGAAGTAAGTGGAGTTACACAAGGGATGGATTTGAAGTTGGACCCCCTGCTCCTCACTCTCCCTGCCCTATTAAGATTTCAAGGCAAAGCATTGTCAAACACATGCAGAAGGAGGAGACATGGGGCCTGCATAAACTAATACAGGGGTGTGTGTGTGCTGCTGCAAACCCTCGAGTCCCTAGCAGAAGAACTGATGAGCAAGAGCCTTTCGGAGAGGAATCTTAAAAGGTTGAAATCAACATGAAGTGTCAGTCAAGTAGCCCAACAATGCTGGGAAATCAATGCTGAATTCGAAATGAAGAGCGTGCGGGGAAAATGATACCATTTGTTTGCAATTCTAATACAATGAATCAACAGATCGCTTGCAAAATGCTCCTAATGAAAATGCGCATAATAGATGTGCAGAACCCAGAGAGCGAGGGACGTGCGGTGGTGGGGACCGGCAGCCGCCAAAAGAGGCTTTTGCCACAGAGTTGTGCACGTGCAAGGAGCCTGTTACCTGCAGGGTGGGGCTGCTGCTGGCAGCTCTGGGCAGGAGGGGCCACCAGCGCAAGATGTCAAGCTTAGCCAGGGGAGATTTCAGTAGAGAAGCATGTGTTGTCGTGGATGGGTGAGCAGCCACCGGCGCCTGGAGCAGGACCCAAAGAGGAAGAGGAGGACTTGAATGCCAAGGTGAAGCAAGGCAGGTCCCTGCATAGCCCACACTCTTGTACTCTCTCCTTCCAGCTCTTGCCTGCTGGCCAGTGCTTCAAAGAGCTTACATGACTCACCTCACACCTCCATGCAAGATGAAAAAGAGCAGGATTGCATCAGGTTGGGCGATGTGCCAGCTCCTCTGTGCACCCACCCCTCAGCTGCGTCCCTGCGGGGCATCCTTCCCAACTTCATATGCTTTACAGAGCACTTTGTGGGAGCCTGGGGAGGGTGATTCTGCATTTCCCATGGGATGAGAGGGCCTTTGCTGCACTTTTGGGGCCCAAACCAAGGCCTGCTGACGTCAGCGGGCAGTCGACCACTCAGGGTGGCACTGTCAGGGTCCGTAGGGAGTTGCATTTAAATTGTGTCTACCAGAAAAATAGGTCACCCCACAGCTGGACCTGTGGTGGGGGGGACTGGAGAGCAGCCTGGCTCTATTACTTACCAAAGGAAGAGACCAGGGGGGTGCCTGCTCCTGAATCACTCATGTCTGGCTAGTGCCAGGGGCAAGCAGTGCCTGTGTCCTCATGCCCATTTTAGCAGAGCGGCAAAGGCGGCGGTGTGGCACCCAGAAGGATTTGAATGGCAGATGATCCAAGGGGTTGCCTGATAGTCTTTCTGAGATGAGCATTACAGACTCAATGCTACAGCCGTGTGTGAGCCCGCTTTGAGCCCCTGCCTGCTTATAGGTCTTGCTTCTCCCCTGGCTAGAAAGGCTGATCATTCATTATGGAAGAGGGGAAAGTGGGGGGTTTCCAGGAAGAGTGTCCTGTGGCTTGGGCTAGGAGGGGATGTAAGCTTCTAGGTCCGCATCATGCCCATAGTTTGAGGCCTGCTGGAGCTGTGACCGGGCATTTGAATCCCAGGCTCCTTGTGGAGTTGGCATGAAACCCAGACAGTGTCTGCTGGTTCCCCCCTTCCAGGCTGCAGATGTGTGCATATTTTATCTTGAAATCTGTCATGGGGATGGCCGGAGACTCTGCCCCATGCTTTAATGACGGCAGCTCCTCCGTTTTAATAAAGTTCCTTGTTCGATGCTGGAAGAAGGTGACTCTCCTGGCTGCTTTGCCCTTGTCACGTGACAGCCAGCTGCATTCGCTCTCTGTTCGAGTCACACGGGGGTCTGAAATCCACCCAAGGCTTTTGTGACTGGCTTAAAGAGAAGGAAAAGTGCTTAGATGTGCCAGGCAGCTTGTTCCCATAACCTGGTCCAGCTTTCCCCGCCAACAGCAGCAGGCAGGGCTGAATCTAGGGGACGCGTCGGCATCCTGGCTTGAATTTACCCATCGGTTGCCGAAAGCAGTGGACAGCACCAGGAGGTTGTGGTAGGAAATGCTCCTTGTTCTAGCTGGTCTGTGTTGGGTGCTAATCCCTACGGTTGTCTTGCTTGTGTTTCCCAAAAGCAGTTTCTCTTTTTCTATGCATTTTTAAAATCATTTCAGACTCTCCTATTTTTTTTTCCTCTCCCTATTGGTTTCTGCATTCACCAAGCGAAATGTGTTCATCCAGGTTGGATGACTTGAATCTCAGGTGGAGAAGACCAGGCAAACTCCAGGTAATAAGTGTGTGCATATAACTGTGCATATAACTGGTGTGTTCATATAACTGGAGCGGTGCCTTCTGCCTCTGAGCCCACGATTGCAGCTTCCTCTGCAGCAGGCAGGGGAGATGCACACTTAAGGAACATAATACATGCTCTTTGGCTAAGTGTGATAGCCACATGCTTTGGCCTCAAGATTTCCTCTGATGCCAGATACCTGCGTGGTTGCACCAACACAAACCCCGTGTCTAGATGGGTGAAGCCACCCCTCGCTCTAGTGGAACGAACTCTGTTTTCAAGCAGAGGTGAGCGATGCTTGGGTCAACAGCAGCTCTCCCTGCCCACGCTGGGGGCTGCATTATCTTGCTACATGTCACTCACCAGTGGTTGAAACTGGAGCTGCTCTCCAGTCACAAGGCCTGTTTCTGGCCTTTCTATAGAGATATCATCATCAGCGACAAATTTGGAAATTTGCACTTCAGCCATTCTCAGAGGGTCAGGAGGACAATTGTTGTGGGAGCTACTGCCAGGTCCTTATCCCTTCCTCTTGCATACTGGGCTGGGTGGACCTTGCTCCAGCCTGGCAACTCCTGTGACTTCTGCCCCTTCCATGCTTTTTGCTATTGTGCTGTCTCATGGTCCCCTGCCAAGGATCAAAGTCACTGGCTTGGAGGAGGGTTGGACTGGGAACCAGCTACCTGAGCAACTTGAGCTGCAACAGCAGCCCCTGATTCCCCCCAATGTCCCCTCCAACTCCTCCTCCTGCGCTCTACTGCTGTCTGCATAGCTAGTGCCAGCCGGCCCAGGTGCAGGGAAGCAGGGTGAAGTGAGTGGGCCAGTCGGAGCCACACAGGGAGAGAAGGGGGGCGCGCGTCTTTGATGAGCTGGAATTCCCTCTGCCAGCGCTGCCTTGGAGAATGCAAGCCCAGCAGATGGGCTGAAGCTGGACTCGCTGCTGATTGTGCGCGAGATGAAAGGGCTCTTCTCTATTTCATGGTTTTATGCTAGGGGTAAGCTCCAAACTGGGTTATTTACCAGCAGGAGTTGGATTCCCCCTCTGCCTCCTCCTTCTAAGGTTTTATTTTCATTAAAAGCTATTCCCTCCTACCCCCATCTCTCTGGATAGATGAAAAGCAGTGAGTTATCTTCAAGGCTATCGCAATCCTTGTCTTTCCAACAGCTGTAGCGCAGGTAATTGGGGAGGGGGGGTCAAGGAGGAGAGATAATGGGGAGTTAAACAGCATCAGGGAAGCCTATAAACTGCCATGCCTGGAAAGAGAGTCGTCAGGAGGGTCAGCCAGCGGTTTTCAAGCATAGGAAGGGAGCCCTGCCATTTTGTGAGTCTCCGTTAGGTCTCACGGCCTCAAGCCGCGGCAGGAGCCAGACTCCCTTTGAGACCAGCTTTTTTTCCCCACTCCTTTTGAAGGAGCAAAAGCAAATCCGGCACAGCCAAAACAAGCGGTGTCGTGGGTAGTACTTTTACATGGAGCAAAGGAGGGCAGGGCCTGCTCTGCCACAGGCTTCTGGTTTGAGCACCTTGCTTCATATACCCTGCCTCAGTTCCTCAGCTGTAAAATGGGGAAAATATGTCCCCATCCTGCTCTCTGAGGATGCATCCATTGAGGGGGTTTCACGGTGGGGACATGCTTGGATGCTGTGGTGGGAGCAGTAGAAATGCCTCCAGGGGCAGGGGGAATTTACAGTTTTGGATTTGATTTACCAGAGAGTCAATCTTGGGCCCACAACTACCCTCTTCAATTCATCCTGAAGGATCCCAATAACTTCAGGATCTATAGAAATGCAGGTATTGCATCTCCCCAGTGCAATGAAATGCATCTCCCCAATGCAGTGAAGTGCATCTCCCCAATGCAATGAAGTGCAGCCGTCTCTGGAGAGGAATGAGACAGCTACTCACTGTCTTGCAGCACTGCTACACGTACCAGTTCAGGACACAAAGGAAGGGATGTCATATTCATCTGCCAACACGGCAGAAGGGAGATGTTGAAGAGTGCTGATGTAGATGGCCCAAGTCTTCATTTGGGAAGGGACAAGCTCAGATAGGGAACAGTCCTGGGCTCTGAAGCTTGGACTCAATTTGGTGGAGAAGATGGAAACTTCAGGGCGGGCAAGGATGAACTCAGCACCTGTGCTTTGGAAGGACTGGGGGTAGGGGGTAGGGGTGGGATATTCCCGTATGGGAGATGGATAAACATGAAGGGCCTCGATGTGAAAAGTCAGATTTTGGGGATATGAGAGAGGGAGAAATGGTAGGATTTGAAAATGCTCCAGAGAAAGGGAGGAGCTGAATTGGACTCACTTGGGAGATGGTAGCAACAGGCAAGAGGGGAACTCATCACTAACACTCACTTCAATCCAGGCTTTCAGATTAACGTGATATCAAACCACTGTGAGCCCTCAACCCCCTTCTTCCCTGTATTATGCAGCAGACAACCCCTCTTCCCATCGGGACCAGCCTTTGTTATGGGGCATCCGCCTAATGACTGCATTATGGGTGACATGCAAGACAACAACGAGAGACTGCAGCTGGTGAAGGGCTGGGACAGACCTGGCCCCAGATGTCACCTCAGCTTTTACTGGAGCTGCGAAAAGCTGGGATAAGCCTGCCTCTGCTTCTGATTAGCTTTTGTTTTCTTACTGTGCTTTGAGGCTACAACTGGGACCTCCAGCCAAGCTAAGCTGTCCTTTGCCAGTAGGATTTGCCAGGGATTTTCGTGAGTTAGTTTGTGTCTATAAATCTAAAGAAGTTATGGGAGTTTTGCCTTTGGCTTGCATGGATGCAGGCTCAGATGCCTAAGTCACATCACTTGTCACTGATGGATGCAGGCTTAGGTGCCTAAGTCACCTTGCACGTGATTGGATGGATGCAGGCTGCGGTGCCTAAATCACATCACACATCATTGGATGGATGCAGGCTCTGGTGCCTAAATCACATCACACATCATTGGATGGATGCAGGCTCCGGTGCCTAAATCACATCACACATCATTGGATGGATGCAGGCTCCGGTGCCTAAATCACATCACACATCATTGGATGGATGCAGGCTCTGGTGCCTAAATCACATCACACGTCATTGGATGGGTGCAGGCTCCGGTACCTAAGTGGCATCACACGTCATTGTGAGGTTGGGAGCAGCAATTATCTCCATGTCACAGTTGGGGTACTCAGAAGTCAGAGGGCTTGTTCAAGGTCATACAGAGTCTGCTACTGAGTTGGCAAAGTCCTTGAGACAGGGACCCTCTTCTGCCTGCGTAGCATCTAACGCTATCGGGTCCTTGTCCATGACCGTGGCTTCCACACTCAACCAAAATGCAAACCATACGTGCAGACTGCAGTAGGAGCCAGGAGTCCTGCCTCTCCCCGTGTCCTGCCCTACACGCTAACAACCTTCCTTCCTTTTGTGCATCAGAGGAAAAGGCTGCTCCCTGGTTCCTGCGGCTGCCAAGACGTTTTGCAGCTTGTGGGGTGGTGGGAGGAGGATTGTGTCTTCCCCACCTCCTCCGTGGGGAACACGCATCGTGTACAACCCAGGACCCCGTGCTGAGCCCTGGCAGGGACTGTCCCAAAGCAGCGGTCATTGTTTTGTGGAGGGGCAAGAATCCCATTTTACAGGAGCCTTAACTGCGCGTTGGCCATTGAGCTGCAGAAGGGAAGAAGGCTTCTATATAGGGATTGTATTTAGACTCCCACACCATAAATCCTTTCCCCTGTCTTCTCCAGCCCTCCATGCACCACCTCTGCTGTCCCCATCCTGCTCTCTGAGTTGCATTTAGGGGCAGGGTTTTTCATCTAAAGCGCTGATGCCTTTTTTCACGAGCATGGAAAAGCCAGTAACTCATAAGTACATCCAGGCTCAGCAATTGCTTGGAGGTCCTTCGCGCAAACAAGGGACACGTAATCACCCTTCAAGGGTGAGATATTTGATTTATTCCACAGAGATTCATCAGAGAAGTGGGTATTTTTTAAAGCAAAGCTGTGTAAACCTTTGCCAGCCGCCAAGGGGGATGGGAATGGGGAAGGGGAGAATTACTTATCGCGTTCTCCGGGAATTGTTATCATATTAAACTCATGTTCCATGGGTGGAAGTATTTTCCGATTCAGTTGAGGATCTTGCCTCTGGACAGTGAAATTACTATCCTCTGCCATCGTATAAATTACCTGTCAGACTCTTTTAGGCAGTTTCAGGCTGGTTAGTCAGAGACAGCATTGCAAGAGGAAGTCTGCAGCAGGTTTTTTATTTTTTTTTGGGAACATTTTATTTATTTCTTTATTTCTCACGGTGGTGGTTGTATGTCACGTAACGCTGCTGCCCATGTCTGGCTGAGCTGGTGTGATGTGACAGGCCCATAGAGATGTGGCAGGTAGTAGTTTTTACCGTTTGCTTGATTTCATTTTAGGAAGTTAGGAAGGTTCCTGTTTGTTAACCACACATGTAAATCCCAGCTTTCTTTTTTATTTGCAGACTGGAAGGATATTCCTGTTGGTTCTGTCTAGAAGAATGGCCATCATTGTCATTGGTTGCTATTCTCACTCTATGTTTTTGAGGCCCCTTTCCAACTTTCTCAGTGTCAGCCATTCCTTCCTTTGACCTGGGACTTGCTCATCCCATGGTGACGGAGACTGAAGGAAGAGTTTGAAACGGGCTCTTATTGAATCAGTAATGGTAGCAGCCGATGCTCGTGGATCGCTTTGCTTCCCAAGACTCTTTAGGGCAGAAAAACTCAGGTCATTGATAGATAATTGTAGAACTCGGGGCTTTGTGCCTTCAGGCTAATAAATGGTCATAAATGGTATCGGCTTTAAATGACTGGTTTGGGCTCAGGGGGCACATCTACACGAGATGCTTAATGCACATTAGCCTAATAACACTGTGCAGTAGCGCGTTGCAGCGTAAACCGTGCTAATACACTACTGTGCAGTATTATTAGGCTACTGCGCAGTAGCGTCACTAAAACAGTGTTTACCAGTGCTACCGCTCAGTAACTCTAGTCGCTGCGCATTTATTTAGTGCTTGATTATACAAGTACTAAATTGAATTGATTCTACGTAATAAGTTTACAATTTATAAGTACTAAATTAAATGTGCAGTAGCTACTGCGCATTAATGAATGTGTAGATGCACCCAGGGTGGCGGGGTGCGTTCTGGGCGCAGGTGAAAGAGCTGTCCTCCCGCCCAGCTTCACTCATCCAGCCCTTTTAACTCTCCTTCCAGCTCTTCGTTGCTCCGAGCCTCCTCCTGGCCCTTCTTGGCCCATTGAGGATTAAGTCCAATTCATAGCCTGCCCTGCATGGTTTAATTTTTGGGACAGCACTGCACTAGGCATCAATGGGCCAAGCATCTCCATTGGAGAGCAGGGAAGACCTGATGTGCCTGTCACAGAGCTTGACAAGTTTGTTGCACATCAGTGCAAAACTCTTCCTTACGTGAGTCAGCCTCACACAGAGGAGAATCGCTAAATTTGGTGCGCCTCCTTGCCGCAGGAAAGACGTGCGAGGTGGAGCCAAATGTGCAGCGAGGCCATTCGTTTCCCTGCGCAATGCAGCCACGTCTGAGCTGGAACACGGCGGCTGATCAGAAAGCGGAGTGCGCTATCACTTCACGGCCGTTTCGGACAGAAACCGAAGAGTGAAACTTGGGGGAAAGGAGAGGTAGAATTGGATCTTCCCCGGTCCTCATGCATCCTTGGCAGAAACTGCTGCATTTTTCCGTGCCTGCGATACCAAGAGCTGGTTTGCAACGTCCTCGTGACAGTGACGCAGATCGAAACAAAGACCCCAAAGTCAGAAGCCGGCGGAAGAGAAGAGTTTGGCCTTGCCAGGAAAGCTGGCCTATAAAACTTGGATTTATGTCTATATTTCTCCCTTTTGTTTTTCCTCTCTCTAGGCAGCGGTATCCTATCAGAGGTGGGGTAGTAAGTAGAGTCCATGGAAAGAGAATAGGCTTGTCCTATAACTGATAATATATTGGCCAGCCCTGTTATCCTGCAAAACTGACTGCGGAAGTTGTCAGGGCAGCTGCAGAGAGGCCCAGATAATGCTTGCTCTGCTCCAGCCCAGCACATCCTGCCGTCCTTTCTTGCCAGCTGCCGAAAGCGAAACAGGGGCTCCATTCAGTACCTGGCCGGCCTACCTTCAGCAAGGATGAAAGCCCAGGAGACCCAAATGTCAGAAGACTGACTACCAAGTGGGCTTAATGTTATAGCTCAGAAAAGGAACTAGGGAATTACCGGGGATTTTGTGTATCCACTAGCAGGATTATTGCTCTTGGCTCTGCCACCGACTTGTTTAAGTGGCCTTGGTCAAGTCACTTGACCTCACTGAACCTCAGTTTATCTGTATAATGGGAATACCATGCCGGTGTCGAGAGGTGTCGTTAATAGTTCACTCCCATGCTCTTTTCTCACGGGAGGATCACAAAACACGATCAGATGAAAGGATACTGGTTGGCTTAGAAGCCCATAGCAGTTTTCCCCCTTGCGCACTTCTGTACTGTTTCCATTTTGTGCACTTAACAATTGGCCTGGCAGATGCAGTGACCGAATGCGGATGTCTCAGGCCCGGGTGCGTGGGGACTTTCATACAATGGCAAATCCTCCACTTCTGCACGTGCACTGTGCAGTGCCAGAGCCCACGCACAAGGGACAAGAGCCGTGTGTTGTTTGACAGCGGGGGCTAATGGCTAGAGCAGTGGCCTGCCACTTCTCGGCTCTTCTAGAACAGGTGACAGCTGGACTCGTCGGGGCGTGCGGGGGCAGAATCCTTTCCGGGAGAGATCCCCTCCCTAAGACTTCATTGCAAAAGTATGACATGTGGGTTTCATTGATGAATTTGATTAGTCTCCTAGGCCTTCTGGCACGTCTCCTCCTTGGCAGCGTGTTTCGCGCACACATGGCTGGTGCACAAGTTCAGACTTCCCTTTGCACGCTTGCGTTCTGAGCTTCACTTACATTTGGCGTGCCCACAAACGGTCCTGCCAGTCACTCATCCGCTGGCGCATCTGCAGGCTGCAAACCCAGCCTGTAAAACCACTGTCAGCCATTATTATTATCCACTTACACTTAGCAGCTTTATTTCGGGCCAGGCCTAAATTGTGCAAATCAACAACTTCTGCATTTGCTGAGCAATCTGGAAAATTACAAGAACGATGATTAAAAAGACCCAGAGCAAAAAAATGATGTTTTTTTTTTTCAGAAATGAAACACGTGAAAAGTTCGGTTCTGCTCATATTTTAATTTTTTTTTCAAGTTTTTGTAAACATAAATGTTGGTACAGTTTGGAACGAACGATCCAAATCTGCATTTTGCAGTGTCGAAACAAAATGCCTTGACTTTGTCAGTTCTTTTTCTGGAATTTTTATTGTGCGTGTGTGCATGCGTGTGCATGTGTGTGTGGGGCAGGGGGAACCAAGCTGCTGTATTTTCTGATGTACAAGATGTGTCTTTGTGTTCCCTTGGAAAAAGGGAGTCTTAATGAAGGACACTGACATTAAGTACTGAAAAAAACCTGAAACTGTTATAGTAAAAACTGACCATAAGTCAATCAGATTTTATATAAAACCTTTCCCCCTCATTTTTATTCTTTTTGCAGGGCGGGGGGTCTTATACACAGGTGCGCCTTATCCACTGGAAAACATACTATTTGCAAATGATTTGTATCAACCTGAATCTGCATTTCTGGCAAGTGAAGGATCTAACCTAAAAGTTTCCCCCGGCTTTAACCATTGGGCGTATTCATGGAATAAAAAGATGTTGAGGGCGGATGCATGGCAAATTATGCTTGCAACATTTCTCCTGGGTCAGCTCCATTTCTCAGCCTAGGACAGCGATGGGCTTTGCCAGCTGGACAAGCTCTGCATCCTTCTGTTATCTTGTCTCCGGGTCCCTGAGCCTCCAGCCAGTAAAGAGCATGCTGCACTTGAAAGGATGCAATAAATATAGCGGTGGTCGTTGGGACTTCAGCGGCCACAGACAGCTGTCGATAGCTGCTCTTTCTTAGCAATGGAAGAACCAGTGGGGAACACTACCATTGCTCCTCTCCGGGGGCAATAGTGGTAGCTGCATGGCCATGAGGCAGTAGTGGTTGCTGCATGGCCATGGGGGCAATAGTGGTAGCTGCATAGCCATGGGGGCAGTTGTGGTAGCTGCATGGCCATGGGGCAGTAGTGGTAGCTGCATGGCCTTGGGAGCAGTAGTGGTAGCTGCATGGCCATGGGGCAGTAGTGGTAGCTGCATGGCCATGGGGGCAATAGTAGTAGCTGCATGGCCTTGGGAGCAGTAGTGGTAGCTGCATGGCCATGGGGGCAATAGTGGTAGCTGCATGGCCATGGGAACAGTAATGGTAGCTGCATGGCCATGGGGCAATAGTGGTAGCTGAATGGCCATGGGGGCAATAGTGGTAGCTGCATGGCCTTGGGAGCAGTAGTGATAGCTGCATGGCCATGGGAGCAGTCGTGGTAGCTGCATGGCCATGGGGCAATAGTGGTAGCTGCATGGTTGTACAGAGCTCTGGTTGCTGCTGGTGCATGAACCAGCATAAGGGCTAAACTTGCTTATGACAGATCTGGCCCGGCGGCCAAATGACCAGTGTCCACTGATGCCTCTCCCTCTGTCATTGCTGCATGCGTGAAGAAGGAGCAATGGTGGGGAAGGTTGCAGAGATGCACGCGCCCTCCCTCCTGCCCCCAGGGCTCTGCACTGCAGGCCCTTCCTGGCGGGAGGTTTTAATTAACCGGCTCCTTTCTCGGTGCCATCACCTCTAGGACCTTGCTGCAAAAATAAATAAATAAATAAATAAAAAATCCCTCCTGGTCTCTGTGGACAACAGGGCTCTGCCTGTCCTGGCATTGATCTGTGGGAAGGAAGCATGGACCAGGATGGACTTTATTGGCAAATGCTGCCACTGATTAAAACAAGCTCGAGCTTGAACTACCGTACGAGTGTAGGGTTGCCATGGAAACAGGCTCTTGATGTTGTCCAGGTTTCGAAACTATTTTTCTCCCCTTCTTTGCTGCTTTTTTGTTGTTGTTTTGTTGAGCATTTGCTTGCACTAGGGAGCGCGTTGCACGCAGGTCCTTGAGTGTCGGCTGGCCCGGAGGATCCCGGGAACTCGGTTTGGGTGCCTCTCGAGAGCTGGGCGAGCTGCGAAGGTCGGCACCAGCACGGAGCGCGGATTGAGTGGATACTTTATGGAGGGAAGGATAAGCAAGAGGTGCTACTTGTGGAGGTGTCCTTGCCCCCCATTCATACTGACCTGGGCAGACGCATGATGCAGGACTGGCTTTTTTTAGGTTATGGCAGGAAAGGGAAGGAGCAGCCTAAGCTCTTCAATGGGGGCCAGGAGCTGGTGTGCAGTAGGGGGGCCCCCTCCGCCGCACACATCTAATCTAATGACTCTCTATTTGTCCTGCCCTTGCAGTCCCCACCGGTGATGATGGCAGGGCTGGGTCGGGAAATCAAGCCGGTGCCCTAAGGAAGTCTGGCTTCCTCTCCGAAGACAGCGGCACCCGCTCCCCACCTTGGAGAGGGCCTTTCGTTCTGCTCAAGTGCGTAGCAGAGCCGGCGCAGTGGTTTGTTACCATGGGGCGGTTTAAAGAGCTGTCGACGCCTGGTGCAAAGCTTTGAAGAGTCTTTTACGTAGGGATCAATCTGCCCACGTTTCAGGCTGAAACACACCTTCCTCCTGTGTTTTAATCGCAGAGAGATTTGCATGAACACAGATTCTCACTCGAGTGTTTCCCCTCCTGCTTTTCCCGGCTATTGCCTTGGCGTCTGGCCACTCCTTCCTCACCCTGCTCCTGCCCCAGGTGTTTCATATTCTTTGTGCCATGCCCACACTTGGCATAACACTAATGCTATTAGTTACGTAGGATCATAAAAAACAGGCCCAGAACTTATCTGAAGGTCTAAGCCATTTTACACAGGTGTCTGTCTAACCCATGACAACTATACAAGCAACCCTGTCGTACAACGACCAGACACAATTTCTCAGTACCCCCAAAACACCCTAAAATGATGGTAATGTCTAGAGGGCTGCTGACTCCATGGGGTTTGGCGCCATACATGATGTTAATCCTCTTGCGGTCTATTCTCATAGGCATGGGTCTGGATCATCTCCCTTATACAGACCGAAAACGGAGACACAAAACAACCACGCAGCGTGGCAGAGCCGGGAGCCAAGCTCATGGTTGTTTTGTGTCTCACTTTACGACACGGCCTTGTCGTGGTTGTAGGGGGAACTGAGTTGGAGGAGCAAAAGGTTTATATGGGAGGGAGGGAGATGTCAGCTGTCCGTGGTCAGCCACTATGGTGTTGGGGAGTGGATGGGTGGAGGTTTCCAACCAGATGTGACCTATCCAGATGAGTGGGCATCTGGATCAGTGGCAGGCTGAGAGGTCCCAGGTTTGAGCCCATGGCCTGACACTTGGATGCTTGACTCCCGTTAGTTTTGGGCGAGCGGGACCTGAGCGCCAAGTGCGCTTGTCAATTTGGCAGTGGCCATTCCTGCCATGACTTCCTTTTCTAGTGACATATTCCCCCATCTGGTTTATCTTCAGCAATAATGCATGGGCGTTTCATCCAAGGGTGTGCAGGCCCTTTGCAAAGAGGGGTGCCATTTCAGCCAGTTGGGCCCGGGGGGTACACACTGGTTGAGCTGGGAATTGAGCCAGGGGGCTCTCCATGTGCTTTTGCCGTGTTGCTCTCCCTCCCAAACCATGCACATCCTCAGAGCGCATATCACTTCAGGCAGCCCAGCTCTCAATCTTCACATCTCCTTGCAACCCTTCTGCAGCATTTGGCGTTCATTGTCTGTTAATGGGGAGCTTGAAAAGGAAGAGAGAAGCCCCGGCAGCCTCTCCGCAGGACCGCCCCAATCCGAGTTGTCATGAAAAAGGATTTTTTTCAAAAGCTGGGAAATATACCTAGATCATGAAGAACATGGTAATGGTGAAATTGCGGAGGTCAGGGGGTCGCAGAACAAAGCGGGAATTCACAGCGAGTGTCTGCGCCGGGCTGATTCGGGATGAAAGCGCGTTCGTAGGCAGAGCAGATATCAAAGATCCCTCACAAGAAGTAGCCCTCTCGGGAGATTTTTAATTACTCTGATGTTTGTCGGGAGTTGCATACAGCCAAACAAGTAAAGTTCTCCAACTTGAAGATGCGTCTGCTCTCCGAATATCCAAACCAAATCAAACAAAGCAGTTTTAATAGGGAAGACAAGGAAGCTGCAGGGAGCGAGGTGGATCTCTGGAGTCTGGGGAAAGGCTGCGGTGCAAGTTATAGCACAGGCGCAGACATATTTGGGACTTTAGGGCTTTGTCCTGGTGTAGCACCCCAACACAGGTGGTGTCACGTGGCTTCAAATGACCGATGCACCAGAAGATAATAACCTGCTGCTGCTGGCAGCGTGGGAATCACTCCTGTAGTTCAAATACACTGAAGGTCTTCAATTTAATGCCTGTCGATGACCTATGTACAAATGAACATATCAGCTCTTCCTCCAGCTTGTTGGGTGATCCCGGATAAATCACCGCGTCCCTCTTCACCTCTGTTGGCCTGTGCAGTCCTGGCTTTTTACATCCAAAATGGCCCGTCTGATTTTCCACTCTGATCTCCCATCTAACATAAGCCATAGCATTGTGTGCCGTGTGAGAGAGATCCCTACTCATAAAGGGCGATGCACATCTGAGATATATCTCTAATGAACCATTCAGCACCTCTGCAGCTCTGTGCTGTGTGTGCAGGGCACTGGTATCTTCAATGCGAGAGGCCCCTAACCTTGGGAGATTTGGGAGGTGGGATTAGCCAGATGCCATTTGCCTTAAAAGGGGAACACGAGCCAATCCTAGCTGGGTTTGCCTACACCATTTCTTAGCTGGACAGAGAATCCAAGAGATCATGACGGTGGCTATTTTGGAGGCATTTCTGAAGAGCAGAAAGGAAGTAACTCTTGGCCCGGGTCACGTAAGCTGAGTAGTTAATCAAGCAGAAGGGTTGGGGGGGAACGAGAGCTCATTGTCAGACTGGTCCTGATCCTGTGGTCACAGCTCTTTTTGTACCCTCTCCTCTGAGCGAGTGCCTGGGGCTACTTTCCTGGTTTCCCTGCCTCAGTTATGTTACTGATGCATAGACTCATACAAATTTAGGGCTGGAAGGGACCTCAGGAGGTCATATCTAGTCCAACCCCCTGCTCCAAGCAGGACCAGCCCCAACTACATCATCCCAGACAAGTCTTTGTCTACCCAGGTCTTAAAAACCTCCAAGGATGGAGATCCCACCACCTCTCTGGGTGACCTGTTCCAGGACTTTACTACCCTTGTCATGAGAAAGTTTTCCCAATATCCAACCTCAACTTCCCTTGCTGCAACTTGAGCCCATTGCTCCTTGTCCTGTCGTCTGCCCCCACTGAGAACAGCCCAGCTCCGTCCTCTTTGCAGCCTCGCTGCAGGGAGTTGAAGGCTGCTATTAAATCCCCCTTAGTCTCCTCTTCTCTAGACTAAATACACCCAGTTCCTTCAGTCTTTCCTCATAAGTCATGCCCCTCAGCCACCGAACCATTTTTGTTGCCCTCTGCTGGACTTTTCAACTTGTCCACATCCTTTTTGTAGCGGGGTTCCCAAAACTGGACCGAGTACTCCAGATGTGGCCTCCCCAGTGCTGAATAGAGGGGAATAATCACTTCCCTTGACCTGCCAACAGTGCTCCTACCAGTGCAGCCCAGTATGCCATTAGCCTTCTTGGCAACAAAGGCACACGGCTGGCTCCTATTCAGCTTATTGTCCACTGTACTGCCTGTATTGGGCAATGCAGGCCCTGCTTGGCCCTGTGCCGTTTAAAAGTTAAGCAGGTTCCCTTTAAGCTGCAGTGGCAGGGCTCCTGGAGCAAGAGATCTGCATTTGATCTCTGCTCTCACCGTTTGCTGCCGCCGTTTCCCGGAGAGTGACGGCCGCGAAGCCCTAGGTGAGCGCAGATTTGTTGCAGCATGCGAGGCTGCTCTCAGCTCCTTGACAGCTCCTTGCCCGCTGCCTGAGATCCCGCTCTTGGCACAGACGAGCCGTCAGGTGGTGAGGGACTATTGCATAAGCCTCACCAGGGACCTGAGCTCCTTGAACATCTTCCTTGTTGCCACCGGCTAGGACTGAGGTGTAAATATGACCCTTCAAGACAGCTGCACCTGAGTCCTCTCCCAGCCCTGGCTATGGGGTTGGAGGGATGGAGGATTCCCTCTTCTTCCAGCCCTGTTCTGCTCTGACGTTTTGGGGAAATCCCGTCCCGCCAAGCAGCCCGGTCATGGCAGGGACACTTGGCCATGGGGCTGCTGGTTAAATCAAGCACGTTTCGGCAAAAAGCGAGCGCGATAGGGCTCCCCCCCTCCCTGGGGCAGAGCTGAGCCTGTGAAATGCTTTGGATTCAGCGGCCTGTAATTATGTAATTCCTCCTCGTTATCTTTTCTAATTGTTCTCAGTGCTGTTTCCTAAACTGATTGGAAACAATGGCAGACGGGGATGAAGTGGGAGGCAGACGCGAGCGTGGCAGGCTGCCAGCACAGTGCCAGGCTTTCCAGAGAGAGAAAGAAGGAGGGGAGGGGGCAGGAATACACTGCGGAGATCTGGATGCCAAGACCTGAATCGAGGGTATACCCGAATCACCGTAGGGAGGGGACGGCTCATTCAGACGCCAGCGTGCCCGATGTTTGCAGGGCTGCATCATTCAAGAAATGTCACCCCCCCCCCCCACCCCATCCCCGAGGGCCTGGCTGTTTTCCTCTTCTCCACTGCTGCAATGACGTAGGTAGGAGCCTCGTGGGGGGCTTTGCACCAAGAGACATCGTGGTCCTGTCCCCCCGGCATTGTGTTGTTTGTTTGCTTGCCAGACAAAAAGTTGGCTCATTAGCTTGTGTGGTGGTGGCGGTGAAGGGAAATGCATGGGAGGGGGCTGATGGAGGGGCTCAGCATCACGGGGGTGGGCGCCTGATTGGGGCTTCCTCTGTATTTTGCTGCAGTCCTCGATGGAAAAGCAGGGCATGGTGAGTAGGGAGCAGAATGACAGTGGTTTTCAGGTTTGCCCATCGCAACTGCTGTCTTTATCCATCCTGCTTATTTTCTTGTGTGCAAGGGTCTGTGATGAGGATATGGGGGCCCATCTCTTATCTCCATTCATAGACAGACACATGGATGCTCTTGAGGTACAAGGGACAGGGGGACATGGCGTGTGTCCTGCTGCTTGGTGGGAACTGTTTCACGTGTCTCCTGCTATCCTGTGGTAAGTGGGACCTAAACCGGGGTAACTTAACCCTGGTTCATTTAGAAGAAAACTACCTGGTGTTAACTTCCACCTATCACGTGATTGAACAAAAGCCGACATGCAGTAAGGGATGGGGCGGGGGGACTTTAATGTGGCTTTAATTTGTTCATCTTTCCCTACTTTTGGGAAGTCTTGTGCGGGGTGAGAGGGGCAAGGTGCAGCTTTGTCTCTAGGAAACGTGGGTATGGGGTGGCTCATCATCCATTTCTCATGGATGTGTGGGACCAAGTAATCGTGGGCGATGATGCATAATGAGCTGGTGATGCTCACGTCCCTGGCTGGTGGATGTTGCAAAGCCTATGGAAGGTGCAGAGGGCAATGCCTGTTTTCACCCAGGCCTTGCTAACAGCATGCAGGACAGACCTGCGAACCAGCATCAGGATGGACGACAACCTTAAGGGAAGAAGGAGCCAGCTCTTGTGTCCTAAAGCAGGCTGGGTTTTGTCAGGGCTACCTTGCTCTCATAATCCTCATCCGTGCATGCCTGGTCTCAGCCTTGGATGTTTGCAACCCTGGCAGTGCCACCACCTACCAACACCCTCACTGACTGGGAGGAAGCGGGGAATTATTACAGCTGCCCCTTGCCTTCCTCCTGCCTCCAAACCCAGCTCCAGTCTGCACTTTCACCGCAGTTCACTTTGCTAGATGCCCGCAGCCCCCCTCCTCCATCCGGCTGGCAGGCAGGCCTCTCTCTGGGCGGTGTTGGCTCTGAAGCAAAGGGGAAATGATGCCTTAGTCTTGGCGTTGGCATTGGAGCTGCGGTGATTGCAGCTGCTGCAGACCGAGGCTGGCTGATGAGATCTGGCTCCCGGGCTCTTCCCTCTCCTCCCTGACGCTTCTCGTCCCGCTAATCATGTCGCAAGCTACCAGCGACAGAGTTCAGATCTGGTGGCGGTGGAGAGCGCAGGCTGCTTGGCTCCAGCGCAGGGTTCAAAGGCCAGGAAACAAGGACGTGCTGGAGAAGCTGATTAGACGGGGGGAAGAAAGTGCAGAGAGGGCTGTTGTCGCTGGGAGAAGGAGAAAGAGGTGGGAGGGGGCTGCTGGGATTGGGGTGAGGAAGACGAAGGACAGAAGGGAGGATGAGTGCAAGCCGATGGACCGGGAGGAGGAAGATGGCAAAGGAAAGAGGGGGAAAGGGGGGACTCAGAGCTCCCAGCTCTACTTGCATTGCACGGTCTCTTGGGGTTATTGCCTTCCCTAGTGCTTAGTCCACATGGGCTTGCCTAGGCGTGCGTGCGCGGTGGGAGGTACAGCGCCCACTGTCCTAGCCCATGTCGGGGAGAGCCCAGGAGCCGGCGGCTGCATGCTGGGCAGCTCCCTGCTTGGCTTCTGCGCTGCAGCATCTTCCCCTCCTGCACCGCAGCCGTCTCCAGGCAGCAGATAGACACAGCAGCTGGGCAGGGGATGCCAATTTGGGAGGAGGCAAACCAAGGAGAAGTGCGAATGATGGAGGCTTCTGTGACCCTCGTGCTCCAAATCCTGAATTAATCTGTAGCTGGAGGTAGGAAGAAATATAGCTCCAACACACGCCTGCATACACACCTACACCCTCACCCACTCCGCACTCATGCTGTACAGCTGCAAGCGCCTAGGTTCGATGCTTTGTCCTGCCAAGGTTGCTGTGCCCAGAGACCGAGATGGCCCCTTGCACTCTCCCTGTTTGGCTGCTCCTCCGTTGCTGTGAAATGAGGCAGCCCCTGAAACCTGAAAGCAGATGCCTCAGGGCCGGCGTGTGAATGCTGATCTCGAGGCTCTGAGGCAGTGATGGAAAGACACGTAAAGCCTCGGCGTCCTGTAGCGCTGTGATGCCCGTGTCCCATGGGCACACTGCTGCTTCACCGATGTCAGCTCAGGCATGCAGATTTGCTTTGTGCGCCTGGAAAAGTGGCCTCTTAGCATGCATCATCACACAGCGCTGTGTCACGGGCCTGTCGCTGGCATGCATGACGTGGTGTCCTGCACGGGCTCTCAGGAGGCCATTCCTCCTGTGCTGTCCTGTCATGGGTGCCCCATACAAACACATGATGCAGGGACACAGGAATTGCTCAAGCTCAGACCTGTGCTCCATCTCCATCTAATCTAACATCCCATCGCTGATGCTAACCAGCAGCAGATACCTCACAAGAGGCCTTAAATGAGGCCGATGCGAGATAACTTATCCCTAACTTTAATCCTCCAAGTCCCCAACAGTTGAACTGGCTTGAACCCTGAAGCATGAGGTCTAGTTCTCCTCTGAAATGTGTTAGCATTAACTGTAACAACTCCAGTGGTTCCTGTTATCGATATAAATGTCCAGGCTCTTTTTGCAGCTTGTTACGTTCCTGCCCTTACCAGCTTCCTGTGGCAGTGAGTCCCGCTGTCTTGTTTTGTGAGCAAATATTTCTTTTTGTAGATTTGGGACCTCCCATGTTTGATTACCACTGCATTTCTCTGTCACCTATTGTTTTATATGCTCTTATCACATCCTCTTTTATTTGCCTCTTTTCTGCATCCCACTCCTTCTGATATCTCCCCAGCAGAGTCTTACCAGGTCCTTCAGCATCTTTGCTGCCTGCTCAGCATCCCTTCGAATAATGTGAATCCTTTTTTTTTTTGGTAACAGGTGCTGCATGCCATAGGACTGTACCTTGTGTCTTGAAGCCTGGCCCATGACATGTTTAAGCTAATCTAACTGATCTTTACACTCATGGAAAAACAAAGGAGTAGACAATTGATGCTAAACCCTGAATTGGGGTAGCTTCACCTCAACTGGAGTAGAATTACCCCTGAAGGATTCAGGGATAAAACTACACAGATATCATTGACACTAGGGCTATCCCCGGGGGAGCTATTTGTTCTGCCCTCTAGTAGCAAGGCACTGTAATAGTGCCTACTGCATGTAGATGCCCTGGGATGTTTGCTGCTGTCCACTCTGGATCGCAGAGTACAAAACCATTGGAAATGATACCCATATACAGGTGTCGTCTGTCCAGGCCCTTGGCCATTTTGTCAGAAGACCTTGTCCCAGAAGGATGCATTAGTGGCACGTGGGACTCTGCCATGGGTGGTCTGTCAAGAGACCCATCTCTTAGTGATCACATGTGGCTGTTTCATTGGCACGTGTAACACCAGCACATGGGTGTTGAATTAGAGCATAGCAGGTGCATCTACATATGCATTTAAGCCTGACTAAATTTAATGCGCATTAAGCGATTTTTTTTTTTGGCAGGTGCCGACATATGCAGGGACTTGGCGCTAAAATTAGTGCCAAGTCCTTGCAGCCCTGCCATGTGCCCCTTGTGGCGGGGCAGACCTGGCACTAAAGTTAGTGCTGGGTTGCATCTTCACGGCATTAATGCAGTTTAACGGTTCACGCGTCAATTTGATGCACTTGCAGGGATCAAGTTTAGGCACGATTAGCCTAATTTCACCATTTTTAATGCTCCTTGAGGGGGCGTACATGTAAACACATGCCCATCATGTATATTCAGTTGGGCTGATGTGCATTAACATGTCTCATGTAGGCATGCCCAGTGTCATGTAGTGCAAAATTAAGAGCCTTTCTGGCATCAGGTGGTAGAACTGAGTTGCAGTATCAACATTTTGGCAAAACCCTCAGGGATGGGGGGTGGGAGGAGAAAGGGTGAGATGGAGAATAGTTCCCTTTCTTCCCATATACAAAACCTGATCTCCCAGCACACCCGTCTCAAACAGAAGACCTGTCTTTCCATTCCAGTTTCCCTGCAGTTACGAGTTTTTGCTATGTTTGCTTTACTTTTATTACAAGTTTGCATTGCACTCACCCCCTCCCCCAAAATGCTGGTCAAGGACTAGATGCCGGGAAATACAATCAGAGCCGCTCTTGTTATTGCAGAGTGTTTCACACAGTTGTTTTTCTTCTGTTACTAGCTTTTTTTCCCCTCCCACCTCACTTTCTTTCCCAGGGTAGAACAAATACAGTGCAACTGGCAGAAAATTGGCAAGCTTCAACGATCCAGAGGCAGTGATTTTTCTTCTAAGTAGCTTAATGGAGTCTATATATTTTTTATTGTTTTCTCAGCGTACAGGTTGATTGAGTATTTAAAAAAAAAAAACATCTCTAGCAAGCTCCCACCCTCCCTCATCTTAGCAGGCTGGTGTGTAAAGTCCACAGGTTTACGGGAAGTTGGCTGGGTCATGCACATTTTATGAATGCTGTCTGCCCAGTTTGGACATGTGCTGAATTGGGCGCAGTCTTTAATGAAGGAGGTTGAATTACACTCTAGGCTTGGCTTTTAATGGGAAGATTAAAACAGAAACAGGCGTCCCCTCAGTCCGCACCTTTGCTTTATTCCTTCCTCCCCCCTCCTCTAAAACCGTAATTTCTCTTACTGTTAATGCTGGAAAGACACTGTTGGGCCCTGACCTTTTGATGTCTTTATTTGCATCTGCAGGTTGGCATAGCCCCCCAAGAATTTTGCAATGCTTTTAGGAGCACCATGTACTGACTGTAAACCAAGAGTTGGACCAAAGAACCCCACTTGATTGGAGCATTATGAGATGGGCCTAAATGTCTCCTGGACTGTTAGGAGGTGAAGATTGGGTCATATGTCACTGTATTTAGGGGGAAAAACAGGGTTGTTTTGGTACTATCACTTACTAGACCTATTATATAGCTGGGAGAGATATTAGGCAAGCTTTTAAGCATAAAGTGCCCTTCATCAGGTCTGGGAAAGAAGCAGCTGCAGCCTAAGCTTAATACCAGATGAAACAATGAGCTATGTTTAACTCCTTTATGTCCTCCTGCATAGTTATGTTGCACATTTAGAGCTGCATGTGTTAGCCAAAGGCTGCAGATGGTAAACCCCCAAGGAATGATACTATACTTACATAAGCTTAGGAAGTGGATGTCGCCATCAGCCAACTTTTTTCTTCATGTTATCCATTTTCCTTTGTAAAGGCTGGATTTTGAAGCCTTCCGTGCTGTGGGAGGGTTGGAGTGGTGGTGTAGCTGTGATGGTCCATGCAGAGGACAATGCATGGATTTTTGGGGGGTTCAATAACATGTATTTCCCCCAAATCCTTGCATCTTGCATGGTTTCTAGACCATCGTGCCTGCAGCACCGCTCAACCCTGCTAATGAAATCGGGGGCGACTGG
The DNA here is from genome assembly GCF_030867095.1 of Alligator mississippiensis. Taxonomy (NCBI): domain Eukaryota; kingdom Metazoa; phylum Chordata; order Crocodylia; family Alligatoridae; genus Alligator; species Alligator mississippiensis. The sequence goes on from NC_081827.1 coordinate 7,905,321, forward strand.
AACAGTGCTTCTCAACCAGGGCATCCTGGGGGGCCTTGAGATCCTTTTAAGGGTGCTGCGGTATGCCATGCAATGGTAGGACTGGTAGGTGTGCAAACAAGATAAACCCAGGGATTTTGAATAGGAAGCTATAGTGTTCAAACCATTCTGACCTGCTGTGGACTTTCTGGGTGCTTTGCAGCATTTTTTCTCTGAAAACCACAAGCCGGCATTTTCTGATGGGCGTCGTGAGCCTGCAGAGGCTGCTAGAAGATGCTCTCCTAAATCTTGTGCTCACCTGATGGGGCCTGTCCATGGTGGGTCCTCTTCTGCTTCTGGCTGCCCAGAGGGAAGGTAACGGCTGCAAATAGCTCACTGTCCTGGCATGTATTCCCTCTGCTAGTGAAGCAGGTTCTCGCGTCTCCGCTATCTGATAACTCCTGCTGCACCTGGACCACGTGAATGAGTGCATTTCGGGGGTGCTCGGGGGGCTGTTCAGGATGAAACCCACTAGCTAGAACCCTTCTCTTTCCCATTTGCGCCACTTTCAGAGACGCTTGGCTTCTTAGGTTTGATTTTTGAGCTATCGCAGGTACAGATAGTACCATTCCTGCTCTGTAGCTTAGGTGATAAAGCTATTTCTGGCCTGCAGCCATACCAGCATGAGTTGAAATCTCCTCGCCTTTTGTAAGCCTAGCAGAGAGGAGCTGTCTGAGTGGGAAATCCCAAGGAACACGCAGGTGTTGCAAGAAAAAGGTGCTGATGAGTCAGTAGTTTTACAGCAGGGAGGTAAGGGGCTGGGAGCTCTGCCTTTCAAGAGAGATGCAGACCGGGGCCTTGACCTTGTGGCCATTACAGGGCCATTTTCTCTAGGGCAGGGATATAAGTCACTGCGCTTTGACCAAATGCCAAAGCAGGGCACTGCTCCCCTGTATCTGGGGCTTTGCACTTCATTTTATGCAGCAGACATCCTTCCTTTTTGGGAGCAGTGATTCTGTTGGTTTGCTACAGTGGCTTTGCCTTCGGGGAGTTTGGAGAAATAAGCTCGGTTTTAGCAGTTCCTGAGTCCCTGGAGATGTTTCTGCCAAATGTTGTGTTTTGCTTCTGATCTACCCGTGCATTGGTGAAAAGTCTGGGGGCTTGAGAGCCCTAGTTCGGACCTATAGAGAAGTCTTTTCAGTGTCACATGACTTAAACTTCTCCTAACAGTCCAGTATTTATGCAAACCTAAGCATTCAGAGTGCTGAAATCATGAGAGAGGATGCAGCACACTTTAGCTAGAGGTGGCTTTAGTGCTGCAGCCTTCACATTTGCACCCACGGGTCTGAAGCCCAGTCCTTGCATGCAAAGGTTTCTCCCTTGAGTTGGAATAAGTTCAGTAGATGGGACTTTAAAAACCCAAATCCTGTCTGCTCTTCATGGGTACTATGGTGGTCAGAGTAGCGTCTCACCCAGCCTCAAAATCTCTGAATCGGTGGATTTGAGAGAGGTCTGTGTCACCATACCTTGCCTCTTGGCACTGCTGTATGTCATCTCTCATGCAGGTTGGCTACCCTCTCTATTTGCCCAAAAACTGCACTTCGGAGCTGCTGTGCTATAAGTATAAAGGCCATGCATGTAAAAGTGCTGGCTTCAACTTGGGCATCTAACTCTATGTAGGCACCAAAGCAACTGGCCTGGTTTTCAGAGCCATTGAGAGTACAGGTGCTTCCTTTAAATGGACCTGGGCGTGCTCCTCCCTCTTGGGAATCAGGCTGCAGGCGGCTCGGCATGGGCAGTCAAACACCGAGGACCTAAACACTGGTGGCCGCTTGGACAATGTTGGCCATCACCTCTCTCTGCCTGTTTGTCTATAAAATGGGGATGAGGGCATTGATCTCCCAGCCTCACAGTGGTGTTCTGCTACCCCATAGGGGAGTGCGGGAGGGAGGTGGTTTTCCAAGGGTCCACATGGCAGGTTGCTCGACATTGCATCAAGGCCTTCGATATGTCGGAGCAGAGATACCAGCCCAGAGCAATGCTGCCTCTTGGCTCACTTCTAGCATCCTACGGTGCTGAAACAGGCCCACTGAACCATCTTCTTGGGTATCCCAGGTCCTGTACACGGCATCAGATTAGGTGTGAGAGTGCTTCTCTTGCTAGCTGTTGCCAAGACTGGAAGTTGTAAACCTCCCGCAGTGCCCCTGTTTCTGAGGACTGCCCCATGCCCGCTTCCCTGACCCCAGCTCTTCTAGTTCTCATCTCTCTGACTGTAAATGCGTCCTTTAGGTGCACCAGTTCTGCACAAAGCTGGAAGGGAAGACCACCTATCTGCATTTGGAGAGCGGAGACCATAAAATTAGTTTCCAAGGCAGAGCTCGTTCTTGGGCTTTTCTTTTTTTCAGCTGGCTTTTACAAGTTTTTCACTAGTGCCTGGATAATGGGGAGGGAGAGATTTTCCTCTGACTCAAACAATTGGATAATTAGCAAATCTTAAATTATTGCTTGAAAAATCCATCTAATGAGCTATTATATACATACCGCCAATTCTAGACAGAAACCGCAAAATACCGAATCAGATGTTTCTGACCGGACATGTCTTGAAAACAGGTTTTTTTTTTTCAGGCTAATTGTGGGTGTCTGGCACTTGCTGGGGAAATGCTGTTTGCAAGTTGTGTATTATGATAGAAAATGATATTCTCTCCAGTAGAGCAGAGTTAACCACCAGCACCTCTGGGTCCCATGTTTGCCGTTTCCTTAGACGCCGCTCCATTCCTTGTCCCACCTCGCGCTGATGTGGGTCTTGGGAGACGGCCCGGGCTCTGTGCAATGTGTCTGGTGCTCCGTCTAGGCGAAGAGGATTGCAGGTCCCAGCTGGGAGTCTGCCTATAAATCCCATCCACTTTAAACTGGTGCTAATAACCCAACATAATTAACACCTCATTGTCAAGAGTTTCTGTGCCTGGACCTGGGATTTTTCCAGTGAGAGGGTATTACGGTACCTCATCATCCAGGTTGCCACAGTGATCTAGGTCTGTGACTTGTCGCAATGGTATTTGCAATGAAGAGGCGTAATCCTAGGCTTCGGGTCCTTAAATCTGGGTTCTTTTCCTGGCTCTGCTACATTCTCGCTCTGTAATGGTGAGGAAGTCATAGGACCTCTATGCCTCCATTTCCCCATTCATAAAATGGGTACAGTAACCTCTCGCTCGCTTCCAGGGACAAAGACTTTATAATTCGGTCAATGGAAAATGGTCTCAAGTCTTTGGATAAAAGGGAAGTGTCATGGCACTCAAGTGGGAGTGTACTGGACCTACTCTAATTGAGCAGGGTGCAGCCCAGCTCATCAGTTATCAGCAGGGGTGCTGGGTTTCTCTTTAAAAATCACAAATTCCCTGATAAAAAAAATGGCAAATTGTCTGCTTAATAGCACAAAATCTGTGATTAAAATGAAAAGGCACTATATATATAGGTATCAGTTGAACACAATGTTTTATTGATATATTTACAGTTTTAAAGCAATTTGGAAGCCTACCGGTGTCTCAATCACTATCATAAAATAAACTCTAAAGACCTATATATGTTCGCGTTTAATTTTGGGGATTTCATCACGGAAAATCAGAGCTCCTGCTGCCCTCCTCACTTACCAGGATGCAGGTACAGCTGTGGTTGGCCCCACCACTGCTTTACGGTGCTGAGCAGCCCTGATATGCCGATGCCCCTCACTTGCAAGCCATGGCTTCCTCAGCCCTGCCAGTGCTCCCCGCTCACTCTCTGCCACCCCACCACTCACCCCCTCCAGGCAGCAGCTCCCCCTCAGGATGCAGTGGGGTGTGGGGTTTGTGGGAGGTGGGTATGGGGGTATGTAGGGTTTGTGGGCAGGTGTGGGGTTTGCACGGGGGGTTGTGAAGGGGTATGGAGGTGTGTGCGGGGTTTGTGAGTGGGTTTGGGGTTTGTGGTGCACAGCTTCCACGGTCTGCGGCTTAGCCGCAGGAGGCGGCAGGCCCTCCAGGTGCTCATGGCCACAGCAGGCATAGCCCCTGGCGGCACGCACCTCTGGCTGAGTCCCCGGCACTGCACATGCTGGCAGGGAATTGGCCTGGCTCACCGATGTGCAACTTCGCACCAGACGAGGCTGACTCTGTGCCAGCATGTGTGCATCGCGGCACTGCAGGCGGGAGTTGCATACCATCGGGCCAGGTGGGCTCCGTGCCTCCATGTGCAGCTTCCCACCGGGGTGCTGGAAGCCCCATGTGAAGGCACAGAGCTGGCCCGGCCTGATGGCACGTCCAACAAGGAGCCACATGTCATCAGGTTGGGCAGGCTCTGTGCCTCTGCAAGGGGCTTCCAGCTGCATGCAGAGGCAAACAGGAGCCCGCCAGACCCGATGGCATGTGGCTCCGTTCCTCCATGAGTGGCTTGCCACCCAGTCTGATAGTGCATGGCTCCCAGTCCATGTGCCATTGGACTGGGCTAGCTCCGTGCATCCATGTGGGGCTTCCAGCACTCCAGTGGGAAGCCGCACAAAGAGGCATGGAGTCGCGTACCCAGTGGGCTGGGTGGGCTTCTGCATGTGGCTTCCCACTGGAAAGCTGCAAGCCCCACCTGGCAGCACAGAGCTGACCGACCTGACCCGATGGCGCATGGATGCGTAGCAGTAGCGCAGCACATGCCCCAGCCTCTTGCACACCACAGTGTCCCCCGAGCTGCAGCGCTGCACCGCGGCCACTGCCTCCTCCTCGCAGGAGCAGGCGGCAGGTCAGGTGCTCCGGTTGCTCAACACTGCTGGGCATCTGCCTGCCCATCCCCAACCCCAGTGGGATGCAGGGATGCTGCCCAGCTTCTCCCGTACTGGCTCTGAGAGTGCTCACGGATGCCTCCCTGCTCCCTCAGCCCCCTCCCGCACACCCCCACCTGCCATGCTGGCTCTTCACCCAGCTTCCAACTCCCCCCAGCCCTGGCAGTCACCCCTTCCCACATCTGACCCCCAGCCCTGCCGGTGCCCCCCAGCCCCGACCCATTTTGGTAAGGGTGCTGTAAAGATGAAAACCGTCTACCTGGGAAGCCTATCTACCCCAGCAGACACTGGTGTCACAGAGTGGTGTCACACGCTCAATTTAACACTTACTAAGTGCGGTTAAGCTGTAAACAGATACACTTCCAAGCAGTTTAGCACATGCTAAATGCCCTTGTGGCATTGCAAAGTTGTTCCCTTTCTGGTGAGGGCTATCTCCTAACACCTACCACCTTGACTAGGGCACTAGTTCCCATGATTTACAGCCAGGGAAGTGAATGCGTGATGCTGCCTTCAGTCTGTTGTTGGAGGATTGCACAGGTGCTGGATGCAGAGAAAATAAGTTGTTTAGTGGGGCAGAGATGGAGCTGAATTTGCAGACTGATGCTATGATTTGGTTGTTCTCAGTAGGAAGTGAGTTCGAGGAAGAGGGCGGCCACTGGATAGGTCCAGGTGGATTTCCCTTCACCGCCCCTTTCCCTCGGAGTATTCACATAAGCTGACACTTGCCTGGACTACATGCAAGCCCGGCTCTCCGTATTAAGTGGTGCTGTAAGTCTGGCTAATTAATCCTCTCTGATCAGCCCAGCGGAGGTGGACAGCTTTTCAAAGCGAACCCACTCCCAAGCCCAGAGCGCTTGAGTTTTGCTGCTTTTTGCTGTGGCTCTTGACATTTTCCTTTCTGCTTATCTGCACCTCTTGCCCATGTGGAGTGTCACGCTTTGCTATGGGCAGGCAGTCTCTCTCCTTGCCTTCAGGACTGCTGCTCAGGTTGGCTGACACCGGGCCATCTGGGGCTTCCCAAGATGCCACTGCAAGCACATGCATTTCGGCAGTTGCAGAGCATCTCCGTCTTCCATATGTCCATTAATCCTCCTGTCACCCCTCGGAGGGAGGAGGGTGGGGGGCAAGCAGGATTACTTACGACGGGGGGAAGTTTAAAGACCTTGTCCTCGCTTCCATCAAAACTCCCTGCCTGCCGCTGTGCTCTTGAGCCTGTCTCAAAGCGCAGCAAAGGCAGCGGGACCTGGTTTGCTGATGTCAGCCGCTTTGTCTCAGGTGTCGAATGGGATAGAGTACAGATAAAGAAGGCTTGTTGCAAGATGGATGTGGAAAAGCAGGAAGCACAGGGTTGGAGACTGGCAGACTAAATTCTACTCACTTCTCTGTCACTGGCTCTGTGTAACATGGACAAATCGGTCAGTCCCTTCTTGCTTAGTGCCTCAGTTTTCCACTCTGTAAAATGGGAATCCTGGCACTTCCCCTAGCTGCATAGCAAGGACCATGACTGTGTTTGGCAGCATCTCCTTGGAAGATTGAATGGATTTTTTTGGAGAGAAAGAAAGTAGTTTATTTGTTTGAATTATTTTTCTTTTATCAAACAGGGGCTTGAGGGCTAATCAGATCATTAAAGCCTAAGTTAGTAGCACCTCCCCGCGGTACATAATTTGCATAATGACCGTGCACCACTTGAACCAGAAGTATTCCTTCTCTGGTCGTCTTCTTCCCTGCTGCGATGCGCCCAGGGGAGGGAGTTACCCGGAGGAACGAACGGCTCTGAAATGTTTCATCTGCATTCTCTCAAGCAGCCCGTTTCTCACAAGGAAACAAATCATCTCGTCAGGGCCAGCCGAGCGGAACCGGCAGAGTGGCAGTCTCCAGAAGAGCTCGTTCCAAATTAGGCAGGGTGTGAAAAATAATTCAAATGAGTTTAGGCCTCTCGTGGCCGGTGGAGGAAGCAATGGCTCGCGCTGCGGAGGGAGCCAAAATCGAGCTGAGCTTCCTTGAACAGTTTTGGTGGGACTCTTCTGGAAGGTTGACGCTCACAGATGATTTCCCTAAGTGATCCAACATGTTATTTATTCATTTATCCCCGAGCATTTTCCAAAAAACAAAAAAACAACAAAAAAGAGAACTAGAAATAACATAATAGTAATAAAATAATTCCTCCCAAATACCCATGCTTAACCCCACCTGCTAAAATAAAAAGCTTTAATGTTGCTTCCAGAGGATGGGCTGGTTTGGTCTCTGGTGGGCCTTGAGGGAGGCAGTGGGAGTTGTAGAGCGGAGGAGCACCAAATGCGACCTCCCACATGTTTTGGCTAAGTGAACTTGGTGCATTGATGGTACTTGCATTTGGGTGTTCTTGGCTCACCTTGGGGATCCTCATGGAGTATAAATGGTCTCTTTGGTAGACGGGACTTAGGTGGTCTCTTAGGTACTTGGAGACTTAGGTGGTCTCTTAGGTACTTGGAGACTTAGGTGATCTCTTAGGAAGATCCCCCATTCCCAGGGGATGCCGGATAACAGAGCTGTTACTGTACTGTTGTATTTCTTTATATTATTACAATAGGTAATATTATTATATACACTATTATCTGTCATTGTGACACAGTGTTATGTAATAAATAATATAGGAGTGAGATGGGGAGAGTTTGCAAGAGGCCACCATTCCTTTCCCTCCCATATATCCAAGTGGGTCTGAGTTTCCCATTTGCTAACACCACCTTATTACATTTTGGTGGTGTAAAGGCCCAAACGCCATTGGAAGGGAATGATATTTTCTCACGTGAAGTCCTATCTACATGGCTTCAGTATGCGTACGGTGACTTTAATGCAAATGCCATTCATGCCCCTGGTCTTTCTGTTCTGGTCTTGTCCACATCTGAGCAGGCTCAGGCATGGCTGGTTACTTCCAGGAAGACCCAAGGGACAACACGTGATTCCCGTGGGGCTGCTCTTCCTTCTTTGTTGGGGCTGTATCCCTGTTCCCACGTAGTACTAACATGTGCCAAGGCCCAGACCCCTTGTCCTCTGGCAGGTGTGCGGCATTTAGGTAAAATGGAAATCCACGATCCCGACCGCTTGTGTTCATTTTCAAAGTGTCTTCCTATATGATCCATTCGCCCATGTAGTTCTAAATTGCCCGTCCAATTGCTTTCTAAACTTCGAGAGCAGAGGGATTAATTTTGTGTCCAGGACCAAATTCTAATTATGTCTGTCTACCGAACTGCTCCCTTTTTTTCCTACAGTCCCTGCCCTCGTGCCCTATATCAAGAGTTTATCATGCAGCAGCTGTGTTTTACCCCTGTTTTGCCTTTCAGGGGTGATTTAAGTGATCCATGTGTCTAATCTGTGAAAAAGCGTGGGTCACCTTCTATCAATATAAGACAGTGCTATTGAAGGAACTATGTCTGTTTAGTTTGGAGAAACTGGAGGCTAAGGAGGGCGGGGGATTTTATGGCAGCCTTCCAGATATTTGAAAACTTCTATCAAAGAGGGAGAACAATTGTTTTCACTTGCCCCAGAGGGCAGGACAAGAGGCAAAAGGTTTAAACAACAGCAAAGCAAATATAGATTAAACCTGAAGAAAAACTTCCTCGCTGTAAGAGCAGCAGGGCAGTGGAAGAGGCTGCCCAAGGCAGTGGAAGACTCTCCTCTGACGGGGATTTATCTGGGAGTGAATCCAGCAGCTGGACAAGGGGGTGACTCTTGAGGTTCCTTATAGTCCTATGTTTCTGTTCTTATTTTACTGCTCAGTTTAGTTGGTGTTTTAAGTCCGGGCCTACGATATACGGTTTAATCTGCTTTTGCTTTCCCAGGGGATATTTTCATACCTGCAACTCCTGTCAGTGGTAATGGGAGCTGTATGTGCAATTCCAGTCCATCTCTCCCCTTCCCCCTATGCTGGATTCACACTCATTTGGCAGACTATGTGAATTCTGCATTGTATCCAGCTCTGCAGAGCTATGGGTGTGAAGGCTTCATGCTGGGGATTACAGACCAGTAGCAGCCGTGTATGGGGCAAGTGACTTTTCTAAAGAGCCACCAGGTCTGCTTGATGAAAAGCCCCCTGTGGCCATGTTTGTCGGGAGAAACTTTGACATCTATTGACACGTTGAGCTGTTCACAACGTGGCCTCTAATCCCTGCAGACATCCCAGAGGGTAGATCCCAACCACCAGATTGTTCCTACCTTAAAGGACTGGGAACTGAATTGGTGTCTGCTGCCAGTGAGGGCTGTGTCACACTCGGTCTATCCCTGACTGTATAGAAGGGCAAAGGGGAACAGAGAGACAGTGTGTATATTTGTGCATGCATACGTGCACGTACCCAAAGTAATATTGGTATCACAAACATTAATTTAGACCTACCGGGTCCTTGGGCCCCCACACTTCAGGATGGGGACTGTCCTTTTGCAGTATGTGCATGCCGCACACCTATGCACACACCTAAAATAGGTACAATGGTGTGCTGACCCCTGACTAGGGTCACTGGGTACAACTAAAAAATCATATATAGAGCATAGGACTGGGCGTAACCTCTGCAGTCATTAAGTCCAGTCCCCTGTTCTCACAAGGAACCATATCGTATATTTTTTATTCCCTTTCTTCCCTCCTTCCTCCTCCTCAAAATAAAAGACCCTTCCCCAAGCAGAGTGAGGGACAATAACAGTGGGGGAGAAGAGCCACAGACTCTTGTAGGGACTTTATTATTGTTCGACTGTGTTGGATGGTGGGCGCTCACAGACTACAATGATGGATGCAAACAAGCAGTGCAGAACCGTAAGACAGACAAGCAGACTCAGTTTTCACATCTGTAAAACAGGCATAATTCTTCCCTACCTCCTCAGAGCATTATGAGGAGCTCTAAAGCTTGAAGCCACTCTTTGCCCTTTGCAATTCCCCTATGATGCTGGTTGAATTCACTGGTATTTCTAAAGAGATGGAAGATGGCATGGAAGCCTACATGCAATAGTAAGAATGATCATTGTATGTTTAATTATTATCATCAATGTCATGCTAGTACCTGGAAAGAAACAAGGTAGGAGAGAGTATTTTCCTTTGGCATGCAGCGGGACAGGGGAGCTGAATAAGAGAACATGTACGTGAGACAGCTCGGATACAACAGTGACAGCCAGGCCGGAAATTCATGTATGAACGTGTAAAGGAAGAAAGATAATACAATAACAGTTTGGGAGGCTTGCTGGAAAAAAGGAGTGATGAATGGGAATGTGAAGGAGAAAAACCCAGCTAGATCCTAGGAGACAACGCTGGTCAGTAAAGAGGTAACACGATGGAGTCATTCTCCATAAGGTGCAAGTGCAGAGATTTAAAACGAGTTTAGCAAAGACATGATGACTAGGGAGGAAGCAGAGATCTCCACTTCGAGCAGATATTGGTCCCATCACTTCATCGCTTCCTACACTACTCGAAGGTGCTTGGATTGCATGGTGATAAGCACCGGGAAAAAATTTGGGTAGAGTAGCCAGAATGAAGTGCCCAGCTGAATATGGGCGGTAGCGCTGTGGGATGCAGGGTGGGAGGAGGGCGGCCGGGGACTCTGCCACCCCTCTCCCAGGGAAATGCCTGGGGTCATGAGACAGCCTTGGCCTGAGGAGCAGTAGTGTAGTATTGCGCCTCTGCGCTTTGTATACAAATGTATTTCCAAATGTGTCACGGGAAGAATTGGGAAACCTCTATAAGAAGTGATAAAAACACATAAGCAGCCACTGATGGGGGAGTCCCCGCCAGCAGGAAGCAAAGGCTGAGGGTCCACAAGAATCAGCACGAGTGACTGCGCTTGCGCTACTTAAATGAGAATCACTGGAAAGTTGCTGATTTTTTCATGAAAAGACGGAAACCAGATCTCTGAAGCCTCCTGCCCACTGGAAAGGCTATTGCTGGAGTCTCAGGAGGGATTTAGTTGGTCCTCAGCCCAGCAGCTTTGTCTGAAATGCTGAATGTTGCTGCAATTGGAGAAGCTGAAGCAGTAATTTTGCCCTAACGCAGAAGCTAAGCAGGGTTAGATCAGGACAGAATTTGGATGAGAGACTTCAAAAGCCAGCGGCTGCAAGAGCTGGTGGATGGCCTACTTCTCTCTGCGTCAGCTCTGCACCGTGCCAGTGCCTCAGCGTGCAACGAGAACGTGTTGTTTGAAACTTAGGCCCTGACCCCATATGTTCATTAAAGACCCCATAGCTCTTTCTTTTTTTTTCCTGGCAGATTTGTGTTATTAACCTTCGAGTCCTGGCCCTGTTCCAGTGTGAGTGATGTTGTTCAGGTTTCCTAAATGCCCAGCATGGTATTAGATAGAGGACTTTCCTCTACTTCCCGTCATGAAAGGATCTGTATCAAGTGACATGGATGGGGATGAGGCTGCTGGCGTGAGCGTGACAAGGAGGTCCCTGTAGGACACTGCTGCGCGTGCCCTGCTCTGAGACAGCTGAGATTTTCAGCAGAGGTGTAGGGGGTTTAGACCCCAGGAGCGGCCTCTTTCCTCTGACTCTTCCCTTCTGACTCCCTCTCCTTGAAAGCAAGATGTGCACCTAAATCCTGGCTGTATTTTGAGCAGCTTGTTCAGACTCAGCATCAGCTGAGTGCTGAGGTTGCTCCTAGAAATGCTGAACCCAGGTCACTGATGAGCGATATCTCCCGTAGGATGTGTTGGGGTGAAAGCTGGAGTTTATGTTATTGTATGTATTCCCCAAATTGCTTTGGGGACCCGGCTGGTCCTGGGGAATCTGCCCTTGCATGCTGCTGCTCTGCCCTGGAGCTGCTGGGAACACCTTGCCCTCAAAGTATGGTGTGTCCCAGCTAGCCAAGCAGCCCTGTGCCCTGCACTAGCCACTTGCCTTAATGTGCTGTCCTTTATAGCAATTATACCAGTGACACATATCTCCACCGGCTGAGCCTTCCCCGTTACACCAAGGTAACCACCACTTGGACCGTGCGACTACAGGGATGGGGAAACACATCAGCTTCTCTGTGAAGCCAGCACAGAGGACCCATGACCCTTTTTGGGGTCCCTGCAGACCGAGCGGCCGTGCGAATGCAGGACTGGTCTCGGCTAGGATCGGGCAGGTGGTTTGCAGCCTTTCATTTCCTGAACGTCTCTCAGTCCGGCGGCTGTGATCAGGCATCTGAATTGTGAATGAAATATTAATGACAATGGCTCAAGTTTGTGCGTTAATAATTTACGACATGATGCAGAGGCATCTCTGCTAACCAGGTGGTGGAGGAGGGGGACAGGCTGGGGGAGATCAAGGGATGCGGCTTGGGAAGCGGGCAGGATGTCATTGAAGAGCGTGGTCTGGGCGGGGGTGCGAGGATGGAGACGGGGGTCACGGAGAAGGAAGTGGGGGGTGCTGTTGCTAGGAGATAGCACGGGGCATGCAGAGGCCTGGGTTGTAGCCAGGGAGATGGATCCGGGGGGGCATATTTAGGGCCAAGTGAGCTAAAAGGGTGTATTGGTGATGAGCGTGGGGGGAGCAGCCATGGGCTCCTAGAGCAGGGAGCGCCCTTCCTTGGGTGCTCGACCTTGCAAGGAGGCTGTGCCGGCTGGATGGGGAGCCAGAGATGCTCAGGCCCTGGCCCCTGCCTCCCCCTTACACTGAGTCACCGAAGCTGCTCCTGCCACCGTGCCTGCTAATTCCTGCCCGTCTGAAATCCCCGTCCCTTTGCTGAGCAGCATTTTAAACTCCCATCCCTGCCCTCCAGCTTCCTCTTCATTTTCCGATCGATTTATTCAGGCTCCGTCTCCACCACATCCAAACAGCTCGGCTGCCTGCGTGCTGTCTGGCGATGCCTGCCGGATCGGTCACACGGTCCTTCCTTCCTGCCCGTCTTACCCCTGCCCCATCCCAGAGGGACAGGCCTGGCAATGAGGGGTGACCAGAGACATTATGTGGCAGAGGCAAGTCACCCTAAAGCAATGCCAATGAGGACCTTATTGCAGAGGGACTGGGCAGAGGCAAGTCAAAGGAAACAATTCCCACTGGATCCAGCCCCTAATGTGTGTGCTTGTGTGTGTGTGTGTGGTTCCTCAGGCAGATATTTATTGGTATTTGTGTTTCCTCTCTCAAACACTTCCTTTCCCCTCAACCGTGTTTAATATAAGGCTGCCCCACAGCTCTGGTAGGAGGGACCATCCTGAAGATACTGCCCTGGCCCCAGAGGGACTTGCTCTGTGCTCCAGTCACAGGACAGGGCTGTGGTTTGGGTCCTCACTTTACCCTCTTCCAAGTTACCCCCTGCCACCTTCATCTGGCCCCTGGTACCTTCAAGGCCAGAGGTGAGACACTGGCTCTGCTACAGTCACTGATGAGATCTGTGCAGATTGCAAGATTTCACCGCTGCCTGTCCTTTCTCTTGCAGTTGATTTGCTGCTTTGACTTTTCCCAATGCATTTCTTAGGGGAGCGAAGACTCGGCCATCTACGAGCATCCTCTATGAAAGGGCCCACAGTGCCACTGATCTCAGCATCGTGATGTATCAGGTATTGCCTGCATTACAAAACCCAGGCACCAGTTCAGCTAGTGGTTTGAAGGGCCTTTTTCTGACCCTGCTGAACTGGCTGAGTTGTTCTTGGGGTATTGCCATGCATGGTAGCGGCGAGCAGGGCCTGGAGAGCATCTCTCATTCGATGCACACAGCTTGCGGACAATGAGGGATTACTCAATATTGTGTATCATGGCTGGTCTTTCCAAACTCGGGGGTGGTCTGATGCCCTTGCTCCATTAGGCTCCTTTGAAAGAGTGTGGCAGAGTGCCAGGTGCTGTACCAGCAGTAGAAAACATGGTGTGTGCCCTGAGCAGTCCACTGCTGCGTATAGCTGGAACAGGACCCCAGTTCCCAACCCCTTCCAGCCTTGGAGAAGTTCAGGTTTGGATCAGCATCCAGGTCCATATTGCAGAGCTCAGACCCTCCCAGATGTTGTGCGGTGTTCCTGTTTGTCATCATACAGCGACTATATTCCACCCCAGAGAGAGCCGCATAGCAAAGCAGACCCCTGTCGTCTGCAAGCGCCTTTTCTGTGAGACCTGTGAGGCAGGAGTAGTACCGGGGTGGATGATGCCAAAGACAACCTGTGTATGCCTGAACCTTGCACTCGGAGTTAGGCTCAGTGGGTGTCTATACATGCGTGCTCCAGAGTGGAGAGGGGGTGGGTGCTTTAATTAGAGCGGCTCTGAGAGACCCTTTCAGAGCCCTTCTAATTAAATGATGCCTGCAGCATCATGTGTATTCAGCATCCCACACTTCAAAATGGTGGCAGGGGTGCTTTAACTAAAGCCCATTTAATGAGGTTTAAAGCACCCCTGCTGCCATTTGGAAACTCAGGGACGCTGAATGCACATGATGCAGAGGCTGCTGGAGCGCGCCAATTAGCACGTTCTAGCACACTCCTAGCAGACTTGATTAATTGAGTCTGCTCCGACACGTGCTAATTAGCACGCGTCAGAGCAGAGCTCCGTCGTGTGTATAGGTGCCCGGTGAGCTGTAATGAATTCGGCTTTGTTAGCCATCAACGGGCTCTTCTCCATCCCTTTCCTTGACCCATGGGAGTGATCATCCTTGACCGTGAGGGATTGCCCCCCAAATGAATAGGACTTCACCATCACCTGATACCTCCGGGGGCTGCCAAGCTCTTGCGTCTCCACTTTGGATGGCAGATTCCTGCTGGTCTCATACGGAAAAGGTTTGTAGACTTAAAGAGCAAATAGTTTTCCTCTGGGTTATGCATGAACCATCGTCTAGACCTGGCTGTGAGAATCCAGGCCCTGCTGTAGATCCTCCTTGGGACTGCTCAAAAAAACCAGGCAAAGGAGTTAATTGTCTGCTGAGTAATTAGCTCTGCTCAACTGTAATAAATGTCTAGGTTCTTGGTTTCATCTGTGCTCAGCTCCATGGGGTTTCTTTTAATGGAGAGTCTGCCCCTGGTTTCAGAGTGCCTTTTCATCCCCTGCCATCTCAACCCATCTCCCAGTTTACTATTTATTTTTCTCAGCAGCCAGAAACATGTCTATGAAGCCAGTGGCATCGATGGGACCACCTTGGGACTTGAGAATAAACGTTTTCCCTCTGGAAGATTTAGTGTTTGCAGGAGGTACGTGGACTAAACCTTCACTTAATTGAAGGAAAATGAAAAGAGACTATCCAATAAAGCAAACCATTATTCACATGGGATCCCAGAACCGCCCCCAGGAAGTCTCCAGCCTGCTGTCCACCCCTTGGTCATTGCTATTATAAGGATATATGGAGCCTCATTTCTAAGAGTCGTAGCTTTTCAAATGTCCCTGGGGGGGCATTGCCTGTAGCTGGGAATAAAGTTGGCACATAGCAGTGAATCGGGACTCCTCAGGGTGTCCCTTCAGCTTCGCTGGCACTCGGGATCGCAAGAGGCAGAGAGCTAGGGAGGTAAATGGGGTGAGGATCGGCCGATAACCTCAGTCCTCTTCCTCTTCAAAGTCTCGGGCTGCAATTCTGGCTCTACAAGGGTCAGTGGGAGTCTAGCCATTGACTTAATGGGGGCCAGGGCTTCCCTCTGGGATGTGATGAGGTGAAACAGGATGAAGAGGATATGGTCAAATTGCAGCCTCTTCTGGGGTGGAGCATGGCCACCTTGGAGCAAGATGGCAGGCGCTGGTTACTCCACGCACTTGCAGCTGTGAAGGGTGATTCGTGCAGATGGCGCCTAGATCATAGTCCATTATTGCATTACGTTTGCTTTGAATTGGCCACTTGGGAAAGCAGCAGCAGCCCTTGCTGCCTCGATCCCCGCCGGCCAAGGCAGTGAATGCCAACTGAGGCTGGCCAGGACCCAGCTCCTATCCTCCTGGATTATATCATCACAGGGTGGCTGACAAGGAAGGGGCCTGAGGACAGTCCAGTGAGGAAGCTGGAGTCTTGCACAGTCAGATCGAGCATCTCTTTCGGCAGCGTGGGACAGGGGGAGACATAGAAAACCCACCTAAACATGCTCTATTACTGGCTCAGCCTCCAGCCTTCCCCTGGTGATCGCAAAGGAAGGAGAGAGGAGGTCAAAGCAAATTCACAGCCTGAGGCCCTGACTTCCTGAGCAAAGACTGGGAAAAGCTTGGGGCACATGGCCAAGGGGTGGGAGGAAATGTGTCAAGCCACTTTGGCAGTTCTGGGGGTGGCAGAGGCCAGGAATAGCACTGCTGGGGAGCGTGCCCCCTTGGTCCTTGGCTGGCAGCGTGAGGATCAAGGGATGGGACTGTTGAAACGGGAGGAGAGCTGAGCAGACATCCAAGCATGTGGAAGAGATGAAGGGATAAGGGGTGGAGGGGAAGCCTGCAGGGCAGATGGGCCAGGTAAAGTTAGACACAGCCTCCAGGCCTTGACACGTGCTTCTGCACGCGGCATTGGGTTCAGGCTGATTCCCAGACAGGAGGTTGCAGAAATTGCTGGTTGCTACCGAGGAGGTTGATGACAGCTGGCTCCAGGGGCTAGCTCTGCTTGCATGCCCACTGCAGTGGATCCTTTGAGATCCTCTCCTCCCCACATTTAAACTCCAAGGTGACAGCAGCATGTGCTCTTTGCGGGCTGAGGATCTGCAGGAAACGACTGTGTTCAGAGCAGCCTCTGGCTGTTCAGCTCTGTGCGGCCGCTCCCAAGACAGGCAACCTGTTTGATTGCATGGCCAGACAAGCCCCTGGTGAATGGGTTCAAGGTGTGCTTTGTTTTGTTTCACTTGGCTTCAAGCAGTTACTTATCTAATTCTTAGGAACCAGGACTGTTATGAAAGAAGCTCGCACGCTGGGGGAGTGTGCAGGACACACATGGGCATCTTTCCAGGCATGTGTCCTTCTATGTAGAGGTGCATTTTATATGTATAACAGACTTGACTTGCCGGGGCTTGTCTGCATAGTGGAGTATGTTGGTATGTGTTGCGGCGTTTGTAACATATATTGTGTAGCTGCACCTCTATTCTGCGTGCATGTGTGTGTGGTGCTGCAGCTGTATTATTTGTGTGTGCATGTATGAGAGACGTCCTATGGTTCGTGTTTGCACATGTGTGCGTGCATTCAGGTGGCAGCTGTATTTGCTTGTGATTTTCTAGGTGCTTGAGTGGGGCTGTGTGTTGCTGTAGCTACATGCACACGGTGGGTTGGGACGTGGTATGGGGTATGTGCATTTAAAAGACAAGTCCATTTGTCCTCCTTGGACTGTCTCAGGATTACCGTGATCCTGGACTCTGCGCCATACAGCACTTCTGCTGACTGTGCCTCCTCGGGAAGCCTAATGCAAGTGTGGGGAGAGAGGCAGCAATGTGAAAGTTAGTTAAATTCTGGCTTCTCCATCGCGGTGCTACAGCGACCTTTGCTGAACCTGCTGCTCCTGCAAAAATGAGAACGATTTCTCACCTGAAGTGTGGGAGCTCGGAGCCTGTCATTTGGTTCGAGGCTGATGCCTAAATGCCTCGCGGTACCGTTCCAGCATCCGTAGGCCAAGAAAACAGAGTCGGAGTGGGTGAAGGGGCCCTGCTGAGTGCAGCAGGAGTGTTTGGGCAGAACAACTGGGGAGCAATATATGCAAGGCTGTGGAGCCTCTTATCCTCACCAGGCCTGTCTTTGCTCTCATGATTGGCTTTGTTCCCTGACGGTCTTGCTAGATTTCCACCTTGCCACAGCTGGTGGTTTGGTTGCTGGCTGGAGACAGAGAGATAAAAAGCATGCACGCCTTTAACCAGGGCAGCCTGCAAGGATGTCCATGAGCAATGACCCAGGGAAGGCAGTGTGCCAGTGACACGCCGCGCTACATCGTGATGCTGCTGCACGAGCCGCTCCGATCAGGGCTGCAGTGATGGGTGGCTTGTCTTGGGATAGCAGGGTCGTGTCTTCACAGGCTCCTGTCCTTCTAGCCAGACTTGGACCCAGCGGTATGCGCCGTGTCTCGATTTGTTATCAGATATTATAGGTCCCAGAGACTAATCAAAGGTTGAAGAGCCATGATCAGCAGGTGGAAGTCCAGAGAGGGATTTTGCTCAAGGTCCATCATGCTGCCGTGGTGGCCTAAACAGACACAGGAGCTGAGTTTGAACCCTGCAGGTTAAGGGTAAAGCCAGGGGGTGTGGGGATACTGGCTCCCCAGACCTGGCACCCTGTAAAGTGTAGCCACCTCTAGGCAGGATTGTGCTGGCTCCCGGACCAGCCCTTCATCCTCAGGGCACTGAATTGGTGCCGAGCACAGCAGAGAGGTCAGTGCTTAGAAACTAAGGCTTGCAGAAGTCAGAGATTGAGAAATTGTATTGCCTTGCCCTTCATCGAGTACAGTATGTGGGTAACTTGTCCAGCCTAGCCAAAGGTGACTGGTGAGACGGAGACTCTTCCCCGTTGTGATAGACCTCGCTGTCCCTGTGGGTCAAAGGAAATGATTGATATTCTTCTTTTGGGCAGCCGCGCTCTTGCAGCTCCCTGCTTTTCTGCTGCTTCTCATTGAGCTCTGGGTAGGTGGACTCCTCTCACTCCTGCTCCAACCGGTGTGTGGGGGGAGCCTGGACTAACTTCTCAGTAGCTGGGGTCAGCACGGGGCAGGAGAAATGTTAGAGAGCAACCAATTTATTCATTTAGCATTCAGAGCAGTGTCCTCTGGGTTCTCAAGCTGTATATGCCCAGTGCATAACAACAGCACCGGGCCGCCGGGGCTGGAGAGAGAGGGCCGTACCTTTAACCCAGGCGCGCGCGGTGCGATGCATGGATATGTCCAATTTGCTTCATGCAGCACACACCACTGAAAATGGGTCTGAGAGGTTGAGAGAGCTGAGGTATTTGGCGATGAGCTCTGGGGAAGGATCTGCATGTGCGTGTGCAGAGGACAGAAAGTCATCCTGTTTTGAGCAGTGCACATAGGAGGAAGGCTATGAAGATTTTCCACGCAATGGTGTCATGCTGTTTCCAATCAGTAGCTAGGCTGGGCAGTGACCTGGGTCTCCCGAATCCTTGGCTGGTCTGCTAAAACAGGACCGATCTTCCTCTCTAATCCAAAATCCCCAGGCAGACCAGGCTCAGCATCGTACCATCCATGCAGAGAACTTTCTCCCTGAAAACCAGCAGAAGTTATTTTTTTCCCCAGCAGTTGCCACTGTGTGTAAAGTATGTGACAAGCTCTTTAGCTTAATACCCAAAAGGATGCAGCCACACCCCCCTAGTGGCGCTAACAACATAATGTAAAAAGAAATTAATCCATCTGCTAAACCTCAACATGTCATCAGATAATTATCAGCGCCATATAATCTCCTCCAAGGAAGATCTTATTATATTAAAAAGAAATTGGCCTGCACTTTAGCTGCAAGAATAACAATGTACTCTTTAAACAAGATTTCACGTCTCGGCCTTAAAGCATCCGCTGATTTACCATAAGCGGCTTTTTGGCTGGGAAGATTCAATTTTTCTTTTTTTAAAACTATGATTTGTTTGTTTTTCTGTGAGTTTGTGCCTGGGTGTTTTTCAGCGGTATTGTCTTGAGCTGTTTAAGAGTCTTTTAAAATTCAGGCAGCTCTACTTAGCACAGTTATCGGAGTTCACAGATTAACCGTAGGGATGAGCAAACCTGCTCTGAGTTTAGTAGCAGCTGATTTAATTTCGCCCGGTTCTCGGCGGTTACCGTGGATCTGAACAGAAGTTGCAGTGCTCCAAAAGGGGTTCATTTGCTAATCCAGCCTGCTCGGAGGTCATGGCCCTAACCTTATGGTCTGAGTTGGTGAGGGTTTCATGATGTAGTGGAGAGGCAGCCTTGCATACGGGATAGACCACTGCACCTGTTGCAGAGGACACCTAGATTTGTTCCCCATCTCTGCTTAATGATGTTGGGCAGGTCACTCCCTTTTCTGTGCCTCAGTTTCCCTGCCTGTGAAAATGAGACTGAGGATTCAGCCCTCCTTTGTAAAGGGCTTCGAGCTCCACGGATGCAAAGCAATAGGTGGTACTATTGAAATCTGGTTTCGATTGCCTGTAAGCGATGCCTCTCTTGAGCACTGGTTCCCAAACCTGGACCACCGCTGGTCTGTAAGGTGCTAGGGAAGTGTCCACAGGTTGCGTTGGGCTGCGGGCACCTTTCATCGTGCTCTCACAAGTTTGATGCTCCGGGGGCATTATGATCTGTGGGGAATCCCTTGGTCCAGAGCGCTTGGAAAGGCCTCTGCCGTACAGCACGTTCGGGTAGCGTGCTCGGTCTGATTCCAGTCTCCGTTAAACCCAGCGAAAGTAAGGGTCTACAACAAAACAAGTCACCATTTTCCACATCCATTCGGTACTATCACATCAACCCCGGTCAGGGAAGGAAGCTCCCTCACTCTTCTTATTTAAACAGTGTTTCTGTACCTCCTTAAATTCATGCCCCTGGAAGCAGCCAGCAGGACCGTGGTGCCTAAAGACTCCAGCTGTAATCGGGGCCACGTCCTGCTGGGTTCCTGTACCAACCTAGTGAAAGCAATACCTCCAGTGTGGCCATTAGAGATGGGAAACTGAGGCAGAGATGTGCAGGATTGCAGTGGGTATCACACCAGATCCAGAAACTGAGCCAAGATCACCAGGGCACGAAACGCCAGCCTGGTTGCTAGGACGAAGCCATACCTTTTCTCTGGCACCTCTCATTAAAGGCAAGCAAAAAACCCCACAGCCCTCATCTCTTTCAGTTCATGAGCAACATTTAATTGAATTGAATTGAATCACAACCCCCTTTCCTTCTCAGAAGCTGAGGTGTTCAAGAAGAGATTAGACAGGCACCTAGCTGGGGTTATTTAACCCCAGCGCTCTTTCCTGCCCAGGGCAGGGGTCGGACTCGATGATCTCCAAGGTCCCTATCGGCTCTAGAAATCTATGAAATCTGTGAAGTTGGGGAAACATTAGTCCCATTTAGCAGAAGGATGGATGGAGCTGCAGGGACCCTCAGGCTCAGAAAGCAGAGTCATGCCGGAGAAGAGCCCAGGAGTCCTCCCTGCCGGTGCCATCCTCCAACACCGCTGCCAGGTCTCAGCCGATCCCTTTGCAGCTCTGGCAGAAATCCCCTCCCCTCATCAACCCAGAAGCAGCGCTGAGCAATCAGCCAAGTGCATTGTGTTTTGCTTGATTTAGTGTTTGTTTTTTCCTGAAGCATAAGCCCGAGGCGACTGCCAGAAGCAAGATACCAGTCTGGAAGGATACTTGGTCCGATGTGGCATCACGAGCCTTGCGTTCCTCTGCCAGCAGTGCTTATGCTGATCACAGTT
The DNA here is from genome assembly GCF_030867095.1 of Alligator mississippiensis. Classification (NCBI taxonomy): domain Eukaryota; kingdom Metazoa; phylum Chordata; order Crocodylia; family Alligatoridae; genus Alligator; species Alligator mississippiensis. The sequence continues at coordinate 7,926,300 of NC_081827.1, forward strand.
AATGGACCAGGGGCTGCTCTTTGCATGGAGAGGCACTAGAAATAATCTCAATTAAAAAGGAGTGTTGAGCAGAAGCTCCTGACCGGGAATGTGAAGTGACAGGCCAAGCGTGGGCTGAGGAGCCCTGCACAGGTTGCGTTAAGTGATGCTAATACGGTAATTGCAGTCTGGATTCCTTCGAGGCAGCTCTCCTCAATGATTCATGCACAGAGCAATTCCACGCTAGCCCCAGGCTGGGAGCCGGAGAAGAGGGCCATTGCTGGTGGTGTCTTGCCTTGCAATGCTTTGTCCTAGGTTCTCCATTTTTTGCACCCTCCAGAAAGACACCATAGCAAGGAACTGGGACGTTTCTATTACATTTTATTCCATGGAGGCTCTTGAATGGCATGTGTCAGTCCGGCGACTGAGCACTTTTTCATACTGCATTAAGTATGTAACAGCAAGGTTGGGTCTAAACCCTTGCTTAGGAAAGGACCATCCCTTTCTAAACCCCTTCAACCAAGTGTCCGTCTAACCTGCTCTTAAACATTTCCAGCGTCTGAGATTCCACCGCCGCTCAAAGAAATCCAGTTCCCAATCGGTCCCAGTTAGCCCGACCTCTTGAAAACCTCCAATGTAGGAGGTCCCGCTGTTTATTCCTTAGCTGATGCTTGGGACACTTTCGTGGTTAAGATCTGTCACACGCTTGTTCTTTCATCCCATCTCCGTGGGGAAATGTCCCACCACAGAGCACTGTCTTTCCTAGGCTTTGTTTCAAGCATACGTGTTGTGTGCGTGTGTTCGAGAAGGCAGGTCTAGGGGACTCCGCCTGACATTTGCAGAGAGCAGTGGTGGCATGTGATGGTCTTGAGCTCCTGGAGGAGTTTGTCACCTTCTCTCGTGTTGGAGGATCCACAAAGAAGGAACATAAATAGGGTGACCCCTTAGCAGGGTTTTTGGTACCAGCTCAACGAGGGCCATCCGGGCTGGCTATGAGCAGTGAGATTAGTAGCTGGAGGGAGTTGGCTTGGATGCTTCTAAACAGCTCTGCCAAGTCCTGTGGCCACGGGTGATTTTAGCAATTGGTGAGCAGCCAGGGGAGCAGGCAAATCAGTGCACCATCTCTGCACCGAGCCATGCAAGGCATTATAAGCTGTGTCCCAGGCAGGCTGCGCTGCTCTGTTGCCATGCCTGGCCTTGTTGCATGGTACTTGGGGTTTGTGCTAGAGGCTGCCCATAAGGCCTTCATGCCAAGGAAGGAGAGAGATTATTTGGAGGTAATAACTAGGATGGGCAGCAGCTGTCTAAGGGGCGATTCATGCTGAAAAATGCTTTGCCCTGCCTGAGTGCCAAGTACTCCTTGGTGGATGCCAATCAGTGCCACTTCTAGGAGGCTCCAGCCTTTCGAGCTCTGTACAGGCGTCCCTAAGCCCTCCAGCTCTCCTGAGAGGCAGGGGGATCCTGTCCTTAGACACTGCCAGGGGAAGGTATCCTAACCTGGAGCCTTCGTCCCCAGTGCACAGCAAGGAGCCTAATCCCTTTTGCACAGGTGAATTCCCTTCTGCATAGCTGAAAAGCCAACTTTGACTCACTCAGGGAACTCATGGGCAGGATCCCCTGGGAAGCCAGACTGTGGGGGAGAGGAGTCCAAGAGAGCTGGTTGCATTTTAAAACAAAACCTTACTGAGGGTGCAGAAACAGATCATCCCGATGCGTAGGAAAACTAGCAAGTATGGCAGGAGACCAGCTTGGCTTAGCAGGGATCTCTTCAGTACACTAAATCACAAAAAGGAAGCTTATAAGAAGTGGAAACTTGGGCAAACAATTAGGGAGGACTATGAGAGTATTGCTCAGGCATGCAGGGATGAAGTCAGGAAGGCCAGAGCGCAATTGGAGTTGTGGGGGCCAAGCATACCATAAATCAGATCTGCACCCTCCCCAAGTGCCTCTCCCATTCCTTTCCATTGCCTGATTCGCTGCTCTGCTTTCAGCTTCCTTCCCTGCGCTCCCTGTCCATTGTTGCTGTCCTTTCAGTTCCCTGCCCTATGCTCCCTTGCCTGGTTTGCAGCTCTGCTTTCTGCTCCCTGCTCTATCTGCCACTGTATACCTGTCCCCTCCCTGGTCTGCCACGTGCCACATGCAGAGGCTGCCACATGTCTCCGGTTGGCCACCGCCAACCTAAACGGTGACTCTCACTTGCCCCGTTTCTAGCCAGAGCTCACAGATGTGGCAGGGCTATAGATGGGATGTGGTTTGGGAGGTTGAGCGCAGCATTAGGAAAGCCATACTCTCTGGCTGTGGGGGTGGCTGGGGATTCAGTTCTGCTTTGCAAGGAAGGCGAGGTCTCTAGATCCATGCTAAGTATTGTGGGCTATTGATTTTTCTGATCTCTCTGGACAGTACAAAAGGTTCTTTTACTTTGAAACAGCAGATCACAGGAAGCTGAAGCCCTCGAGCTATTCAGAGGATGGGGCCATGTTGGCTCCCCACCCTGCTCCCTGCAGTATGCCTCAGCTTGCTCTGGGTGGGCTCTTGAAGGACAAGAGGAAAAATTGGCTCCTTGCACCATAAAACCTGGCAGTATCTCTATTCCCATTGCTGTAGCAAGCCAGCTGCTCTGGGGCTGGGCAGCATATAGGAAGTGAGTGCTGTGGTTGGCATAAACAGCGTTTGTGCCCTCTGGGTGGGGTCCTCCCTTCCCAGGGGAGGGACATCAGTCTCCAGGTACGTAGGAGGCCTCTGGTCCTGGGGGGATGTTAGGCTATGCTAAACTTTCAGTTCAACTTTCCCATAATAGCAACTTGGTACCCACCCCCTTACCCTTGCCCCTAGCCCTTCCTTGTACCCCACAGCGATGTTTGGCCAGATGGCAAAGCTCTTGGGGACAAAAGCTGATCGGTTGTGGGGAGCTCAGTGAGCAATGCAAGGCACCCTAACTGAATGGGCCCTGTGGTGCTCAGGCACCTGTCTGGGTTTAGCCCCAGTGAATGCCAGGGTGAACGTTTTGCAAAACACAAAACCAGAGCTCCCAGCTTTGCGCCAGGTGGAAGTCTCTGCCTGCCCACTCTCTTGAGGGGAGGAAGGGACCCTCACTTAGTCAGGGGCCAAGCCTAGCTAGGAGATTGTGTTGGGGAAGGGGGGATCTGTATAATAATTCAGTTGAGCAAAAGGACTGTTTCATTCCCTGGAAAAGCCTGACGTTCTTTCTGACAGGGAGAGCAAGAGGGCTGAATCAATTTGTGAAGGCAAAGAGTGCTGCAGTTCAGGCTGTCAGGAGCCTTCGTCCCCAGTGCACAGCAAGGAGCCTAATCCCTTTTGCACAGGTGAATTCCCTTCTGCATAGCTGAAAAGCCGACTTTGACTCGCTCGGGGAACTCATGGGCAGGATCCCCTGGGAAGCCAGACTGTGGGGGAGAGGAGTCCAAGAGAGCTGGTTGCATTTTAAAACAAAACCTTCCTGAGGGTGCAGAAACAGATCATCCCGATGCGTAGGAAAACTAGCAAGTATGGCAGGAGACCAGCTTGGCTTAGCAGGGATCTCTTCAGTATACTAAATCACAAAAAGGAAGCTTATAAGAAGTGGAAACTTGGGCAAACAATTAGGGAGGACTATGAGAGTATTGCTCAGGCTTGCAGGGATGAAGTCAGGAAGGCCAGAGCGCAATTGGAGTTGCAGCTAGCAAGGGATGTGAAGGGTAAAAAGAAGGGTTTCTACAAGCATGTCAGCAACAAGAAGAAGGTCAGGGAAAGTGTGGGTTCCTTACTGAATGGGGGATGCAACCTAGTGACAGAGGATGTAGAAAAGGCTGAAGTGCTTAATGCTTTTTTCACTTCGGTCTTCAAAGGCAAGGTCTGCTCCCACACTACTGCACTGGGCAGTGCAGTTTGGGGAGGAGGTGAGCAAACAACAATGGTGAAAGAACAGGTTAGGGACTATTTAGAACAGCTGGACATGGACAAGTCCATGGGGCTGGATGGGATGCACCTGAGGGTGCTGAGGGATTTGGCTGGTGGGATTGCAGAGCCACTGGCCATCATCTCTGAAAACTCATGGCTATCCTGAGCAGTCCCAGATGATTGGAAAAGAGCAAACATAATGCCTATATTTAAGAAAAGGGAAGAAGGAGAATCCAGGGAACTACAGACTGGTCAGCATCATCTCAGTCCCTGGAAAAAGCGTGGAGCAGGACCTCAAGGGATCCATTTCTAAGCACCTGGAGGAGAATAAGGTGATCAGGAAGCATCAGCATGGATTCACCAGGGGCAAGTCATGCCTGACCAACCTGATTGTTTTCTATGACGAGGTGACGGGCTCTGTGGATGCGGGGAGCCCAGTGAATGTGATATACCTTGACTTTAGCAAGGCTTTTGATACGATCTCCCACAACATTCTTGCAGGCAAGCTAAGGAAGTATGGGATGGATGAACTGATTGTAAGGTGGAAAAAAAACTGGCTGGAGCATTGGGCTCAGAGGGTGGTAATCAGTGGCTCGGTGTCTAGTTGGCAGCCAATATCAAGTGGAGTGCCCCAGGGGTCGGTGTTGGGGTTGATTTTGTTCAATGTCTTCATCAGCGACCTGGAAAATGGCGGAGTGCACTCTCAACAAGTTTGCAGATGACACAAAGCTGGGGGGATTAGTAGATAGACTGGAGGGTAGGGCTAGGATTCAGAGTGACTTAGACGAATTGGAGGATTGGGCCAAAGGAAATCTCATGAGGTTCAACAAGGACAAGTGCCAAGTCCTGCACTTAGGAGGGAGTAATCCCATGCACCGGTGCAGGCTGGGGCTGACTGGCTGGGCAGCAGCTCTGCAGAAAAGGACCCAGGGGTGACAGGGGACAATAAGCTGAATATGAGCCAGCAGTGTGCCCTTCTTGCCAAGAAGGCCTGTGGCATCCTGGGCTGCATTAGTAGGAGCATTGCCAGCAGATCAAGGGAAGTGATTATTTCACTCCATTCAGCACTGGTGAGACCACATCTGGATATTTTCGGGCCTCCCACTACAGAAAGGATGGGGAGAAATTGGAGAGAGTCCAGCAGAGAGCAAGGAAAATAGTTGAGGGCACATGACTGGTGAGGAGAGGCTGAGGGAACTGGGCTTATTTAGTCTAGAGAAGGGAAGATTGAGAGAGGATTTAATAGTAACCTTCAACTACAGGCAACCCCCACTTAGCGTTCTTAATTGGTTCCTGATAACTGAGCATTAAGTGAAAGGAGCATTAAGCAAAACTGAAAGTATTTGACGACTCTGGATGGCGACCGCAAGTGGTTTTGATGACCCAAGATGGTGACCGTGAGCGTTATGGCGAAACTTGCTGAGTGCTACGTGGAATCAGGTATCAATTTAAAATGAGCGTTATAGCAAAATGGCACTAAGCGAAACAGCGTTAAGTGGGGGTAGCTTGTACATGCAGGGGGGTTGCAAAGAGGATGGAGCTGGACCGTTCTCTGTGGGGGCAGATGGCAGAACAAGGAGCGATGGGCTCACATTGCAGCAAGGGAGGTTTAGGTTGGATATTAGGAAAAACTTTCTCATGAGGATGGTAGTAAAACACTGGAACAGGTTACTTAGAGAGGTGGTGGACTCTCCATCCTTGGAGGTTTTTAAGACCTAATGAAACAAAGCCTTGGCCGGGATGATGTAGCTGGGGCTGGTCCTGCTTTGAGCAGGGGGTTGGACTAGATGTGACCTCCGGAGGTCCCTTCAAACCCTCATTTTTCTATGACTCTCTGAATTCACATTTGCACCCTTTTCTTTTCCTGTTTCCTTCCGAACACAGGTCCTGAGTATCTCTCCCCGCACCTCCCCCTTTGCAAACTCCTTATGCCCAGCAAATACAAGTTACCTTGCAGTGGCACGCATGTTTGTCCTTTAACTCTTCAATTACCAGGGCGACCGCTGTCCTGGCTGTGTCACTGGGCTGTATTATACATACCGCATGTGATGGTCCACAGGTAACTTAATTCCTTGAGATCACTGGATTTCTATTTTGGGGGGTGTGCATCAGAGACGCCTTTCCTCTGCTTTCTGGCCAGTGTGGAAAGGCATGACTGTGCTTCCAAGAATTTGCTTTGAGGTCTGAATGACTCATTTAAATTTAAGGAAAACTGCCAAAAAGAATAAACATTAAATCTCCGGGATAAAGGGCACAGTGTGTGTATCTCATCTCTCAGAGGCTGCAGCAGCTTGGAGAACCAAATGGCTGCTTTGGGGATTTTCAAAGCGCTCTTAGGCACACGGGTTGTATTCCTAAATCAGTTAGGCTACTGAATATCCCTCCTACCAACTTTGCAGGCGCGCATCTTAAAACTATAAAAGTTTGAGACACAAAAAACAAGTGCTGCATTTTCAATTTGAAAATTTCCAGGAGGAAGGGAATGCCTCCATGGGAATGTATCTATGTTAAATGCAATTTAATTGTAAAAAGCAGAATTCAGATGAATTGTTTCAGTGATGGTGAAATGCTGTTTCAGCATTTTCAGGCATTTTTATGTGACTTTTTTGGCTGCAAAATGTCCTCTGTACTCTTGCTATCTTATCTTTTTAACAAATCGGAATTGCAATGGAAACTTTCGGCGTGATCGAAATGAAACAGTTTGATTGACCCCCGCATCGTATTTCTTCTAAAAATGTCATTTCATTGGAAACGCTGGAAGTTGACCCTTTGCTCCGACTTGGAAAGTAAATAAGAGCAAATCTCTAAATTGAGGCATTTCCTAGAAAGCCAAGATTGTTACGCAGACAGCTCCACTTGCAAGCTGCCCGTCCCAAACGCCCCTCCTTTCTCCCCTTGAGTTGACCAACTCCTTTACACTTACAGTAATGATTCAATTCACAGCCCCTTTGTGCAGATGTCAGGGTGTGTGTGTTTTTGTGCCCTCTCATACAGCCATGAAGGGAAGCATGATCTGGCTCGTCGTGTCATTAAATGTTTCCAGAAGAATGATCAGAGATCTGAGCGCTAGTTTTCATAAAAAGCATAAAGGGCTCCCAGAGACTATCAAGGTTTTTCAGCTTTTCTTTTCCTTCCTATGGAGCTTTTCAAGTGGTAAACCAGGCTGCGCATCGTTTCCAAGCCGGAGGAGGAAGCACGGCTCTTTAAAGAAGGGCAGTGCCGCGCTTTGCCGTAATTAAAGCAAGGAGTACGATGTTGTGTTCACGTACGGTCATTATAATGTCTTTATAAAATGCAGCTGCCAGCCGTCAGATTTGAGCCTAATCTCCCTGGGTGAGTGAGGTCAGCTCACCTCGCCAAATGTTCTCGAGCAGGGAGCGAATCTGCGCTGCCTTCGTTATTGCTCCAGCTTTTTTTAATCTTTGGGTAGCTGAGGTTGCGCTCTTCCCCAGCACGTGCTGGTGCAAACTGGGAGCAGCTCAGTGGAGCCAATGCAGATGCCGAGGGGGAGGCTGCGGGAGTCAGTCCCGCGGTTTCTGAAAGGGAGCAGGTTTCTGCAAAGAGAGTTATTAGCTTTGGGTCTTGCTTCCACCAGAGTCAAAGGAAAACGCCATTGGTTTTTAAAGAGGGTAGGGACCAATATCCTTTGCAACGGATTGGGGGAAAAGGAAATCTGGTTCTGTGTAGTGGTAATGACGGTGGGTGTGATTTCAGCTCAGGTTCACCTGCCCCATCCAGCTTTGCCTACTTAGCTCAGGGACTGCCGGCTGCGTTGCTGCACTTGGTGTGGGCTACCCCTCCATACGTGGGTTTTATGTGCGGCGGCAGCTCCAGTGCTACCAGTGTTTGCACTGGTTAGTTTAAAGCTAGCTCCGGTATTTGGCGTGGGCTGCAGCTGCAGCTGCACAGCAGGGATGGGATGAGGATGGATTGAAACTTTGCCCAGGTGTGGTGAGAGTTGGAGCTGGGGATTCAGTTTTGGTCACCGAGAAGGCTAAATGCACCGGGGGAAAAGCCAACCCTTTGAAGAACAACAGAGCCAAGCGTTACCCCTTCTCTTGGGTCTGACCAACCTGCCTGCTCCTCCACCCCTGAAACTAGTCCCCAGTCCCTTTTAAGAAATATTCCTCTCCAGACACGAAGGGTTGAGGGCCTGCTCCAAAGTGACTGAAGTCAGCAAGAGGCTTTCCATTACCCACAGCGGGCTTTTGATCAGGCTCCCGAGAGCTTCTCTTGTAGCTCTCATTAATTATTCAGCTTTATTAACTTCTAATTAACATGGCCATAGATCACGGTGTATGCCTATTTATCGATGTAGTGCTGCCGGCAGCCTCGCAATGACTCTCTCTGCCCCCTGCATTGTTTGCTGGCAGGGTTTCCTGGGCAAAGTGCAAGCTTGAAAGGGATGTGACAATCTGCTTAACGGAGGCCAAGCTGCAGGCGCCGGGCCCTGCCATCCCCTCTGCAATTATGCTGTAGTTAGGGCCAGGGTCACGGGAGCCGGAGCATCGGGCGTGTTTTTGCCACGCTCTGAAGAGCATTGCCTTCTGGATTCAAGTTCACTTGTTTGCTGGGTTGTCCCATCCCTGCTGTCATCTGACATCCTGAAAGCTTAGAGAGTGATGCCTCTTCCCCTTGCATCTCAGCTCGAGACTCCCACTGGGATCCCTGTGGCAGGAGCTTAGGAAATACTGAGCTGAGCTACTGCACCTCCTCCCAAGGGGAAACCTCCGAGTGCTGCGGGGATTGGTACCCTGATCCTTAGGACTCCAGGAGCCCTGAGAGGCAATGAAGCATCACGACCGGTTGGAAAACAGGGGGATAGTTTTCTGTTTTCGGTGGAGCAGAGGCTGGAAGGTGGCGAAGGAAGGGGGTCAGTGATGGCTGCATTAAATGCTGCAGCTACTGCTAACCCCGTCTCGGCTGCTGTATCCAGATCTGCCACATTTCCACATCCAGCCTGGAGGGCACGGTGCATTTGACACCTGTAACTTAGATGGTCTGTAAAATGATCCTCATTTGATAGAGTAAGGAAACTTCGGCTCAGAGGCAAAGTGACTCGCCTAAGGCCATACAAGAAGTGAGGGGATAGACCGAGCAGTCTCGTCCATAGCTATGCACAGGTTTCTTGATGAGCCTGACAGTGGTAAGAGGGCTATGCAAGTCTATATCAATGAGGCAAGGTGAAGCCCTTGGTCCAGCTGGGCATGTTTAAAATCAGATCGGAGCCCAAACTTTTCCAAAGCTCATCGTAGTTCGGGACATTGCAGATACGAACTCGGATCTGAACACTGAACCTGTCTTTGTGCCCAGCCTGCAAGCAGAGGAACGTGAAGCCCAGTCTCAGGCGAGATGGGTGAGGCGTAGGCGTGCTCTGAGCCAGCTTGCGCTGTTTTTTGGAACGAGGGGGGAACCATATGGTGCTAATTGGTTGCAGGTAGCTTTCTTCCCAACCCTGGCAGATCTCCATCCATGCCGCCCAGTTTTGCTAAGGACCGGGAGGGTCATTCAAACCGCAAAGTTTAGTGGTGCGTGTCTGTACAAACTGGAACCGGAGGAGCGTTTACGCAGCGATTTGGTAGCCCCGTCAGCTGCGGTTTGCTTGGCAAACCTCAACTCCCCATGCTTATTCTAACTGCTTGTCCTAGCTCACCAACCTGCACACAGCGCTTCGGGGAAGGAAGTGCCTGTCTCACGCTGTCCCCATTAGTCTTATAATGTTTGTCTGGTAAGCCTGCCTGAGACTGATAAACGCCGACTGCTATAGGCGCTGGGTCATACAGACATATAGGTTTCCTTACTTCTGCCCAAGGAGGAATGGGGTTTGGATGCAAAAGCTTCTTGCCAGGCTCTGGAGAGAGGTAGAGATGAAGTCCCTTGCAGATGTTCCCTACATGCTCTGCATCCCTGGTGCATTTAGGACCCTTAGCGTCTCCAATGGCTGCTGTTCCCTCTCTGCTTTGCCTTCCCACCTGCTTGTCACAGCTGTTTCTTATAGGGGTGTCACCCGGCGCTTTGGGTGCTCAGCATTTCTCCTGTCACCATTATCTTCATCAGGAGGGGGTCATTGTTGCAATGGGTGAATCACCCCCCATCCATCCCCAGCAGCTGCTGCTCTGAAGTCAGGCTATCTATCAGCTCTACCTGTCCTCGGCCTGCTCGTCCTTCCTTCCCTCTATCACCAGTGTGCCCGAGACTGCATTTCAAGAGGCAGAGAGTGAGCTTGCCCCCCTTTTCACTGCACACCCATTCCTCCAGAGCTGCTTTGATTTAAAACAGCACATTTGGCAGGCGATCAGTCCATAAAATATTCTAATCACTGATGGGGTTTTAAATTAAACATGTAATGAGGGCATCTCTTTTTTTATTTTTTTTTATTTGTCTTGGTTGCGGCTGGGTTCGCTAGTAGTCGGGTGGCCCAGGGAAACAAGGTGTGTAAAGATTGGATTCCTATTTCACGGCCAGATCTAGTGTCCTTTGCTCCCCGCACGTGCTTTGCAGAGTGTGAACGTGCTGCCAACTCCGGCAGGAGACTTCCCTGGTAGGTGTCGAGCTGGCTGCGAGTTCCCCGGGGAGCTCATCTGTTTGTGTTTGCAAGGATAGACATGGCAGGGTTGTTTGGACAGATCCTGAGATGCGCTAATTAGAAGTTAAAGATCCACTTTCCAGCACGAGACGTGAATGCATTAGAGGGGGGAGCGCTTTCTAATACGCTGCCTTTTGCAAACCTCACGCCGCATTTAAACCCATGGTGCTGCTTTCATCCGTGCCACTAAAATCATTCCAGGGACAAACACCAATGGGGGATAATAAGTAATTTAACTGGAATTATTGGCGAGAGAGGGAGACTGCACAAGACGAGCGTTTACGGAGCAGACTGTAATTGTTCCGAGATTGGGGCCTGATGCCTGTTTATCTATTCTGTTCATCTCTCTACTGCATCTGTCCTTCTGCTCTATCAGCTGCCCGTTAGCCCATTATTTAGCTACTGTTTCTGCCTATTCGCCAGCTACTTTCTCGAGTCATTGTTTTTGCATAAGTTGGATGCAGTCAAGGAGATAGATGCTAGCCAGGGCCAGATTTTGATTGAATATGTTCTAGTGACATATGGAGTAACTTTTGCTGATGGGAATGGAGCTCTTCTGAATACCTGCTACCAGGCCGGTCAGCAGAATATGGCCCAGCATGGAGCTGATCTGTCACCAGCAGATCCAGTACAGATCGGCTGCCTGGTCTGCAGGATGGCTGTGCTGCAGCGGTTCGGTGTCTGGCTGGAAATCGGAGTCGGATTTTGGTCCCAGCGGTGCCAGCGATGTAGTGGGTAACCTTGGGCAGCCACTTCCCCTCACCTTTCCAAAGCTGTGTAGGTATTGGCCTCCCATGTTAGCTAGGTGCCACAAGGTTTTACAGGTGACTATACAAGCACGAAGTGGTGTTAGCGCTTTAGCTTCCCATTATCAGCAGCCTATGTTAGCCAAGTGCCACGAGGTTTCCAGGTGACTATACAAGCACAAAGAGGTGGTAGCGCTATAGCTTCCCATTATCAGCATCCCATGTTAGCCAAGTGCCAGGAGGTTTTACAGGTGACTATACAAGCACAAAGTGGCGGTAGCGCTGTAGCTTCCCATTATCAGCAGCCTATGTTAGCCAAGTGCCACGAGGTTTCCAGGTGACTATACAAGCACAAAGAGGTGGTAGCGCTATAGCTTCCCATTATCAGCATCCCATGTTAGCCAAGTGCCAGGAGGTTTTACAGGTGACTATACAAGCACAAAGTGGTGGTAGCGCTGTAGCTTCCCATTATCAGCAGCCTATGTTAGCCAAGTGCCACGAGGTTTCCAGGTGACTATACAAGCACAAAGAGGTGGTAGCGCTATAGCTTCCCGTTATCAGCATCCCATGTTAGCCAAGTGCCACGAGGTTTTACAGGTGACTATACAAGCACAAAGTGGTGGTAGTGCTATAGCTTCCCATTATCAGCATCCCATGTTAGCCAAGTGCCACGAGGTTTTACAGGTGACTATACAAGCACAAAGTGGTGGTAGCGCTATAGCTTCCCATTATCCATCTAATGGCCCTACCCATCTATCATCCATCTGCTGCGCCCCAGACCTATTATTTATCATCTATTGTATCTATCTATCTATTGTGAGTGCATATTTATCATCCCTCTACTGTACATATCCATCATCCACCTGTTGTATTCACTTACTCTCTTATCTATCCATCTACAGTGTCTCTCCATTTCCTGCATTTGCCTCTGATTTGCTAACTTTCTACCTGGCAACTAGCAGTTCTCCTCATCTGCACTTGGTTGCTCATTTAGATGCCATTTACCTATTCACTGTTGGTTTTGCATATTAAAATCTCTGTCCATCTTCACTTAGCTAATGGATATATTTATTGGATCTCATTTTATAATAGGACATTAATTAAAGTAGAGCTATAATGGGCTCCATTTGGTATTACATGCTGCATGTTGCATTCACAAGAGGCCCTACTCATAATGTTTTATTCCTGTGGAAAAACTAAAGGAATCAGGCATCTTTTCTGGTCTTAAAGCCCAACCATCTTGCTAACATAACGCAAGGTTTGGCTAATGAGTCGAGCGTATCTCCAGATCTGTTACGGAAAACTCCCTCTAGTCAATCTGGCGGGAGCATACATGCTATGTGCAAAGAATAATGAAACGAAATTAAGGAGATGTATTGATGTGTCTTTGTAAACTAAAGAAAACACAGGCCCCAGAGGCCTCTGGGAAGCTTGAGCTTGAGTATTCTTTAAGCTTCCATGGATTTTTGTCTGTGTGTCGAAAATATCGTTAACCCCCGAGGAAATGTAGTGCATGGGATCAATGAACATAACACATACGTGCCTAATAATAGAAAACGGGATTGACGTGTTGTTCTGGTCAGATCGCCCCGGCAGTTAATTTTGTTGCTGCAACAAGCGCATCAATAAGGTTTCCTGCTGGCTATGGGAAGGATTTGGGGGTGTCACATGGGGTTTAGACTGTCTTCAAGGAGGAGTCCAAGGAGGGGGAAGGAGATTCCTTTCCAGCCAAGAGTCTCTATTTACTTGGGAGTGCCATGCAGCAATGGTGAACACATCCTTTCTGCAAACCAACCCATTAAGCTTTGCGTAATCCCTGGGAAGTAAGGAAATATTATCCCAGCACGGGAACAGAGACACCAAGAGACTCAGCCATTTGGACCGGGTCAGGGAGTGGCATAGCAGGGCGCAGAACCCAAGTGTCCTAATTCTCAGCCTCAGCACTTTTCTTGCTGCAAAATGCTCCCACAAACCTGCACAAAAACGAGACGCCAATGCTGAGTTCATAGCGCTTCAAGGCACGCCGACTTTGTACAGAAGTCCAATCACAATTACCACATCTGAGCTGAAAAAACCCCCTTCTATCTCAAGTCCCTGAAGATCGGCTGCTGCATTCATTTTTGAGCGTAGGCAAAACAGTTCGGCGTTTGATGCTTTCAGAAAGGAGGTGGAGGTGGAGCAGAACTGGTTTTCTTTGGCCAGCTGTCCCGTTCCCCAACATAGATTTGCAGAACAGCGGGTCTGCAGCTGGCGGGGAAGCCTGGATTCACAGTGTTGGTCTGGCTCTTGTGCCTGTGCTGATTGCTTTCCCAATGAGGAGTTGTCCTCAGGATGGAGGAAGAGGCCATCACTTTGGCCATGCAAGGTTGTTCCTATTGCACGCGACTAACACTGGGGTAGCGTTAAATGGCCCAAATGGTGGACCTTCCCCCATGCCCTTTGGAGTGTGAGCTGCAACCAGGTACATCTTGTGTCAAGCATCATCATCTCCTGAACATCTTGAGCCCAGTGGGAGGTGATCCACGTGCTCTGCTTTTTTCAGGTAGCACCAGTCTGAGTTGATGTTAAACTTTCACTTCAAACCTTGGCTACTTTCCTCTCCGGGCCTCTAGTTCCCTCTGCCCCAAGAGCTGCGTGCATCCCTGTTATAACCTGGTGCGCCTAATGGGTCTTTCCTGCGTTGAGTCAATGCAACGTCACATCTGGATGAAGTTTTCTAACAAAAAAGCATCCTGTCACCTTGTTCCCTTCCTACCCCTGTCGCGAGGGTATTCCGCTTTTTCCCTCTTTCCTTATAAACCAGTGCCTCCAGCACCCTGCCCTTCTTGGGGTTGCACCAGTAATCGTGCCAGGATCGGGCAGTCCTGTGGCACGCTGCTTGTGCACAGAAAGGCACTCTCTCCTCACTCTCTTAAGCATGCCTTTCGTTCCTTTATGCCCCCAGCTGAAAACTGCATTGCCTTTATTTGCTGCCATGTCGCCTTGCAATTGTGAAAATAAGTGGCCCAAGTCAGAATCAAGGCCAGGACACCAATCCATAAACGGTGCCTCCAACTTGCATCATATCGGATGACAACTCGGAGCCTGGAGGAGTCCCTGGAGTTGTCACAGCACCTTTCCCCTCATGGAGAAACTCAAGGAAGCTTCTGCACAACTGAATTTGGCTTGTGTTAAGTCCCCAGTGCAGCTTTGGAGCTGACCTTGCTGTCCCAGCTGCAGGGTCCCGGCACAGCCAGGCTCTGGGGTGCGGGGATTTGGGGTTGTGCATCAGACCCTTGTCTCTGTCTCTAATAACAATAAGGGGATTATCCCTCCAGGGGTGCTCTGCAAAAGGCGACCTGGAGCCCACGTCTTCGTCGTGAGACGGTTAATTTTTGCAGCCGCACGCCTCAGCCCAAAGAGCCGCAATCTGCTGTGGTCCAGGGCTGCCGTACAGCTTTGCAGGCTGCAGCGGATCCTGTAATGTCCGTAGTTCATTAAGGATCTGCTGAGAAGTCAGTGCTAGACTCTAGTGCTCTGTGGGAGAGGGAGTCTGTGTGTCTGTTATATCTGGGCTTCCTTCCAGCACGAATAAAAAGCAAGCAGTGTGTCCAGAGATAGCACCATATTGGGTTTGCTTTATCTCTATCGGTTCATCTGCTCTGGAGGAGATGCTGCTGATCCCCGAGTAACAGTCACAAGTGCAAAGCCTTATTTCTCATCTCGAGCACTTTCTAGGCCAGATTTCATTACCACTCGCATTGGTGTAACTCTATTGACTCCATCTGTCCCGGCATGGAGCAGGCGCTGCCTAACCCTCCCAGCTCACATGGGAGGGAGCGGGGTACGATCCTCGTTTTGCACACAGTCAAGACCGGGGCCCTGAGAAGATGAGTGACTTGCTCAGGTCTTCACAGAAAAAGGGGCCGATCTCAAAACCAGGGTGCTGTGGGCCCTAGCCCACCCTGCAACCTGCCCTGGGCCCTAGCCCATCCTGCAGCCTTGGCTCGTCCCCTGCCATTCCTCTCCCCGCTCCCTATTTTGCTCATTTTCTTTCCCTGCAGCGGAGAGGCAGAGGAACGAGCTGCATGACTTCACTATTGTTCACGGCCCATTGAACAATTAGTCTCAGTTTGGGTCTGATCTCCTGGCATTTGTTTTTTTCTTTTGTGACTATCGTGTGCCAAGGCAAACAAGGCAGCGGGACAGTTTGCTTTACCGGCGGTGACGGCAGCAGTGCAAGTGCCCATATCTCACTTGAGAGACCTTGTCTAGATTGATTCAGACACACTGCTGTGGCTGGATCGGGATCCGGGCTGAAAGTGGAGCCCTCGCGGAGGTGCTCCAGGTGGCTTGGGCTCATTGGGAACGGGACTGGAAGCCATCAGTTGAATTCCCGGTGGCCATTGAGCAAGCTTATGTGGCACCCAATTCTGGTCACTACCGACCCGGTCTGGATTTGGACCGTCCTTATCCTGAGAATCAGCTTTTCTCTTGTCTAGACCATCAGATTCAGGTGAGAAGAGTCCAGTTGTGTGGACAAAGCCCTGCCTTGGCCAGTGCCATCCAGGCAGGCTGTGTGGAAGGAGGGCAGAGGGGCCAGCAGGTGGGCATCGGTGCACGGCTCATCCCATCCTGCTGCGGGGAGCCCCTCTGAAGTCTCTCCCGTGACTGGCGTAGCCTTCAAAGCTTTGCGGCAGGCCTCTGAATATCAGGCTGCGGCAGGTCCCGGGAGTGAAAGTGATGTGGGCTGGCTGGAAAGCTGTCCCCCACGCTGTCCAAGCGCAGCCTGAAAGCTGCTCCTCTGCAAAGGCTGGATTATGACGCGAGCTCAGATGCAGCCAGAGCGAGTGTTTACAAAGCCGGCTGATGACAGCCCTCGCCTTCTGGCATCGGCGCCGAGCCGTGCGGCCTCCTTTATGTCTCCTGAATGAAGTTTTCGTGTGCGTGCCAGGATCTGGCATGTTTACACGTCTGGGGAAGAATCAGTCACATGTCGCCTCTGCACTGCCTGAACTCCACTTCCCAGCATTGTTTCAGGGCTTTGCAGCCAGCAGAACAGCCTGGCCGTGGGCTGGCGAAGAAAGCATCGCAGAGCTTGCCTTGCGGAGGGGGAGGCCGGAGACGTAGGCCAGTGCGGGGGGCACAAGGACCGGTGGGATGTCACTGGCGTGGGTGCATCTAGCATGGCATAGATGTTAAAAGAGGGCAAAAGCACCCCAAGACTTCAGTTCCTTTCCAGCGATTCTCATTCCTCCTCCCGTGCAGCTGGCACATCCATGCCTGCATCTCCTTCTCCCATTGAGCAGGATGGTTGTGACTCCCGGCACCCTGCAGTTGGTAATTTATGTTCTTATTATTAGGCCCAGCCTTTGCATCCTTCACGCCCCTGTAGATGGTTGCCTTCATTGGCACCTGTATGTCCCAGTTGCATGCTCCACGGACCTGGAAATACCAGTGTTTGCAGCAGCCCCTTCGTGTGTGCTCCTCGCTACATTCTGGAGGTGTCCAGTCTTTTCCAACATGTTCTGTTGGCTTTATGCTCCCCATTGCCTCTTTGCATGGTGAGATCTATTAGTTTAGTTGTGTGACCACCCCATTAGCTGGTCTAACTAAAGCTGGGGGCAAATAGTCATTGAGGATTGTTTTTTTCTTATTAAATAAAGCACCAGTGGCAGGGTTCCTATGAACAAGAGTAACGTTAGCCTCCGTGCAGGCTTGGCTGATGTGAGCTCAGTGCTCATACAATGAGATGATAGCCAGCTCGGTCAGGAAATCCCCGTAGCGGTCCTCTCTACCATAATACATTGCACAGAAACATCCCTCTAGCACTGCCGGTGTGGTTGGGACCTTTCCAGAGCTTCACCACGGTGGTGCAATGCTAGGAGTGGCTGAAGGTTTCCTGAGTGGTGCTGAGCTCCTCTTTTTCCCTTTGAGCAGTTACTGCAACACTACCGGATGCTGTAAAGATAACTAACCCTTCTTGTGGTGCCCAGAGGGGCCGAATCTTGTTCTTGGCTGTGTGAGTGTGACCCTTAGAAATCACTGAGCTCACGTTTCTGAGAGCAGCACCCAGCCCAGGACTGTCAGGGGCTGTGTGGGACAAGGAGGTCACTTGGGCTGGTGAGATGCGGGCCCGGGAGCTGCTATCCTGAATGTTTAAGATGCTCCTCGGATCTGCAGGCCTCTCTACAAAAACATGAGCTGGCGAGTCCCCGTGCCGCAGTTTGCCCAGGGTAGATAAGGTCTGACGCAGCGAGAGATGACACCCGATGGCTCTGAGTCTGGAGGAAGGACGGGGGAGAGGGAGGCCAGAGGAAGGTTAAATCAACTCCATTTCCCAACCCTGATCCTGATCACAGGTACGACACCCTATATCGGATCTAAACCACTGACCCAGTGGAGTCGCTCCAGAATCCCGCTGAGATCAGGGCATCGCCCCACGTGATATCCCCGAGGCTCTGTGGTACCCGCCTCCCCTCTCCTTCAGCGGGATGCGGGGGGCACATCGCCAGCAGCCTCCTCTCCTTGCTCCAGGGCTGCAGAAAGGGGAGCACTTGCAGATGGCATGGGGGAAATCAGCATGCAGGAAGGCCAGCGATGGACAGGAGCGGGCCGAGCCCTGCCAGCTATCGAGCCGCATCTCTGCTCTGTGGAGAGAAGGCATTTCCTGTAGCACAACATCTGCTGTGTGAAGTGGCCTCTCAAACTCGGCTGGATCGGGAAGCGCGGCACACAGCCTGGCCCCTTTTCTGCGTGCACGGGCACTTCAGGCTCTCTGTGCCAGGCTGCGGCACCACCTGCCCTCACTGAACCAATACTGTGCGCCTTCAACAAGGTGCACCTTGTGTGGAGCAGACATCTGGCTGCATTGCACCAGGCCAGCTGCCCTGCTGCAGGAGCGGAGGGGAGGCTGGCCTGGTGTGGGATGTGGTGGCAGGAGGTTGCTTTGTCGCATGCTAGGGAGCTGAAAGTGGATTGTGCTGGGATGGAGGCAGCTCAGACAGGCTCCTTTCATCAATCCAGGCCATCTGCTTGCAGCACCCCCGGCATCAAGCTTCTTTCACCCTTGCTTTCCTTGCACCTTTGATTCCTAGGAGCAGAGTCCCACGAGCTAGGGAGGAGAGAGGCTTATCCTAATGCTAGGGAGGAGAGGTGCTTTTCCCATGGCTGACATGGGGCCAGGGGTCCCGGGACCCCTGCTGCCTCCTCATGCCCTATCCCCAGGAACAGGTTGCAAACATTGTATTAGGGTTTGCTTCTGAATAAAATCAGCATTCACCTTTCAGTCCTTCTGAAGCTAAACCCTGCACTGGCAGTGAGCCACAACTGGGTTCTGCTTCCTAAGGGAAACCTTGCCAAGAGCTGTGGGATGCCCTTTGAAGATGGAGAAGCAAGCGCCATAAAATTATGCAGCCTTATTATTACTATTATTGTTCTCCAAAAACATCTGAGACCTCTCCTTCCCCCCTTAAAATGAGGGTGGCTTTTGAAAGCAGCCTCGGTCTGATCTGCCATGCAGCAGAGCGGGACCCCATGTGAGTGTCCTGCTGTGATTGACTCTTGTCCGTCCTTGTCTAGCTGGGTAGCCATGTCGTGTGTTAGGAAAGCCACTCTCCTGTATTGCATTTGAGGCCTTTCAGCCTGCAGTTATATTGTGCATAATCCAGCTAAGAGCAGTCAGGGGTGAGCATAGGTCTTTGGAGGATGTGGACATTGGTGGTGGAAGCAAGTTACCCAGAGAGGAAGGAAGGGCTCATATTGGCAGCAATGGGAGAGGGAACAGGGCTGACAACCAAGAGTTGCACTTGCTAGGGAATGGGGAAAGTCCTGTTACCAAACTCACTAATAACTTACCTGGAGTTAGGTAGCATCTGATGGAGATTGATGGTTGGGAGGAGGGTGGGGAAATGCCTCACTGTTATTTAACCCTCTCCGATACCTGCTGTGTAAAGCCACGCTGCTGGGGCAGATTCTCGGCTGGTGTCAATCTGACCTCTGTCCTGTCCCGTAGGAGGCACACGTGGACCTCTGGGCCAAGTGCAACTTAGGTCTGACTGATCCAGAAGCCAGCAGGCCAGATCCCCCATCAGGATGAGCAGTAGCTCCGGCAGCAAGGATCTTCTCCGCTCTCTTCTGAAAAGGTTCAAACTAAGTTATCAGTTCCTTGCAGTGAACCAAGAGCTGCGGGTGCTTCCATCTCTTTGTCTGGGCTCATGCGCTGTCTGAAACCATGGCATCTGGGTACCTTGTCATGGAAACCATGGCATCTGGGTACCTTCTGTAAGAGCTGGGCACATCTACTCCAGTGTAAGTGCCTGCCTAGTGAAACCTGGTAAATCTGACTCTATCCTTTTCCAGTCCCTCTCCAGAAGTGCGCTTCACAGTTGTCTCCCAGGTGCACCTGCATTGTAGTGCGGGCTGCAATGATTGCAGGGCATTATGTACCTTTGCATGTGCATGCACACTCCTGCCTAGATGCCAAGCTGATGGGCACCTTGCAAATAAACACCTAACAGAGGACGGTCTTCCAGAGCAGTGATGCTCAACCAGGGTACTGTGAGATCCTTTCAAGGATGCGCAGGGTGCCATGCAGTATTTGCTCATCTAACAGTGCTAACATGATAGATCAAACTGGAATCCATTGAAACAAAACCATTCTGCCCTGCTGTGGTCTTCTGAGTCCTTTGCAACAGGAGAATTGTTCTAGTATCCATAGTCAAAAAACAAGGGAAAGCTAAGAGCCGACATTTTCTGAGGGACACCGGACACGTCTGCAGCACCACATGCCGCGCGTTCAGTTGTTCTCTGCAAGGAAGGCATTGCGGAGGGTTTTTTGACCTCCTGTGGATGCATCCTAAAAGGGTTGAGAGCCTCGGGTCTAAAGAAAGACCCTCCCTTTGCCTGATCTGCTCTGGGATGGGAAAACACAGCCCTTCTGCACCAGTGACACAGTGCAACTGTTTGGCACGATGGGGGTCACTCCGCAGCAGCTTATGCCTAGGGTTATGTAAATATTTTCCGTACAGTTGTTAATGATCCCTCTCTGCCCCACTGGGAGTCAGAGGACAATGAGACGTGTTAATAATGGGCACCAAAGGGACTGCTGTTTCCCTAGCTATGGTAACGTAAAACTGGAGAGCAATATGCTGTGGGGGAGTCTCGCTGGACTGGGGACAGGCTGTCATTTCCAGTCGCAGCGTACAGCTGCACCTCTTTTAAAGAGGGGGAAACCGAGTGTTGTGCTGCCAGTTGTTTTCTTGGTGCAGGGATCGTGGGAGGGGATTTGTTCGCTGGTGAAGTCGCTTTTCCCCCGTGCAATGGTGTAAATGTCATCTAGTGCCCCACAGGCTTTCTTTTGAACTGGAGTGTGTCCATCATGGCTCAGTTCAGGGTGCACATGTTGGGGTGGATCTCAGGTTAACGCTGCCTCTTTGCACATCTCCTGAGCCGAGCAGGACTGGACCAGACCTCAGCGGACATAGTGATTGCAAAGGCTGCCCATGCTCCAGCTTCACCGCGGGAGGAAATAGGAGGGAAAAGCTGGGCAGGAGAAGGCGCAAAGCCCTGCCTCCGGCACAGGGAGCTGGGATCATTTAGCAAACGTGGCAAGAAGAAAGCTGACAAACCAAGTGCAGGGATTCCCGTGTTACGTCCCCGACGGCATGGGATGTTTCTGGTGTCAGAAGGCGCTGATCGGGGGTCCTTTTCATCTCAGCTGAAACTTGGGGTCGAGGCAAAAACAGGTGTGAGGACTAGGCTGGGGCTGTGGGCCAGGCAGATGAAGGGGTGACAGCATGAGCAAGTGCCAAAGTCCCCTTTCCTAGTGCATTTGGGAGAGGTGGTGACACCAGCTGTCGGTCTGCCTGCCTATCTGTCGCTCTTGCTCTCTCACGTGCACGCACACACACTGGGCACACGAGTGTCTGTGAACACTGGGCAGATGGCAGGAGAGTTCAAAAACCCACAATTTAGTTTGTATAAAAGCTCATGATTTTTATGCTAGTCTCATGATTTGCTGGTGTGTTAGACTCCAACTGTTTGAATGGTTTGCTTGGCAATCCTGGGGCCTGGGGGCAGTTACTGCTAGCTTGGGTGAAGTCTGTGTAAGCAAGAGGTGTGCTGGGCCCGTATACCTCTCAGGCTTTATGATCGATATGCAGGATTCACCATCGGTAACTAGTGCAAGACAGATGGGGCACCTTGCCCCCGAGCTCCCCCTCACCCACTTGCAATTCCAGGCCCTTTTGCTGTCATACGAATGTTGTGCTTCAGTCCAGAGCATGGATTGCTAAGTTCAAGTCCATGGGTCTGAAGACAGGGAAATCCTACTGCCCTGGTGAGGCCTAATGAAACAGGTGAGTGCTTTGTCTCTGCTTTCAGAGAAATGCTCTTTAAAGCATCTCTGTGCCTTTTTCTCTTTTTTCTCCATCAGTGCAGCTCCGTTTTCTCCATCCGTGCACCTTCATCTCCCGTGTGCCCAATAGATCTCAAACCAACTGCATTGGTGCTAAAAGCACACGCAATTGGAGGCCCGCTTTGCACCCCCGTAGCTTAAACCTCTGAGTCTTGCTAGGAAGCAACGTGTGATCCTCAGAGGGACGGGTCTGGAGCGGGCTGCTCGGATGCAAGAAAAGTCAGGGCTGTTCCTCAGCCATCTCCTCTGCTTTTGCTGGGAGCAGTACGATTTCTTCTGAAGCTTTCCTTGCCGCAGGGACGCGGGTCCCCTGGGCCTGGTTTGTAAAGACCCCTTGTATAGATCATTCACAGCACAGGCGCTGACATGGGGAGGAAGCGCGGCAATCAAAGGGAGACTCCGGGAGATCAGGGAGCAGCACATTTCATCTGCTCTTTGTTGTGGGGAGCCCAGGCATGAGGGACGCTGTTCAGATGCATCTGCAGCCGGGCTCAGGCAAACTGGAGGAGCTCAGGGAGTTCACTTAGGGACTTGAGCGCTGTGGCAGCTCTCCCCCAGTTGCTCTCCAGGCCCACGGGCTCTGTTTGCACACTCAGGTTCCCCTCGCACCTCCACCGGCAGCGATCTGGGGGCATTGCCTGGAGAGACTCTGGCCCAGCTGCCGCCAGATGAGGGAGAATTTACAAACAGGACAGATGAAAGTGGTCAAACCCAAGCTGCTTTTTTATCTCATGTTGTTTCTGGCACCTCTCGGGTAGGCTGCATGGAGTTCATTAGCTGTAAGCACAGGCCAGAGCCATCTCGGTACGTAATTCTCTGTGCTGCGACGGCCCCGCGGCCTGATGATCTCAGGAGGAAGCAGAGAAGTTAATGTAACAAATTTGTGCCTGCCTGGAAATGCCGGTTGCCTTGAAGCTGCACGCTGGGCCCATCTGGAATAATGCAGCATTAACAGGGGTAGAATAGGGATGCTATTGCTACAAAGCCCCCGAGCCTTTGCGGCAACCTGCGTGAGAGCACTCTTTGCCCGTCAGCAGCACGGGGCCTTTGCCTTGCCCGGCACCACCTAGCAGGGGGCATCCCGTAGGCTAGCCCATTCCTCATTGCTTTATTGAATGGCCTCGTGATTAAGGGCTGGGCCTGAAAGGAGAAAGGCTTAGGATCTGTTCCCATCACTGCTACGGGGAGAAATAATGTGTAAGGGGCTGCAAATGATATGCACAGCAATTGCCTCCCTTGCTAACGAAACACAGCCATGTCTGGAAAGGAATGAGGCAACTGTTGACTAGCGCACGGCAGCTTTGGGCTGAAGAAGAGGACGGCTACCCCGATGAATTGAAACTACGGGGTTGATTTAGACAATAATATGCATCCCCCCGACAGGGAGTAGCCCCCAGTGCCTTGCCTAGGCTGGGAAGGGCGGCTCGCTCTTTCTCACCACTAATACCACCCCACTGATGGCAGTCGTGTTGGGACGTGGCCAGGACCGTAGGGCAGCAGTGCCCCCACTGCTCTGATATGCACCACAGCTGCATAGCTCTTTGTCAGGGGGCAGCATCCAGTCCCCTGCAGCTCCCTCACCCCAAGTGCCCCCAGCCTGGGTGCTGGTCAGGGCCGCCAGCTCTTTCCCGTTCATCAGCAAACCCCAGGCTGCCGTTCCAGCAGAAATAGAGCGTTTGCTCCCACCCTAAATGATCATAATCCCATGCCTCCTGCACTGCAAATAGCATTTATGGAGCCGTTATTACCTGCGCTGCTTTGGGCAGCAGAAGTTGCACATCACCTTGTGAGCGGCTGGTTTCTCCAAGCGTCTCGAGTGGCTGCGTATCTCCCCCCTCAGTAAAATCCCGGGTGCTCCCAGGCCAAGTTACAGAGAGGGAGGATGACAGACTTTCCTTAAGCAATCAAGAACCACCCCCCACCCCATCAGTCGTTTTCAAATCCACGGGGCTGGCACCGCAGCTGCATTCACTGACGCAAGCCCCTTTTGTTGCTCTGGCGTCCGGCATCGCTGGATTAGATGCCATCTGGAGGCTGTCTGCCTCGGCCTGACAGCGTGATGGATGGTGACACAGGTGACGTGCTGTTGACACCTGCTTATCGTCCCATGCCCGGTTGCCCCAACCCCAGCACATTCATTAGCTCTGCATCTGTTTGCAATAGCTTCCCGGCATCTGCTTTTGGTTACCATTGTGTGCACTGAGTTGTTGGACTGGCAAGGGTGAAGATGCCCGAGCAATTTAGGCTGACGAGCACTAAATGTGCTGCTGGATTGATTTATAATTACATTGGTCCCCTCCCCCAGGCCTATGGTGAAATTTCTCTCTCCACTATTGAAGCAGCTTCTCAAACTAATGGACTTCTTTTCTTGGAAGGAGCAAACTGACAAGCCCAGTTTTCTATTCCTGCAGAGCCGTGATTCTCCAGCATCAAATCTGTTCCCATCTCTGCGGCCGTAATACTCCACCTTGGGACAGCTTAGCCCTCAGCTAGTGTTTTTTTCCCCTCTTCTTTTTCCATTTAAATTACAGCAGATGGGTTGGCCCAGTCCTCTGTGCTGAGTGGGATTTTGTATTGGTAGCAGCGTGTGCACACCTCCCTGTCCTTTCCACACAGGCTGCCCATGCGTGCACTCCTGTGCACTCAAGCTCTTTTGCATACATGCACATGCCTATGCCATGTGCATGGCTGCTTAATCATGTACTGCCCTAAATGCATGCTCTCCAAGCCTGCCTCCAGACAGGTACCTATATTTCTTATATTCCTCAGCAGTATACACATGTGGGTAGGTGCGCACACATATATACATACCTCAAAGTATGCATGTTCCTGCATCAGTCGTTCAGCACCCTACACAGATGCACTCTCATATACACCAGCTCCTAAACACTCACTCTTTTTGGTACCTTCCTCTGTAGTGAGCAGTGTAACCCTCTTCCTGGGGTCTTTTGATTCTTGCAGTAGCAGGACGCTGAATGCATGGCCACCTCTCCCTTACCTGGGGCAGGTGAGGGCGCTCTGCATTGTGCTTGTGTGACTGGATAGGTTCGTGTAGTTTTAGTACTAGGTTAAACAAGGATTTGTATGGGATGGCTTAGATATAGCTGATCCTGCCTCAGGCAGGGGCTGGGCTAGCTGACCTTCAGAGGTCCATTTTATCCTTACTTTTCTATGATGCTGTAACTCTAAGACGTGCACTCGCACAGCGGAGAACACACGTGCATTCTCCAGCATGCACGCACGGTTCTGTTCGTGGGACACATGTGGTCCTACACTTGCAAGCGTGTCCTCTCCTTTGTACTCACGCATGCTCTGACACGCTTCCTTCCCTGTGCACGTGTTACATGGTCCCATGTATTCTCCCAAGCCAAATTCATCTTCCTGGGACAAAGGTGGTACCCGCATGAAGAAGTTTCTTTGGTGCCAGTCTCAACAGTGATCTTGGATCTTGCCACTTGGTGGAAATACAGCTTTGAGTGCTGGCAGCTGGGCTGCACTTATGGCAAGTTTTTATACTCCCCCTACAGCGATTGTATGCAGGTCTGCGAGCCAGCTCCGTCTCTAACTGCCTTGACCCCTGCTGCTACCCCAGAGGCAGCATGCTAGCCCCGCCAGCATGGGTTTAGATCGCATCCCGATGCTCATTGAGCTTGTCTTCTGGACTCGACCATGCTGGGGTCCCAGGCTCAGTGCTTTTGCCAGGCATTGGCAGCAGGATTTGAACACGCTGCGCAGGAGCTTGAGGCAGGGACGAGCTGAGTGTCCTGCCTTCGCAGTCCTGCCATCCTGCCCTCCTCCTCCTCCTGCATCCCTTTCTTTTCCCTCTCTTTGCTGCATCCCATCTCCTTCTCCTTTCTCCAGCTGTGCTTCCCACTCTCCTGCCCTCGGCACCTGTACTTGGAGAGCCATCAGCTCCTTGCCTTGGCCCCATCTTGACTTTTTGTCAGTGCTGCTTCTTTACCATTCTCCTTACTACCATTTTGGGTTCAGTCCAAGGTTAATCTCATTCCCACTGGAGATACTATCTCAGATCTGTCTTGGTCATTCTGGCAGACATTTGGGATTTGGCTACTATCATCAAACCGTCAGGGCTTCTTAGCCCGATCAGAGATTGCTCCGTGCCTCCTGGATCACAACTTGACGGAAGAAGCTCTGGAGCACATAGCTTCTGGTCCAGCAGAGAGTGGCCGATCATAATGTGACTTTCCCATGGGGTTCATAGGTTTCCTAGAAGGTAGAAGTGGTGGCGAGCCCTACAAGGAAGAGAGGACTTGTTGCCTTGACTAGCATCAACCTTCCAAGAAGCTGTCTTTTCCAAAACAATTATCCGCCCCCCCTAGTTTTTTAGTCCCTAAATGTTTCCCCGTTTCCTGTCTGTCTTTCTCTCTCTCACTAGCTGTCATCAAAGACAAGTCTCAGTTTCCAAACTGTGATCCCAGCTGTCTCTGTTCCTGCAGGTTTAGCTGGAGTCTTCTGACTGCAGCGCTCCTTACAGCGACAGAAGCCGCTAATGCATAATTCAACAAACAATCCAGAAAGACATCAGAACCCAAATTACTCACATCAGAGGGATCTCGATGTTAAACGCTGCCTCTTAAAGCCTACTTCACTCGTCTCTGCTCCACTGCTTTCATCTTCTGCACTGGTGGGGGTTAGGGGAAGGGAGGAATTTATCTGCGAGCAAAACCCTGAGTTGATCTGGAGAAGCATCACCAGTCGCCAGGTCTTTGCACATCTCTTGGTAAAACAGTTCCATGTAGTGAAGGAGGCTTGTGGGTCTGGTCCCCCACCCACTAGCCATGGGGGTCCCAATCTGTACATAGGCCAGATGTTACATTGGCAATAGGTTGTTCTCTATATGGGACCAAACCAGTGGTTTATCTACCGTGGTAGCCTCTCTCCTGACAGTAGCTGGTATTTGATGCATCTGCTGAATGTGTGATCCTGAAGTAACATGTTCAAGCAACATGTTCATAACTGGGGGTTACAGTGGACAATAAGCTGGATATGAGTCAACAGTGTGCACTTGTTGCCAAGTTGGTTAACAGCATGTTGGGCTGCATTGGTAGGTGTGTTGCTGGCAGGTCAAGGGAAGTGATTCTTCCCCTCTATGCAGCACTGGGGAGGCCACATCTGGAGTCCTGTGTCCAGTTTTGGGACCTCCATTACAGAAAGGATGTGGGCAAACTGGAGAGAGTCCAGCGGAGGGCAACAAAAATAATTCAGGGGCTGGGGGACATGACTGGTGAGGAGAAGCTGAGGGAACTGGGTTTATTTAGTCTGGAGAAGAGAGGACTGAGCGGGCATTTGATAGCCTCCTGCAACTCCCTGCAGGGGGGTTGCAAAGAGGATGGAGTTATTCTCGGTGAGCACAGACGACAGAACAAGGAGCAATGGGCTCAAGTTGCAGCAAGGGAAGTTTAGGTTGGATATTAGGAAAAACTCTCTCACTAGGAGGGTTGTGAAGCACTGGAACAGGTTGCCTAGAGAGGTGGTGGCATCTCCATCCTTGGAGGTTTTTAAGGCCTGGCTCAACAAAGCCCTGGCTGGGATGATGTAGCTGGGGCTGATCCTGCAGGGGGTCAGACTAGATGTGACCTCCTGAGGTCTCTTCCAGCCCTCGTCTTCTACGATTCTGTGATTAAGTCAATGAGATGAGCTCATTTCCGAGGATAGAAAGTGGCCCTTCCTGAGTGTAACTGTGATCGGCAGCCCCAGTCCCACCCAAAGTGCTGCAAAGGGCCAGCTGCAATGGTTGGAGAATGGAAATGCAACCGGTGGTCTCCCAGCCCCTCTAGCTGGAAGGTGAGGAGGATGCAGCTGAGCTGATCCGGTGCAGAGAAGGGGCTTATCACAGCTAATATTTCCATTCATTTCCAAGCAAAGACCAATTACTGAAGTTTGGCTGGATACATGGATGTCCATGGGAGTTAAATGTGACCCTTGATTATGTGGTTAATAAGTTATGTAGCTTTTAATTTTCTCAGGCCTTAGGAGCTCCCAGCTTATACACCAGAGAAGTCTTACATGTTGTTCTGTAATAACCAGCCTAGGATTGGCCCTAAGAGAGGGTGGCAGAGGCACTGCCCAGCCTTATCCATTGCACATTTCTTTTAATCCAGTTATAGACCTGGGCAAGTCCTGCACGTAACGCATTGGACCATATGTGCTGCTCCTGCGTCTGTGCCATAGTTGGTTTTGCTCCACGTGGCTTGTCTAGCAGCAGTTTTCCCCTGCAGGGCAGTTCTTCCTTGTAGTGTATTTTAAGTTACTGTGCTCAGGGAACATCCTCCGTATTTAACTTTGCCTTTGCCCCTGCTCTTATAAATTAAGCTCGTCTCATCAGGGAGCAGAAGCATAACATGGGGCCTGCGTGAGCAGTCAAAACAGCATGAAGCACAATGGCTATGATGCGTATTACTGTTGCATCTAGAGGCACTGATTGACACGAGGGGGTTCATTGCGTTTGATGCATCCACACGCTCATAGTCCCTGCCCCAAAGACATTATAGTCTAAATAGGTGAGGCAGACTGAGTGGGGAGTTTTCCCCAATTGTCCGAGTCAGGACTGAGGAGATCAGGACTGTGATATTCAAAATGAGTAGGAGATTTAGACAGTATGCTCTTTCTAGTTTAGAGGGGAATTATGCTGTCAAATCCCTCAATTGGCTCTAAGTAACTTGTCCAAAAGTCATTCGGGGAGATGGTGACAGAGCTGGGGCCAGCACCCGGGTCTCCAGAAAGGCATCCCGGTGCCGTCACCTTGAGATACAATCCCTTCACCTCACCAGGAGGCCTCCAACACTTGCAGTGAGCAGCTCACCCTTGGCTAAAACACGCTCGCATCAGCTATTCATGAGAAAATGCCTCCTCCCTGCAAAGCCTGCCCACCTCCCTTGGCCCGCTGTGAACGATCACCCTTGTTAGGGAATGGTGAGCCACGCGGCTGATCCCCCCGGGACACCAGGAAGCACCGATATTCCTCCTAAATGGCATTTTTCTCTCTGTAATCACTGGAGACTCAAAGGTGGGAGCCCTGATCAATAAGTGTCACTGCAGCCAGTGTTACTCAGGGCCTTGTTATAGGTTAAGCTATGATCTGCTTAGTGCTGGCTTGAGTTCGGAGCAGGCATACCATGTCATCGTGATCGGCACATCTGTGGGCAGTGGCCACGTCTTCCTTTGTTCCTAATTGGAGCAGGAGCTGGGTTCAGATCAGAGATAATCAGATCAGGGATAATCCTGCCCTTGAGTGGCATAACTTTGAGCTGCATAACAGAGTGCTTAAAACCACTTAAAGGTGTTAACGTGCGGACAATCCAGGGGTTAAGTCAGAGCTGCAGGAGCCACTCCAGATTAACATGTGACAAGGCCCTTGCTTTGTTTATAGGGACAGGAGCAGGGATATATGTACTGTTTCAGACACAGATGGGGAAGCCTTGCCCAGGCTAGGGGCTACATTGATGCACGATGCAGGGGAAGGGAGTTTTTTCAGGGTGCCATTGCTTCTTGGTAGCATGAAGCAGGTCAAGGCCATCTGAGTGACACTCGGGTGATGGGAGAGCATCGAGCGCTAGGAGGTTTTTGGTCAGCGCGTACTGTACCATTGCACAGAAGTAGCAATGTTAAGTATCTAGACCAGAAATTGGAAGTTCAGCCTCATCTTCCTGGTTCTGCCATGAACTCCCAGTGTGGCTTGGGCGAATCGTGCTATTTCTTTATACCAGGGCTTGTTCCCCTGTAATAAAGGAGTCTGCTTACTGTACCCTGCTTCACAGGGGTGTTGAGTTTGCACTGATTACTGAGTTTGCAAAGTGCTTTCAAGCCTTGTATGAGAGGATCCAATTGGAGCGAAGAGGACAACATTATTTTACTTCCTTAGGGAGAACGAGAGCCGGCAGGAAGAGTCCAGCTGAGGAAGCAGATTGGCCTGTGGATACGGAAAGAGGTTCAGGGAGTCCTGGGGTCCAAAAAAACCCATGCTCAAGAAAAGCAGGGTGGCACATGTGACAGCAGTGTGTACCACCCAAAACTGGAGCCAAACTCCCTGCTGCAGGAGCATTGTGGCTGCTGCTTCCTGTGGCCCCCAGGACCCCAGGTAAGGCCCAACCTCCCTTATCCCACCTGGGGTAACCTGTTATGCACAAGGCACAGGCATTCCCCAGGGACAAGTAGCAGCATCACAAGATATGCTGCTGCTACTTGTCTCCAGGGAAACAAATAGCCATGCTCAAGCGGCCGTGGCCGTGGCATTGAGTTACGATGGGCAGACCTCAAGAGGTTCAGCTGTTCCTCACAACTGCACATACTGCTGGAGCAGTGAGTGGCAAGTTGGATGTGCCATGAGACCGGACTTGGAGACCTGGAGCACCAGGGGAGACGTCTAGTGCTTAGCACTAGAGGAGCCTCCCCTGGCATGTGGACGGCATGCTTCTGGGTAAGCGCAGAAGAGAAGAGCTGCTATGAAAAGGCAAAGCGAGTCGTTGCATCAGTTTGGACTGAGAGCCTTCCAAAGGGGACGAGTTTCACGTCAGCTCCCGTTTCGGTCCCAATCCGAGCCTGGCTGGCCCCTGGCCCAGATGTCACCGTCTTACCCGGGGTGCTCCTTGCTGCAGTGTCTTCCGCTGCCATCTGGAGCAAGTTTGGCCACGTACCTCCAGGGGTTCGGAGCAGGCAGGAGATTGGCTGGGCAGAGCTTCAGAAAAATCTCGCCTTCATCCCAGACAGCCTGTGTTCGGCAGAGAAATCCCACAGCTCGCAAGAACCTGAGACTTTGAGAGTGTGATAGTCTTGCCATGTGGGAGGGATCGCACTACGAACAGCATCTGTCGCAGCTTGCTTCCAGCTTCTCTGGGTGTTTCAGGCTGGGGAAGGGGGGAGTGTTTTAAATGTACCTGAGTTAAAACAAGAAGAGGTTTATCCTTCCCTGCCTTTCCTCATGGTCCTGTCCCTGCCCTCTTGCTTATAAGCAGAGATGAGCTTGACCAGTTATCTCAGCACCCCGCAGAGCTGAGGGTTTGGATCTGAACGCCACCGTGGCTCTCAGTTGTGTGGCTGGCCTGTGCCCCCAGAATGAGGGGGGCCAAAATCTGGGCCTGAATCTTTTGAATTTGATGGGGATTTAGATTGAAATGCTGTTCGTGGCCTCTGTGACGGGTCCAGAGCCCCAATGACCCTCACCTTTGGGGGAATCCATGTGGATTTCCACCTCCCTGCTATCCTTTCCCTCTCAAGAGCCCTAGCTCCAAAACCCACCCAAATTTTTGGAAAGTTCTAATGTGGATCCACCGTCCTGCCTTCCCCATCTGCCTTCCTCCTCTGCCATGGGCTCCATGACAGCTTAGCTTCTGGATCCAAACCTTCCCAGACACTGGGGAGTTCAACATCTGGCTCTGAACTTTACCACTTAGTCCTCTTTCTCCTTTTAAGCATGATCTTTGCTGTTTTCTCAACCCTCGCTCCTCCTCTTGCTTAGCTGCATGGTGGAATCGCGTTGTTGAAGCAGAATATCGTGGGTGCTTTGTGACCTGAAGTCTCCAGGATGTTGCAGGGCCCAAGCTAAGGAGAGGCTGGGTATTGAGGTACCTGAATAGCTTTCTCCAGTGTGCTGTCCAGTGCTTGACCACAATGCTTTCAAGTTACACTGGGCTTTACCATTCCTCTACCATTGCTGTTTTCCCAGGGGGGTCTTGTCCTTCTCCCCAGGAAAAGTTTAGTGGTGTTTTGTTTAACTTGAGCCTTTCATAGATTTGATAGGCATTCGGGCTGGAAGGGACCTAGGAAGATCATCGAGTCCAGCCCCCTGCCCCAGGGGAGGAAGTCAGCTGGGGTCATAGGATCCCAGCAAGATAGACATCCAAATGTCTCTTGAAGGTGTTCAAAGTGGGTGCTTGAACCACCTCCAGCGGCAGTCTATTCCAGACCCTGGAGGCTCGGACAGTGAAGAAGTTCTTCCTTATGTCCGGCCTGAAACGGCTGTGGAGGAGTTTGTGACTGTTTGACCTTGTCATCCCTTGGGGAGCTCTGGTGAACAGACGTTCCCCCAGATCCTGGTGGGCACCCCTGATAAACTTATAGGTGGCCACCAGATCACCCCTGAGCCTGTGCTTTTCCAGGCTGAAGAGTCCCATGGCTCTCAGCCTCTCATCATAAGGTCTGTTTTCCTGACCTCTGACCATGCGCATGGCTCTCCTCTGCACCCTCTCAAGCTTCTCCGCGTCCTTTTTGAATTGTGAAGCCCAAAACTGGATGCAGTACTCCAGCTGTGGCCTCACCAAGGCCGAGTACAATGGGAGAATGACGTCCTGGGATTTGCTTGAGAAGCATCTATGGATGCAAGCCAGCGTTTTGCTCACTTTACTAGCCGCAGCATCACATTGAAGGCTTATGTTCATCTTGTGGTCAATCATGACCCCCAAGTCTCTTTCCTCCGTAGTGCTAACCAGTGTAGCACTGCTGAGCCTATAAAGATGCTGCAGGTGTTTCCTCCCAAGGTGGAGAACCTTGCATTTTTCAGTGTTAAGCACCATCAGGTTCTCGTCCATCCATTTCCTGAGCCTGTCAAGGTCAGCCTGGATCACCCTCCTGTCCTCAGATGTGCATGCTTTACCCCAGAGTTTGGTGTTGTTGGTGAAGTTGACCAGTCCACTTCTGACACCAGTGTCCACATCATTAATGAAGATGTTGAACAATATAGGCCCAAGGACAGAGCCTTGGGGGACCCCACTGGTCACAGGGCACCAAGACGATTGACTTCTGTCAACCACCACCCTCTGGGTCCGACCGTGGAGCCAATTCCCCAGCCAGCGGATCGTGGTGAGACTGAGGCTGCAGTTGGCCAGTTTTGCTAAGGTGATCATGGGATACCAGATCAAAGGCTTTTTTGAAGTCAAGATATACGACATCAATCTCTTCTCCCTTGTCCAGGTGATAGGTCACCTGGTCGGAAAAGGAAATAAGATTTGTCAAGCAAGACCTACCAGCAACAAACCCGTGCTGGGTATCCCTCGGGATGTTGCCATCGGCCAGTCTGTTGACGATGGCCTCTTTGATAATGTTTTCTAAGACCTTCCCCAGGATAGAGGTCAGGCTGATGGGCCTGTAGTTTGCTGGATCCACTTTCCTCCCTTTCTTGAAGATAGGCACCGCATTGGCCTTCTTCCAGTCTTCGGGTACTTCACCAGAGTGCCAGGAGCTCTCGAAGATCCATGTCAGGGGCTGGGTTATGATGCTCGCCAGCTCCTTGAGTACCCTGGGGTGTAAGCTGTCAGGGCCGGCTGACTTGAAGGTATCCAGCCTGTCAAGGTGTTCCTTCACAAGGTCAGCATTGATGGAGGGCAAGGGATCTCCCTCACTCAGGCCTACCCATCCCGTAATGGGCAGGGGCGTCCCTTGGGACTGGTGAAAGACCGACGCAAAGTACCCATTTAGCAAGTTGGCCAAGGACTTTTTATTGTCCTTGATACTTGCAACTACTAAATTAAGAGCACTTGCTGTGCCACTTTGCCTGCTGCCCGGTGAGTGAGTGACAGGCCATTGGGAACCCGATGTCCTCCGTGTGTGTTGGCAAGACAGGGTGTTAGCAGATAACAGATCCTCACACGAGTGTTACAGACAGAACATGGCAGGCTCTGCGTGTCTTGACAACACCGACTGGCACCTTCAGCCTGACCAATACTAGACAGAAGTTGCATCGGTTTCTTCAGCACGGTTTGCGGTATCTAGGATAGGACTCTGCTCTCTTTACTTTGCATGCATTTATGTGCAGTCCCTCTCACAGCTCTCTCACGCTGCTGACTTTTCATTTCTGTGATGCTCCGCTGCTCTCATGCAGGGGATTGCAGTCAATGGCAGAGGTTACCTGCACACTGATGCTAAATCCAGCTTCCGCAGAATAAACTGTCAGAACCAATCTCCAAATCGGCACCCCCAAGATTAGAGCAGCTCTTGGGGCTGCTTCATTTCATGGACTAAAAACCGAGTTGAGGCACATAAAAGCAGTGCTGCAGCATAACAGAAAGCTGCTAAGACTGTTCTGCTTCTGGAGCAGAGAGTCAGTGACAAGTGGCACGTCGGTTAAGCCAGGAAAGGTTTGGGATGACTATTCAAACCCAATCTGAAACTCTGGGGAGTTCAGCATAGGCTTGGAAATGGGATTGAATGAGACCTTTGAATGAGAAATTTGTTCTCCATGGGAAACTTGAGGGGCAGAGCAGGGTAAGGAGCGGTCAGATCAGCCATGCCTTTGCTGCCATTGCCTCCTGCTCGGTTTATGGTTTGGATAAATATTCATTCACAAAGCCAGATCTCCCCACCCAGGACAAGAGTCTGTCTAAACTCTACTAGCAGCCTCCATGTCAGCTATAAAAATGCAGTCTGCCCAGGCGCAGGGGGCCCCGCGGACCCCGCTCCAGGCTGCTTGGAGAGTGAGGTGCTTTTGCAAGAGGCTCGCCTTCCAGGCACACATGCACTGGCTGTTTTTAGAAGCAAGCAGATGATGTGCTAATTAGAAGCAGGGCACAAGCCATCCGGATTGGTTTCAAGTGTCATTCTTTCATCAGCACTCAGACAGAAACAGAGCTCATGGGCGGAGGAACAGAGCATCTTTCTTGGTTAGAAAGAATAAAAGTCCTGCATATCAGATTGGGAGGTGAGCTCTGGACCTCCAGGCAGCTAATGACCATTTAAACTCAATGGGCTTTGTGGGACACTTTAGGAGACCTCTGTCATTAAAGAGTCTAGCGTACGCAGCGTAGCTCCATGGCCAACAGCAGAGTGTAACTGTTTGTACCAGGTTGAATTTGGCCCTTTCTTTCCGCCTTGGAGAATCCCTCTGCGCTGTTGATCCTGCTATTGCCGAGTGTTGCCTGAGCCGTGGAGTAGAGCTGGCCAGATACCAGGGTTCCTGGAAGTTTCCTTCTCTTTTTGAATTAGTTTGTCTGAATCAGGCCCAAACCTTTCCAGTAAACCAGCAGGCTTGCAGCGGCTGGGAGAAAGGCCCGTGCCTCAATTGCACAGCTAAGTGCAGCAGTGAAGCAGACAATTTAGGCATTTGCTGGCGGTTGGGGGGGCTCCTGGTGTCAGGATGGGACCTGGGAGATGGTTCTGCCTTGGAGCTAGGGATCCTGCTGTTTTTAGCCTCCAGTGCATAAGGGCAAGGGGGGCTGAGCCAGTGCTTGTTTTGTCCTTGACTTGTGAGTTATGGGGGCTTTTACTTCAAGTCCACACTCCCGGCTCCTGTCACCAGGACTAAATCCAGTCTAGAAAGCTGATCAAAGAAATAAGCTGTCCAGGGAGCCCTGGGGTATTTCAGGTGGCTTGGACCAGATGCAGGGGGACTGCACTCACCCACCATAGCTGGGACGGACTTGATCTAAAACATTTTGGAAGCAACAGAGAGACCCCTAGTAATGTTGTAGGACTTATAGATTAGACCTTGGAGGCTGTTCATGCTGGAATTATTTTCCGATCACGGTGAAGCTCTCATCAACCTGAGAAGGCCTGTCCTAGCCTAGACTCCCCCTCTGCCTCCCCACAATTTTGAACTCGAAAGCTTGCTTAATAGCTATTCTCCAACTATTTGGGTTGGTCTAATAAAAGATATCAAATTCACCCAAGGAACCTTCTCTGCACAATACTTCATGCATTTTTGCATCTCTTCCCTTCTCTGTGCCATAAGAGCTCTCTTGCCACCTTGCGTAGTCCAGGGCAGCCACAGCTGGTTCCCTTCACTCATCATTGCAGGGCTTGCAGCTGATGTGAAGTTTGCTGTTTGAGCCCTCAATCTGGGGGAAGAAAATATGGTATCAAACAACCCCAGCCCTTAAGACTGAGCTTGCCAGTGCCTTGATCTGGTGCCTGAAAGGCTTTCCAAAGCAGGCAGGGGGTAGAACTGAGCGAGAAGAGAGGGATGTGCCCCTCCATCGTCTGCATTCAGAGTCCATTGATGGATCATTTATGTGATTGAAGAGGAGCCCTGTGGTACCAACAGGTACACGAATGACACCAGGGTGAGTATAACATCTTCCATTTCCCTTGCGAGCCAAAAAGCTGTCGAGCCGGGACCTTTCCCAAGCCTTTCACAAGCAAAGCCCGGAGGGGAATGAGCTCCGCCTGGGCCTTCTGGGTCCTTATGGCTTGCTCTGTCCCAGCCTGACCCCTCCCCTGCCCCAGTGGGCTATATCCCTCCTTGCTTTCTGGCTTTGAATAAGCCCCATGCTCTCTGTGCTGGTTGAGGTAATTACCTTTCACGTGATTCCCGCGACTCAGAGGTTTCTGGAGCGAAAGCATAAAAGGCAGCGCTGGGCTCTTTAGCAAACAAAAAGCCAAAGAAAAGAAACGAAGAAGTCTGCGTCGGAGGAGAGCGAATTGATGTTTCCCATGCAGGGCCGCAGCCATCTCTGCGGCATGCCCCACGCCGGGGCAATCATCGAGGACTTTCTCTTTGGTGCAAGGCGTCCGTCTCAGCAGGGAAAGAAGAGATCTCAAAGAGGAGGGAAGGCAGGAGCGGAGCTTGCAGTCTCAATGAGTTCGAGGTTTGGATGAGCTACATGTTCCTGCATATCTGGAACGGCATTTCTAAGGTGGCTGGTGTTCCCGGCTCAGGGGCGCAAGGGGGTGGCCTGCAGGAGACCCCATGGGAGAGTAGGAAGATTGCAAGCAGAGGTCGGTACTCAGAGGGTTGCAATTGGAGAGCTCTTTCTTGCACCGCTGCTGTTATCGTCCTCAGTGAGCGTTCGGGCAGTTTTCAGGTGAAGTGAGCACCCTCCTGGAGTTTCCTGAGTGTCAGGATTGTGTCCTTATGTCCCTGAGGACTCCCTGAAATGGGACTCAGTCCCAAATTTGAATAACTGGTGTCAGATTTGCACTGGATGGGGTCAGCATGACCCTGTCTGGCCCTGGCTTCACTCACCTCTCCTGGTTAGGAAGTGGCCAGGCTGTGCCAAGAGCTGGAAGAGGCTTATCCCCTCTCTGCTGAGAGGCAGGGTTGATTAGCCCGCCGCACTGCAGCTTTCCCGCTTCCCTTTTGGGAGGTCTGCCTCAATGAAGCAAGTTAGCCTTTCCCTTGAGCAGCCCCGCGGCAGCGACATGAACCAGCAATGGAAGGGTCTCCCTCCCTCCCTCCCCTGGGGCTGTGGGGCATCCGGGATTCGTCTCAGATTTCAGTCTCTGAACGTGGGTTGTTTTATATTCAGATTTCACTTAGGCATTTATTGAGAAGGAATGCACCGAGGCT
This sequence comes from Alligator mississippiensis, assembly GCF_030867095.1. Lineage (NCBI taxonomy): Eukaryota > Metazoa > Chordata > Crocodylia > Alligatoridae > Alligator > Alligator mississippiensis. Next base: position 7,963,139 of record NC_081827.1, read on the forward strand.
GTTTCTCTGAATATGGCAGCTGTCGAGCCACGGGACGCAGCTTCTTTGCTCACAGTTCAGACCTCCTTCCAGCCAGCACTCTGCCCAAAAACTCTTGGTTGCAAGATAAGTGTTTCCCCTCATTGTCTTGGTACTTCTGTAGTGTTTCTGCTGATTTTCTACCGCACCCCCCCCCGAAGATAGGCAATACCCAGCTCCCCATGTTTGCATTTAGCATGGATACCCCTCCGACACATAGCTCCTATTCCTATCTGGCCTTGCATACGGCATAGGCAGTGGCTCCCAATCCCATGGCTTCTGCTGTCTTATTTCTTGAAAGAGCGTAACCGCTTCTTACACTCACCCTAACTAAATGGCAAGCTTCTTTCCCAGCAGCTTCAGTGAGGTTTCACCAGCCCCCCTCATACCATTATTTATAGAGCGTTCCCAGAAGAGATGTTGTAAGTTAGGCTTTCTAGAGCAGATGTTACGGAGAGGGGCCTGTTATTTATAGTGTGCCTGTTTTGTAGAGAGTAATTCTAGAAAAGCTGTTATTGTTCGTGGACTGGAGTCTGGTGTCACCACCCTCCGCCCCCCGTCACGTAGGAGTTAGTCCGGTGCAGGGCATTGCTGCTGTGTTTCGGGGGTGTAGGTTGTAGCCATGTCAGTCTAAGGACATAGCATTTGTATTTGTAGCATGTTTCCATTCAAAGAGGGTTTCTAGAGGAGGATGGATCTGGTTCCTCACACCTTGACCTGTGTCTCACTCGCACAGCCACAATTGGCGAGGCTTAGGATGCCACCGCGTTAGCCCTGCTTTGCCCAGGCTCACGGGACAGCAAACAAAGGGGCAAGCAAACGAGCAGTCCGGTGCTGCTCCCTGTGTCCCAGGAGCCCTGCGTCCAGCTGCCCAGCGGTGCTTTGTTTTTGTGCAGTGGGAAGGTGAAGGTGTTCGGGAAGCAGCGAGCGTTGCCTGGCTCCTAATGGCCGATCAGATTAGGAGCACGGTTCCGGCTCAGCGACACCAGACCTTTCACGAATGATAATGGAGCCTGTCTGCGTATTCAACTGGAAAAGCAGAGGCCAAATCTAAATAAACCCCCTCCCTGCCTCTGCCCAGCTCAGGATGTTTGCTTGCGTATTATGCACAGACGTGTGGCCCATCTCTAATGCATCTGGTCTCCGTTGGGGCATGCACAGAGATTAGGGACACTGAACGAATGCGCTGCCCTTGCTTTTACTTTCCAGCAGCCAGCTCCTTGGTGGCTTAAAAACATGCCTCTGGCTTCATGGCCCAAGCCTGCTGTGCTTATGTGAGCACATCACAGAGCCATGCACCTCAACCTTGGGGCCAGGGCCCCAAGTACAAGCTCCTGCTGCCCGGTGTTAGTGCGCGGATGGGCTCGCCTTGGAGTAGCCTGTGGCAGGTTTGCTGGTGGCCTCCTGTCCTCCAGTTCTGGCCACCCCTTTCTTTCTCCAGCTGCTGCTATGGAGGTCTTTCACCATCACGTGTGCAAACAGATCCAACTCCATCTGCTTTACAGCTCCCACTCCTGACAGGAGAGCACGCTGTGCCCAGTGCCACCTCCCACCTATTGCCAAAGCAGCAGCAGCAGCTTCCCCTGCTGTGATTACAGCAAAATGATCAGAGTGCTCCTGTCTGTATAAGCCAGGCCCATGGCTGGAAGAACAGCCGGTGACAGAGGAGCTTTGGGCTGCTGGACTTTCCTGGGTCTCTTTGCTTTACCCAGTGTCACTAGTGCAGGAGTAGCATCTGGTACCTGGATGTTTCATGACATCCCTGACATTGGTCCAGTGGCTTCCTGGGATCTCAGAGGTATTGTTTCGGGCCTGAGATGCAAATCCTTAGGCTGGGCAGGTGTGGTTAGTAGTGCTGGTATGGATGATGAGGGTCCTGGCTAAGGTATGCGACTAAGGGAGATGTGAAGACCAATGGGTCAATGCCTTCCTGCAGGGGCCTGGCTCTAGCCAGATTTGTTGACCCCTAACTTTCAAAGCAATAAAGCTCACTAGATTCATGCAGAGGGTAGTTTAGGGGCTTTGTCTTCCACCAGACACCAGAAGGGAGGTAGACGGTCAAGGGCTTTGCAGACAGAAAACAAGTTGAGGGCTACGACTGTCAGGGTTTCAGTGTAGGGGGCTCCTGGCCAAGCCTTTGCATTGCCCCTGGAGTAGGCATCATTCACTCTGCTCTTTAACCCCTGCCCCTTGTGTTCCCTGTCCCTAAACATGGGGAGCGGTGTCCTGAGTATGAATCTGAAATGCAGTGGGGACTGGCGGGGGGGCATCTCCATTCCTGTGTTTCAGACAGGCGTTTACAATTCCTCTCTCGCCTCTCTTGCTTTCTTTTTAAAGAAGGCAAATAAAAGTGTGAATAATCAATTTCCTAACTGGAATTAAAACCGGCTCCAGTTAAAATCAGGGGAAGCGTGATCCAGCATGTCAAGCAGCCCAGAGAGGTTATCTGGGTTCTGATTAGCGTATGGCTCATGCAGGAGGACAATTAGTGCGTGCCCCAGAGTGATTGGGGAAAAGAGGAATTACAGGAATCCCCCCTGTGTACAGGGGAGCTGGCCCACATGGGGGTCCCTGGGGGGATTCCTAACTTGCTGAGATCAGTGGCCTGAAAGACTATGGTAAGGATCCATCTGGTCAAGTGATTTAGATGGGAGAGGAAGCCATCGGTCTGGGATAAGAAAGGAATGGGTGATGGCTTCAGGTAAGCATGGGAGGTGGGAGTCTGGAGTTGCCTTGAGCTGCTAACATGCTCAGAAGTAAAAAGGACTTTTGCAATCAGAACTCATGGTAGAGGTGATATGCTTTATTAAACCAATAAGATAGTTGCAAAAAAAAAAAAAAAATTGAATTTCTTTAATTTTTTGTGTGTGCAAAAATCTAGTCGGTCTGATAAAAGATGAGTTCTGATTCTTTGTGCCTCTAGTCCAATACGACTACAACCTGGAGACCTAAGGACTTTGGCAGGAGCTCACTGGCATGGCCATGTGGCTGGTTGGCTCCTCAGTGAGATGCTGCTCCAGCTGCTGCCTCAACACCCCCTGCTTGATCCTGCCGGCACGCGCTACCTGGCTTCGTTCTGCGTCTCCTCCAAGGATCCTTTGTCTAGGAAAGCGCTTCCCCTCCATCAGCAGCTGGGAATCAATGTGCAGGGGAATGGTCTCATGTCCTATTCCCATCCTGGTGCGAGTGGGGCCCTGTCACATCTGTACTGGAGGGCCTGCCAAAGCTTTTGCCCAAGCTGAGATTGGATCCCCAGTCCTTTTCATGAAGTCGGGATGCTTCATTTTAACTCCTGTCTGCTTTCTGGTGTGGACAGCACCGCAGCACACAAGCTAGCATCCTGCCCCAGGAGGGATCCAGCGGGCCCAGGCAAGGCGTGCCGTTGTCTGAGCCGTGTACCGGACAGACAGTCAGGGCTCTGAAGTCCAGGCCAGTTGCCTCCTGGTTGTAGTTGTGACCCTCGCTGTCTTTGTTGCAGTCACACAACAGTATCCTTCTCTCGCTCACGTTGCTCCCAAAAATCACGATGACGATGGGCTTCCTACGGAGAGGTGGGCTGCAATGCAAGCAGATCTAGACGTGTGGAGCATGGTCTGGGCAAGTCACTTCCTTCTCTCCTCTGGTTTCCCACTCTGCAGAGTGAGGATGGCAGTACTTCACTGCCTATTTATACAACTCTGCGCACCTCAGGTGAAAGCTGTTAGACAAGCGCAAGCATTATGGCCAGATACGGACAGCTGCCTTTTCTTGGGCAGCTGACGGTTGTAATGCCCTGGGTGTCTGTAACTCCTGTCGACACCGGTGAGAGAGCCTAGCATGGTTTAGAAAGATGCCGTATATCAGATGAAAAATATCAGGGGTGTAGGAATGCAGATCCAAAGCAGTAAATGGCTGATGATGGAAAAAGGAAACAACATGCCTGTAGCTACTTGGCCATTTCTCCGCATGGAAGATTTCCAAGGCATCTCTAGTGAGACAGCATAATGGATTTTGAAGGTGCTCACAAATATAATGGGTGACCCTTCTCATTAAACACTGTGTGAATAGTATAGCAAATCATAGTGGATGCCTTCCAGTGGTTTTGACAACAGGCATCAACCATCAACAAGGATAAAATAAGGACAAGTCAAAGGCGATTATTGATTCCAAGGGCCTTTGAGTTAAATCCGTGTTGGCCCACTCAGCATGTGGAGTTCAGGTCGGCTTCAAGAGCACCGGTCTCAATGGCTGTAGGGCTCAGTGATGTATAGCCCTTAAAAAACAAAGAAAGAAACAACTCTTGACTTTTTCTGGGATCAATAAGCAGAGAAGGGCACCAGACTGAAACAGTGGGGAAATGTTGAGGCTTTTTCCCTGATATTCATGATGAAAACGAGTCCCAGGAAGAAGCCAGCAGCTTGCCTTAGACCATCTTAAAGTGAAAAATAAACATCCCTCTAATTCATTAAGGGAGAAACCTCTACTAATGAGAGCGGTGTGTCAGTTTAGTGCTGTCAAGAAATGCGAAGGTCCAAAACAGTGGCGTAACTAAGGGGTAGGCGACCAGGGCACCAGCCTGGGCACTGATTTTGCAATAGCCACTGTCTCTCAGGGCACAGAAACTTTGGTTCAACATAGGGAGGTGTCACACTTTTAGGACCCCACTCCTCCCCCCCAATCATCTTTTAATTTCCTTTTTGATTTAAACCCTTCATCCGTGGGGCGGGAAGACGCTCACACCACGGGAGTCAAAGCGCACGCAGACGAGGCACTGCGCCAGGCTAAACAAAACCTAACGAAAGGCACAAACTGATTGCTGAACTTGGGCAGATTCCCCTTCTTAAACCCCAGGGCTGAGCGCTGGCACTCAGCATCGTCGTTTCCTGCATGGTGGGTGCAGAGCTGCTCCCGTGTCTTGTGGGTTTAGCATGAATTTTTGGGTCCTTTTCTAGGATGAGCCATACAACAGGGTAAGTCGTTACTACCAACTAATAGTTGTACCTTTGTGCCAGTGCTTGAAGCCTTGGGTTTATGTCTCTTGAGTGTATTTTAAGAAGCCGTGCAGTGCTGGGACATGGACAGCTCTCGTCCCCCGGTGTGGGGCAGGTTGGGATGCTCTGTATGTTTTTGGACAACATGCTTTGCCGTTGTTGAACATGGCTGGTTGTGTGGTTTTAGGATTAGGCTACACGAGCCCTTGTCTGGGAGGGTTGAGACAGGGATGATCCTACCTTGAGCGGGGGGTTGGACTAGGTTTGACCTCCTGAGCTCCCTTCCAGCTGGAAAGCTCCCAACTTTTTTATGATTTGATGTGGACAACCTATATCAGGACCTTGCAATGTTCCTGTTATAATATGGAAGCGTTTTATAATTCCTCTGCCTGCGGGCAAATGACAATGCAAGGTGCTGGGTGGTGGCGAGTCGGGTCCACAGCTCTCACCCCGTGTCCGTGGATGCAGCCGAAAATTCAGCTCTTTGCTTTGCCATCAAGTCCCCGGGGCGGGTTGGAAAAGGAGGAGGGGAAACAACAGAGCTGCTTCCTCATTTCATGAGAGTGGGAAGTGAGGTTTTGTTGACATTCATCTTTGATGAAGAACAAGCATGCAAGCAGGATGAATTACTCTTTAAGCAAACACTGCTGCAGGCTGTATCCACACCTCCCTCTGAAAGCAAGTGATGCGATTAGCTCTTAGCAGCTCGGAGGCACTGGAGGAGGCAGGGGTGAAAAAAACAAGGGGGCAGCAACGTAAGAGAGTTGAGTCTCTGTTCACGGGGGTCAGCTGCGGGCTTTGGGGAGATCTTGGATGCAGATGAATGCCCAGGGCTTGGTTGGCAGGCAGCCCCTTCAGGGGTCTCGAGGGGGGCTGCAAGTTCTGCATGAACTGCTGCAGATTCGGAGGGGAAAGGCGGTCCTGTCATCCCAGCTATTCCCCTGTGAAGAATGAAAGGGCAGGGGATGTTAAGTAGAGTCCATTGAATTAGATTAAAGGAGATTTAGTCCTTACTTCTCTGCTAGACTGGGAGATCATTTGACCAGTTGTTACTAATTTTTCCTCCCGGGGCTCTGTGTTATCTGAGATTGATCAAGGCCCTTGGAATATTGTATCTCGAAGGGAATTGCCGGCTCGGCCTAAGACTTAGCAGCTGCAATTTGGTCTCTTTTGTGAGTTGTATCTTTCTTAAAGCTCCTTTGGTTCGAGTCTCTGTTTTCACTGGACACCACCTGAAAGCTGCTCGTTTCAAAGGCCTTTCTTTTTCCAAAAACATTTTGAAACCAGAACGAGGTCTGAATGAGCCACAGTGGCCGGGGGAGAGGTTTACCCCTCGTGTCCATCAGGCTTAGAAATGGAAGAAGGGGATTTGGAAGTTGTTGGTATCTGGTAAGGGTGTAGGCTCTTTGAAAACCATGGGATTAGGAGAGAGGTCCATCTGAAAGTGGCTTGGCTGCCTGGTCTATGAAACCTGAAGGTTTTTCTAGGAAAAGTTAGGGTGCCATGTAGCTCTCCCAGGATACAAGCCTGGAGCAGCACTGTACCTAGACTCTTGGTGGGCCCAGGTGAACTTTTAGTATTGGCCTTCCCTTTGCTAAAGATAATGATGATAATAATAATAATAATTTGCACCATTTTGGGGCCCCTCTTCTGTCTGGGCCCCAGGTGGCCACCTAGTTCGCTCATGCCTGTGTCCGTCCAGCAGCATTTCAAGAAAAAGGAGAGTTTTGTAGTCAGTTCCCTGGGTTTCAGTTCAGAAGATCTGGGTTCAATTCCTAGCACGGCCATAAACTCTCTGTGGCCTTGGACCTATTTCATAGGGGCCTACGCTGTCTACATGAGCTGCAAGTGGTGTAGGACCCTTTGCACTCAGCAAAGCTTGCACTGATTTCATTGCTGTTCCACTACCTTTCGTTTCTCTTTGCCTCCCTTCACCACCATTATCCATCTCATCTGTTCGGATTGTGGCAGGGACCATCTCTTACTATGCGTAGGCAATGCGCCTTGCCAGGGAGCCCGACGATTACTGCAATGCAAATAATAAGCAAGAAATGACTAAGTCCCCTTCCTGGTTCTGTTAGTGACTGTCAGTGTGTCGCTTCATGCTGCTCTGCCTCAGTTTGCCAATCTTCCCCATCACAGGGATGTGTCTGACCAGCCTTGGGGCAGAGGTTAAATCCCAGATTGTCTATCAGGTGCTTTGAGAAACTTGGAAGTAGGATGCTTAGGAAGAGCAGAATGGTAGGGTTTCTTTCTGGCCATGCCAAGCAGCCTCCTTCGCACGCTCATGAAACCTGTTTTGGCCCTCTCTTTGTCGGCACTTAACACCTGATTCCCCCCAAGTCATCACCCCTCTAAACTCCCATTTCATCCCAGAATACAAAGCTAAGGTCTAGGTGGGCTTTTCATCCACTGGGAGATCTTACTGCGTCTAACCAGGACTGTGAGGAGCCAGCGAACTGACACAATGCCAACCATGGCTGACTGGTCAAGTTGTGTTCACCTCGCCTCACCTGGCTGTGCTTCTATCCTGCCGTGAGCTCTCATGTTTTGAGACCAGCAACCATATTTGAAGAGTATTAATTCGGTGCCCACCTGGGCATCAGAGAGCTATCATGTGTTATTGGACTGCCTCCATCAGACCACGGACCCCTTCTAGTTTCCTTTCATCAGCAACAGCTTAGCTTTTCCTCCCGGCAGGAAGCCCTTGAAATAGATGGAAGAAGAACGTGGACAAAATGAAATTGCAATCAAAGTAATACATTTGCTGGACCGAAATTGTTACGCTCGGAGCAAAGATTTTTCTCTCCTGCTAGAGCAACTTTGGAAGGGTGCCTTGATCAGTGCATCTCAGAAGCCGAGTTTGTTGGTATCTAACTTTAATTAAAAAGAAACTCTCTACTCTTGGCGGGAGCTATTATGGAGGATGTCTCTCTGTTGAAATTCAACCCTTGCCGCTAATGTTTCCTCCTTCGGAGGCCGTTGACTGATGCTAAATGACAGTGGATCACCCACGGACGTCTAAGTGACGTCCACTTACGGAATTGTGTGTGACAACGAAAATGAATTCGTCAGGATCAGCGCTCCTAATGAATACAGTCTCCCTGGCCTAATGGAAACCTTACGGAGTTTTGCATGGATTAAAACTACGATGGCTTTCAAATGTAGAGAACCTCGGGGGGAAAAAATAACAAGTTATAATATCTTGGACCATGTTGTTGTTTGATTTTTTTTTGCTATCTTAAATAAAGAAAAGTTGTGTTGATTTCCCCCCCCCCCCCACCTCCCTCCGGGCTGATTTAGTACTGGAGCCATGTCTCCCTGATTTGGGCCGGTTGGTTGGATCAGTTATCAAAGTTTGTAGCTCGTTTTCTGATCCCAGAAAGGAAAGATTGTTTGCTATCGCTATTTATATTTCCTGGTCCGCGGCTCAGCAGTCCAGGTCAGCTGCTGCGAAGGGTCCAGACCACCTGAGTTTAGGTTTGGATCACATTCTGCCGACATTGAACTCCACGCATAATGCGTTGACCACATGGGAAAATTTAAGGAAAATGAGATTTTATTAAAACCAGGAGACCGCCTGACTGCAGAGGGATATAATACCAGTGTTATGAGCTTCTTATCTCACATGAAAGTTTCACGTTTCCCTAGTTTGCTTTCCTTTATGCTACTGCGGCTGCTCTCCCCTCCCCCAATTCCATGTGGAGGCCTAGTTATTTAATGCAACTGCTAAAAAGCCAAAGCAATTAATAACAAAACAGTCTAAATTCTTTTATTTTTAATGAAGGCCCAGTAGACTTTTTAAGTTAGCGCAGTGACATCAAAGGTTTCCGATGCAGTTCTGAGCATCTGAAGGGTAATGTGATCAGCTTTCCAAAGGGGTTGGGGCGGGGAGGAAGAGAGGGAGAGAGGGTGTGTGTGTGTGTGTGTGTGTGTGTGTGTGTGAGAAGTTGTCTTCTGCAACAGGATGCATTGATGCCCCTAGTGTGTTGGCTTTGAATTCACTCCGCCTTTACTTTCTACTGGGCTCACCCAGCTAAGCTTCAACAGGTTGAACTAATCCAGGCTGTGGGCAAACTGCAGGGCCACCAGCTGTTCCTCCCAGCATGGAGTTCACTCTTGCTTTGAGAGATGGCACTTAGACTTTGCTTTTCCAAGATCTGACCTCAAGCCAGGGCTACCAGAGCTAGACAGAGACTTGCCCTATTATCTGTAGAAGTGGTAGCTTTTGTAGGTCTCCAATAGGCTTCAGGCGCCTCGTAGGTGAGGGGACCATCCAGGATGAGGTTAAAGTTCATGTAGACATGCTGCTGTGAAATGCTGGCAAGGACTCATGCCTTTCGCAAAATCACGCATGTGAGAGTGACCCCGCCAGATGGGCACACAGGTGTTGTCAGCGTAGATTGCACCACTGGCATCGGCTCTGACCAGTCCTTCCAATAACTGTGTGCACTGGTAGGAGTGATCAAGTAGGTTAAGGGAAGTGATTATTCCCCTCTGTTCTGCACTGGTGAGGCCACATCTGGAGTCCTGTGTTCAGTTTTGGGCCTCCAGCTACACAAAGGATGTGGACAAATTGGAGAGAGTCCAGCGGAGGGTGACAAAAATGGTTGGGGAGTTGGGGGACATGACTTGCGAGGAGAGGCTGAGGGAACTGAGCTGATTTAGTCTGGAGAAGAAAAGACTGAGCAGGGATTTAATAGCAGCCTTCAACTCCCTGCAGGGGGTTGCAAAGAGGATGGAGCTGGACTGTCCTCAGTGGGGGCAGACGACAGGACAAGGAGCAATGGGCTCAACTTGCAGCAAGGGAAGTTGAGGTTGGATATTAGGAAGAATTTTCTCACTAGGAGGGTAGTAAAACACTGAAACCGGCTCCCCAGAGAGGTGGTGGGATCTCCATCCTTGTAGGTTTTCAAAACCCAGCTTGACAAAACCATGTCTGGGATAATGTAGCTGGGGCTGGTCCTGCTTTAAGCAAGGGGTTGGACTAGATGTGACCTCCTGAGGTCCCTTCCAGCCCTAACTTTCTATGAGTCTACCTCCCAAATGCACCCTGTCCACTGTGGAGCGAGAACTGCTCTTCCAGCTCTGCGCTCGTCATGTGTCCTGAAGAGCAGAAGACAAATCTCAGTCTTTGGTTATTAACTGCAGGACCCCCACGGTTGTCAGGCATCAGTTATGGAGACGTGGTTGGTCATCCAAGTGTGTGTAGGCCTTTCCTGCGTTGTCTCCTTGGCTCCCCAATCCCTGCGTCGCTGCCTCCAGGCTCGCTCTCCCTAATTGTACCCGCGAGGAAGCAGGGTGTCAAGGAGCTGTGTGTGAGCAAAGCCGGGGGAGACCCCTTGCATTGCCACATGAGATTGCATCGGGGCTTGCTAAGAAAGGGTCAGTCTGTTTGCCCATCTAAGACTCTGCTTCTCATCCCGTTCCTTTGGCGCTCCCGTTTTACGGCGATTCCCGAGGTGCTGTAATGGAGGGATTACAGATCAGATTAATCAGCCTGAAGACACGAGGTAAAAATGAAGTATCTTTGAGCCGTGGGCTCACAGCTATGGCTTCATGGCAGCTAAGCTACGTTGGCTGTACAGCTTATGCAGCTATTATTTCCTGTCAGCTCCAGTGACTTCTTTTGTGCTTACCCAATCTTGAATTCTTCTTCTCTGAGCCCTCCGGTCCCAGGGTCGGGGATAACCCAGCGAGAGATGGGTCAGGAAATACCAGCTGTGCCAGTCTGCCTCAGCTTCTGCTCTTCTTGAGGTTGGGGAGACTCCCACTAATCCTTTGAGGGACTCCCCTGTTGCCCTCTCCGGGGAGAGCCTGTTGACAGAGTAAGCAAGGTATTTAATTATGTTCCTTGCATCCCAGTGGTTTACCGGGACTGGTAATCAAAGAGGAGGCTTATTGAAGAGCTTAGTACAGTCTGTGCAGCTGATTTTGCCTGAGGGTAAGCTGAGAGTTGAAAGGAGCAGCTCTGGTTGGAAAAACAAAAAAGACAACCCAACCTATTGAGTCCTTGTCACCCTTTACTTTAGGCCTTCTGCAAAGATCCTGGGCCCGAGCCTCAGCCGTCCTTGAATACCGTATGCGGCTCACATCCCAGGTTTCACGCACAATGCGGCCATCTCTTGCTCATGGGGTTGTTTCGTTGTCTATGGACATTAACTTGCTGAAAGAATATGCGGAAAGTAACGACTGCTAAGTGGAAGCACGTGTTGGCCATTGGGAGCGAGGGGCAAGCACCAAAGCATCAAGAGATGAAGACTTTGCTAGGGAGTGTAGCATGGTCTAGGATGAAAGGTCTGGGGTCGTTAAGGGTCCTTGCTTCTGTTTCTGCTTCTTTCTCAAAGCTGCTTGGGCAAATTGCTGCCTGGGAGCCATGACCAGTGGTGCTACCCTTCTGGATAGTCTGTCGGGGAGGGCATCAGTCTTGCCCGCAGGTGCGATGCAGAAAAAGGTAGGACTGTGGTCCTGCAGGAAGTGACTTTGTGACCACTCATCTTGGTCACAACCCTAGAGCGGACCCAGATACAGTGGATATTGGGTTAACTAGAGATGCTTCTTTCCCCTCACATGTGTGTTGCTTTTCTCCCTTTTCATGTTAATTTGGGCTAGTTTAGGATGTCTACCTGAGAGATTCCCTGGGCCTCTGCTAGACTGCCTTCGCCCCACCAAGGAGTTCCCACTTGCTGTCTTTTCCAGCAAAGCCATCCAGTAGGAAGCCTCGTCGATGCAAACTATTTCCCTTGCTCAGCTGCTGTCACATGAGTCTATTTGGTGACGTCGGGCTGGTATTGACCCACGGAAAGGTTATGGAAACTGAAGACTGTTTCTTTAGCTTGGCCTGGTGCATCCCAACCAACTGGGGGGCTTTCTGTAGGCTGTCGGCACCTCTGCACAGCTGCAAATGTCAGAGGGGTTTTTGCAAAACAGGACTCCCTGATGTGTCCTCTGTGTGCTCCACGTGTTTGTTTCTGAGCATAAATATGTAACAACCCAAATGCTAATGAATTCCTCCCACTGCCGTTCCCCTCCGCCCCGCGCCCCAACCCACACACAGACTCATCATTGCCCAGGCAGCATCTGAACGGAGCACCCTCCATAAGTGAAAAATCACTGCTTCCAAAGCCAACTTCTTATCACTCCAGTGCTTTCAATTCCCAGCCCGATAAGTACATGGGCCCCAGCCACGCATAATATCCCCATTTGCAAGCTGTGGGCCTGCTGTTCGAGCTGCCGGGGCAGGCTTTGGCTAAGCTAATCTCTGCCAGGGCCTGCTAGCGAAGACAAGAAACCAAGGATGCTCAGCTTCTCCATGGCTCAGCTTGTAGCCAGGGTGTGAGACCTTGGCCAGGCAAACACTGAGCTGGCTTGCAGAGTCCCTGGCTAGTCCTGGATGCTGCAGGCAGTCGAGGGTGGTTGTTCTGCAGCGAACGGAGGAGACGTGGGTGGGCAGACCATCCTCTTCACCAACGCCTGTGCCTTCTCCTCACCCAACCATTACTTGCAAATGCACTGGGTTAACAAGGAACAGGCCATCCATAGGGAAGTCGAGGGATTGTTTTAGGAGACATGGGCTTCTCCTTTTGCTACTGAGACCATAGGGTGATCTAGCAATGCCCCATTGCAATGAGTGGGAGCTCTCTATTCATTTCAATGGTAGTTCAGTGCACACCTTTGAAATTCCTACCTGAGCTCTGAGGTCTTGCCGTATGTTGGTCTCAAAAGACTTCATGGAGGAGGCCTATTATTATGGTCTCCTCTTTGAAGACAGGGGGCAATGACTTGCCTGCTGTTGCACATGAGGACGGTGGCAGAGCCGAGGATGTAACCCAGGTGTCCTGACTCCTCTTGCAGCCTCTAACATGTTTTGCTGCCTTATAGCAGCCCCTTTGTCATCCCCTCCACAGGGCTCCTGCGAGGTACAATATCCTATGTCACACACTTTTTCTAAGCTAATAGTTTGCATTGCTCATCAGAACAGTCTGGCTTTAAGGCCAAGTGGGGGAGGAAGCCGGTCCAGTAATTTAACTTTATTGGCAATACTGCTTTGCAATATACCTCCTGGTTTTCATTTGGTGGCCGTGCTCGGTTCATTTCTGCTTGAGCTTCACTTCTGATCCAATTGAGTTATTGATGCAGGCGAAGCGAAGGGAAGAAAACAAGATTGGTGTCAATTTTGCTTGGCTTTTCTCGCCCCTTTGCTGCTTTCCTTTCACAGATCAAAAGAAGGGAGAAAAAAAATTATATATGATAGAACGCAGGAAGAAAAACTACAGCGAGCAAGATTGTTTTCAGGCGGCTTTTCCCTTTGCCTCTCGATGTCTTTGATTTAGGTACTGTGGCTTAATCAGTGTGTTGGAGACGACACAAAAATGATCCATCTGGCCAGGTCTCCCCTTCTCCGCCCCCCTCCCCCCCCCGACACACATGCTTTCTCATACTTTGTATTAATACAGGGTTGTTTTTTTTTTTTTAAATCTCAGAATACAGGGCTGGTTCAATTTTGTTTTCCCAGCTAATAACCCAGAGCGGGATCAGCTATTTTGCCTTTGACAGGGCTGTCTTGAAACAAGATTGTCTTTTCTGCTGGATTCATCCATCATTCCTGGCAATAAATAAAGAAATAAATGCGATCAAAAAATTGTTACTGTGAGCGCCTTGGCTACCTACAGCAGTGACTCGCGTCGGTCTCCATTCCCAGCGAGGCGAGAATGTGATGCTGTTGCAATATTGAGCGCTAGTGTCATTGGCTGTGGTTTTTGGCACCCCTGTAGGAGGGTGGGTGGTGGGCGACCAGAGTAGAGTGATGGTTGTCCTTTTTTGTGCGGGAGAGCTGGGATGACCTAGGAGAACAAAAGACTTGGGGTCCATTGCTATGATACACAGCCTTTCCCTTGGCAGACAAGGTTCGTTGGTCAATCCAATATCTTTTATTAGACCAGCAGAGACTAGAGGTGGGTCCCATTGGATGGGTGGACTAGGTTTGGGGTCTCAGCCCACTTCCTAGTGGACCAATGCCCACTCCAGTACCATGATACCATGACACCATGACAGGTATTTATTGACCTTCTTGTTGGCCAGGCTAAGGACTGAAGGAGCATGGAGCCCTCTAGGGAAGTTCAGTCTTCATGGCACGTGGCATCCTCACCATCTCCATTGGGACGGCCCCTTGGGGAGCCCGCTGTGGCAGAGGGGTCTGGGCAATGGGCAGCATGCATCTGGCTGCTTTTGACCCAGGAGGCACAACACTTTGATTATACATATTAAAAATCTGTAAATATTTGAATGTTTTATGCCCTGAGGAGTTCAAGGAATTATACAGCTAGATATAGCGAGGGTCTACAGCGACAACGGATTTAACAAAAGGGAATTTTAAGCATCGTATCAGCACTTCAAGTCCACGAGGTCTATTAAGCTGTAGAAAAATCTCCCAAGGGAAGTGATAGGAGCTGTATCCCTTGAGACTACACTGGGCAAAACAGAGTAACGCGCACTGTAGGGAACTGTTGTGGACTAGCACAGAGAGGGATTTGAGGACCAAAATAGTCTTTTCCATTTGTTAACTTTTGCCTTCTTTCTTTGCTTATTCCCTTTGTATTTGTAGTTCCCACCTCCTGGCTTTATGAGAACGGTGCTCTGCGGGGGGAATGGGAAAGCATTTTGCTGTTGGAAGGCCCCAGGAAGGTCTATGGAGTTTGGGGAGATGTTTTGGACCCCCTGCTAATCTGCTAGGAGGCACCCAGGGTGAGATAAAAGGGACACGGCGTCTTTAACGTCAGGCCCCCAAAGGGAATATATTTGTTAAACATTATAATTACCCTTCAGCTCTGAACTCTATAGCAATTGAATCCGCGGCAATGCACATTATCATTCCTGAAATGATGCTTTCATTTAGATAAGGCATGCAATTATACATCTTGATTAGGTCACTGTTCCCAGGAGCGTTGGGTTATTTATGACGAGTTGCCCCTTCTTGTAAATTATGCGGCGAGGCTGTGGCTAGAGACACGTTCTCTCCCTGCCCTTCTCTACTGTCTTATTCCTCGCTTTGTGCGTGCACTTGTGCACATGTCAAATCCCAGTTCCTAGCACCGTCGAGAAAAGAAAGAAGGGACCGGAAAAAGAAGGGTTCAAACATCCTTGTGTCTGTGCATTTGCTGAGACTGCTGACACAGGGGAGTTGGCTTGCTGGGTTGTAGGCACTAACTCTCTAGCTAGGAAATGGGGTGAGATCCATCAATTCAGTTCATACAGGCCCCTGAACAGTTGGCTGAGCACAGTGCTTTTTGGTCACCTCTGGCATAGGCAGGATTTATATAGCAGCCTACAAGTGAGTGGCAGTGTAGTTTGTGATTTAGCTCATAAGCTCTTGGTGTCCCGATAGAGTATCTTCTAAGACCGAGATACGTCCCATGGCAGATGCCTCCCAGTTCCACTTGTCCTTTTGGAAGTCCCCCTCTTCCCTTTTCAGGGGTCCTTCCACTGAAGATCATTGAATTCCTGTTAAAAAGAGACCCTATTCCAGCATGACAATGGGGGTTACATGTATTAGGCACATCACCTAAATGTGCCATGTGATGTTTGTGCTCTGTGGTGCCACAGTAGGCACAGCTTGGTGTTAGGTACCATGGGAATTGGTGCATATGTGCACAATTAATTGTGTGAGACCCATGGAAGAGAGGTGATGAGGGGGAGGGAGTGGAGGAGCGGTTTGGACTAGGTGGTCATCTGGAGACAATGACAAGTCCTTTTTGCCTTCTTCCAAGTCAGGGCTGGCCTCTTTTGTACCCGTACGGTACCATGGAGTAGGAAAGAGCTTCACTCCAACCATGTCAGGCCTAAAGGTAACGAAATTGTTGTGATGAAAAGTCAGAGGTAGTGCAGGTTTGTAGTGAGCATTGTCCAGGAGAGGTGGGGAATACAGAAGAGCCGGCATTACCGAGGCCCAGACCACCCAACCCAATGGGCCACCTTCAAACTATACGGCACGGATGGAAGAATCCTATATGAACTGAGTGGGGGTGAGCTAGGGCTGGGATTTTAAACAGTGGCAGCAATGGCCTGTTTCTATCTCTCATCTTCATCTGGAGCAGGTAAGCCAACATCTGGTGCTTATGAAAGTCCTACCCTTGCTGACCACATAGGTCTTTCCTATTTCATGCTTCTGTGAACGGTCCTTCAAGAAGCCAAAAAGTTTGAAAGTAGACGGGTGTAAACAGAGCCTTTCTGTTGCCCTCCTGCTCTTCTTCTGTCCATGAAAACAGCTCCTAATCACCTGTCTGAGACATCATAAAGGCATTTTCCTCTTGGCTGCAATGGGCCAGTCAATTGACTATTTCAAGCCTATAGAAGAGAAAACCAGAGAGGGGAGAAGTGTTAATGCATTATAGAAGAAAGAGTCTCCCACTTGCAAATATTTATTTGTAATAATTATCCCTTTTTGAGATTAAAAGAGCCACCAGTATATGAAAAGCAAACTGCTTTATCTCTCTTTTTAAATATGTTTTGAAAGTTTGACCGAGCATGAAAGTTCATCTTTTAATATTGCGACTTGTAATCCAGTAAGCAATATTTACCGTGTGATAATTGGCATCATTAAGCTTAGGTGACATTATTAATATTACTAATTAAACTGTTATAAACCTGGTTTACAGTTACATCAACACATCATCTCCTGAATTTCCTGCCTACACATTTTGGCATCAGGGGCTGGATAAAAGCAGATTCAAATGCAAATGATATAAACAGGCAGTAATCGGAGGATCAGAGAAACGGGAGATAGAAAAGGGCTGATTAGATCATGTCCATTCCCCAGGGCACGGCCCAGGTTTGTTTCCTCTAAGCTTCCCAGATGCATTGTCCAGCCTAACTTCAAATACTGCAACCACCCGGTAGTATTTCTCTTGTATCACGTGGGAGATCGTGCCACAGAATAGTTTCTTTCACCATCAGGAAATGCTTCTTGATATATAGTCTCCATTTTTATGTGTAATGCCCCCAGGACAAAATCAGCTGGACAGAAAGGCAATCCCGCTAGATGCGTAATCATATTAAAGGGAAAAATGAAGAGAGAGTGTAAATGTGGTGGAGACCCATAAAGCTGACTGTCGGTAGGGCTGCATTAGAAAAATCTGCTCTTTTAGCTCTGTAGCTTGATCTCAGCTGTCCTGACCCAGATGGTGCTAATTAGCGATGGGCAAAGCCTGAGAGTTTAGGAATTGTAGTTCGGCTCAGTAGCCAGAAAGTTGAAATATTTTACCCAGTCTCTTTACATCTGGAGCATCCATCTCTCCAGATAGTCTCTGGCTTTGGCAGGTTCAGAAATACCACGAGGGCAGCGTTTCCCTCAAACTCTGTCATTTGGTTTCCATCTGGATCCAGAAAGTTTAGAGCCATGTGGGGAATTTAAAACGAAAGCACCCTGAAGATTTTTCTCAGAAATGGTTTAAATTCTTTGCGGCGTTTCAGGCTAGGTCTTATTTATTTTGATATGCATGTTCTCCCATCCCTCACACTCTCTCAGATGGCTGGTGAACCATCTGAATCGAAGGCAGAAGGAGACCGAGCAGTAGCTTTGTGATTATTTGTTTCAGTAAAGACCCATCTGCTGGTACAGTTGCCTCTTGGTACATGAATGACTTAAAAAAAAAATCAAAAAAAATCCCAGCCCCATCTGATAGATGTGCTGAGAGCTCTCGTCTGTGTGGTTGCGATCGTCAGAGAAATGTCTTTAGCATCCATATATAGGTTAAGCACAAGCTTAGAGCGCAGACAGATTCATGAAATCACTGAAAGTCAATGGAGTTAGTCTGTCTGGCCATGTTTATAGCTGCAAAGACGTTTCTATCCTATACTGATAGCTGGCAGCATTTTTGGTGGGGGGGGGCCAGAATAACTCAGCTGGGGTCCAAGATGGGCTGGCACTAGGACCCACATTGCCATGCTGTTGATTCCTCATCCATGGCAGGGGCAAAGCCCCCGACCACCAAATGCTGTTGCAGGTCCCTGGATCTGGTTCGGATCCAATGGCTCTGCAGGCGCTAGGTTGTCAACCAGGTTGTCTGTATCTTAGGCCAGATACGGACATTTTGCTTTTACTGATATAAGTGATCGGAAACCAGTCTACACTTGTAACAGAACACAAGTTCGGCATACAAAACCGGTCTGTACCCATAGCACAACAGAAGTTAGGCGCACACAAACTCAGTTAAAAATGGGGGTACCTGCTCCCCCACCCAAGGGCGAACTTGCGTCCTGTTCACTGCCGATAGAAACGATGCCACTTACAGAAAACTGCGTAACTTAGACTGAGTCCATCTAGGGCTTTTTCAGTGTCTGTACAGTATATATCAGCATATATAGGGGGTGAAGTGACATCAAGATTTAGTAGCTCAGGACCTGATCCTGATTGTGTGCGCACGTGTAGGCATGCATTTGTGCTTTTGTAGACCTGCAGCCCACAAAGCTGGCAGATCTGAGACTGGGGATGTTTGGGATTTGAGAGTATTACAGAAGAGCTGGGGTCGAAAATAACCTGAGAGCAAGTGAGCAAGAGTTGTTTCTGTTTCAATTAAATGGAAGGCTAAACCCAGGTAGGTCTGTGACTACAGTTCTCCATTTCAGAAGGAGAAATTTTGATCAACTGTGGAAACGGCTTAGTGAGGTCAGCGGGACTTGAAAGTAAAGGAGATTTGAAATGTGTTCAAGTCAAAGGTGTGAGAGCTGTCAGGAATCCCTGTCTTGAGAAAGGGGGAAAACTTGTAAGGAAAAGCTGCCTGGATGAATCACTATCTCAAAAAGATACCAGGAATAAGCACAGGCTTACAAGGAATGGAGAAAAAGGACCGCTCAGCAAAGGGAGCTGCGTCTTGGAGGTCAAGGCTAGGGATAAAGTGAGAAGTGTCAAAAGTCAAGCTGAGGTCAAATTTGCAAAGGACATTAAAACTCATAGCAAGATGTGCTTTGACTAAGAAGAGAACAAGGAAAGGAGAATAGGGCATCTGGCTACATGGTGAGGATGGGGTAGAGATTAAAGCTAGCCCAGATGTGGCCCCATAATTGAACAAGCACTTTGTCTCAAGTTTCATATGAAGAGGATGATGTTGAATGCAGCGGCAGAGACTGGATGGCCAACAAGAGTGGAAATGATCACAGCTGAGCTTGAAACACAGTTCAAGAACTTTATGTACTCAAGTGAGACCAAGCAATTTCCATCTTTGGAAGCAACTAGCACGTGCAATTGCAAGCCTGGTAAGAAGTACTTTTAATACATCTATTGAGTCAGGGTGGTGGTCCCATCTGATGGGAATAGCAAATGTGATACTTGGGCTTAATAAGAGGGGAATGTGCAGTCTGGGGAATTATAGGGTTGTTAGCCTGGACCTAAGTAGTTTGCAAAGCTTTGAGACATTCAAGACCTGGAGGTAAATAGGCTAAAATACAACCTGGGCTTGCCAAAGTGGATCATGTCAGAGTTGATTGTATCAGCCAGGGCTATTAAGGTCATAAAGGGAATGAAGAAAAGACCGGAAGAGGTTGACTTGTTTAATTTAGCAAAATGAAGGCTGAGACTATGAGAGTTATCTGTAAATACTTCATGGGAAACACCAGAGAAGGAGAAGAGCCATTTAAGCCTGAGAATGAAGCTGGCACATGAACAAGTCAATGTAACCTGCCCATTAATAAATCCAGGCTGGAAATTAGCCTAAGGTCCCTAACCATCAGAGAGGAGGGGGATTCTGGAAATTTGGTTTTTAAGATGGATCTCGATAGATTCATGGAGACGATCACATGGCGTGATGCCTAGAGTAGCAAGGGCTAGGTTGGACTCAAGAGGTGTCTTCTAGTCCTACGCTACTGTCTTTTCTATGAGGTTCTGGATGAAGACCCCTTTCCTTCTTTAGTCGAGCTAATTTCTCTGATATAAATTAACACTTTTTGACTCTTGCATTGGCACCTGGGCCAGCAGTGGAATGATGTGTCCTGCTAAAACTCTTGGATAGGACTGAATCAGCAACTTTCCCCCCAGCTTCTGGCTTTATCATCCCCATTGCTCCAAGGATAATCTTGCTTTGGGATTAGATAACTTCACAGGGTCCCTCCCATCCCTACTTTCTTATGATCGTGTTGCACCCATGTGCTTAAGGTGTCACTTGGAATACAGCATGGGATTTCCGGCTGCTTGGAAACCATGAAACGCTTCAACAGCTCGTTGCTTCCTCGAATCCATCGACACTGTTTGGTATGTCTGAGCATCGCGGTTCCATCTTGAAGCAATCCAAAGACAAACACGAAGGGAATAAAGTGAAGGAAAAATCACCAGCCCTGGCAGCTCGGTGCTCCAGCTAATAGGAAGCAGCTGAAGACTGCAGCATATCAGATCTCACACCACACACAGGCATGCACGTGGACACACACACACACACACACACACACACACACTTGAAATACTGCAGCAATATTTCTGCTACAAGCTACTTTCCCAGAGTCATTAAACCCCATCCAGTAACATCCTTTGAAGTTACAGCTAGTGGTGCAGAGACTGCTGCAAACTGATTGCTTGCTAGGTGCTCCGTTAATGATGGCCATGTGTGTCTGGGGCAGATTTAGAGGCAGGGAGATACTCTCAGGTCCCCAGAGCTGGGTTGGAGAGGACAGAAATTGGATTTTCTCTTGATGGAGGTTATGCACCCTTTCAAGACATAGGCCATTATTTAGTGCAGTCATTGCAGTTGTTCAGGACAATGCTGGAGCTAGGGCTCGTTACATGGATTCACTTCTTGGCACTTTTATACACACTTAACTATGCTCTGTATGAGACACGTGCATATCAAGCAAGGAGGAAAATCATTTTAGCCTTATCCAGCACCGAGTGAAATGTTCCAACCTGGGGTGGTCAATATTGCATGGAAATAGGTTGCAAATGAAGGAAAAACATGGGGCAGGCCTTAGTAATAAGGGAACAAACCTACTATAGTGCAGACCTAGTAGAAAACTATACTTCAGTATCAAAAGGAAGTGGCTTTTTTGCATAAGCATAGATGGAGGTAAAGTGTCTCTTCATTGCACCTTAATACTGGATATAAGTTCACGGATGACACCAAGCTGGGGGGACAAGTAGATAGACTGGAAGGGAGGGCTAGGATTCAGAGTGACCTAGACACATTGGAGGATTGGGCCAAAAGAAATCTCATGAGGTTCAACAAGGACAAGTGCAAAGTCCCACGCTTAGGATGGAGCAAAACTGGTGCAGGCTGGGGCTGACTGGCTGGGCAGCAGCTCTGCAGAAAAGGACCTGGGGGTGACAGGGGACGATAAGATGGGTACAAGCCAGCAGTGTGCCCTTGTCACCAAGAAGGCTAACAGCATCCTGGGCTGCATTTGTAGGAGTGTTGCCAGCAGATCAAGGGAAGTAACTGTTATGCTCTATTCAGCACTGGGGAGGCCACATCTGGAGTCCTGTGTCCAGTTTTGGGACCCCAACTGCAGAAAGGATGTGGATAAATTGGAGAGTCCAGCGAAAGGAAACAAAAATAGTTAAGGGGCTGGAGGCTATGACTGGTGAGGAGAGGCTGAGGGAAATGGGCTTATTTAGTCTGGAGAAGAGGAGACTGTGGGAGGGATTTAATAGCAGCCTTCAACTCCCTGCAGGGTGGTTGCAAAGAGGATGGAGCTGGGCTGTTCTCAGTGGGGGCAGATGACAGGACAAGGAGCAATGGGCTCAAGTTGCAGCAAGGGAAGTTGAGGTTGGATATTAGGAAAAAAAATTTCTCACTAGGAGGGTGGTGAAGCACTGAAACAGGTTACCCAGAGAGGTGGTGGGATCTCCATCCTTGAAGGCTTTTAAGGCCCAGTTAGACAAAGCCTTGGTTGGGATGATGTAGTTGGGGCTGGTCCTGCTTTGAGCAGGGGGCTGGACCAGATGTGACCTCCTGAGGTCCTTTCCAGCCGTCATTGTCTATGATTTGGTGGTACATCCCGTAATACTCAGGATGAGGGAGCGCCTAGTCTCAGGCTATATTAGGGCAAACCATCTTTGAGTTTCGGAGCGTTTGGTTCAATTATTACAGTTCTCTTCTTCAATCTTTTTGCTGTCTTGTGCTAAATTGTTTGCTGAGCTCATTTATTGCTTGTGCTGACTCTGCCCGTACAGGGGAAATGGAAAAACTATATGAAGGAACTAGTTCCCAAAGTATTTTTGGTTGTCCTAGAGCTAGGAAGAAGTTGAGGCCACGTGAGACAAATATGGCCTTGTGACTCCAGTGCCCGCTGTGTATAATTCAGGTACAGGTCATGTTGCTTCTCATGCAGGTACCGTCCATGGCGCTGTAACCCCTGGGATGAAGAGGCCGCTTAGGTGTTGTTTCATTGAAAGTGTGCTGTTCCAAACATACCTCCTGGCTTCACAAGTGTGGCCCATTTCTAGTCGGGACACAGATGACAGACTGTGCAATATTGTCCCCAACCCACATGTCAAGAAAATAGGGTTACAGATGTGTTATTGGCTGGTGCCATCAGGCATTTTGAAGGCTGAGTCAAGGTCTTGAAACTCTTTTACTGTAACTTTCTGCAAGCAAACATTTCAGGGGGAATTCTCCTTCTGCAGATAGCTCGTTTCCAAGAAAATGCCATTTCTCCATAACTGCCCGTGAGCCAGGGCGCCGGGCTCCGCGGGACATCTTTTGCTAATAAGCAATCGTGTGTGTTACACTTTTGGCAGGCAGATCACTTATCTGACTGATATAGGAGAATATAAGCAGTTGCATCTGGATTTGAATGGGTTACCCAGCCTGCTTGGCTGCTTGGGCTTTGCGCCAAGGGAAAGCAGAGGAGTTGCGAGGAGAATACCCAATTTCCCCCTGCGAGGACTGATTTTAGTTTAATGCAGCCTCCTCGCCCTTAAATCCAATTAAAGGCCTATATTATGTCAGTGGAAATTTATGCCAATCCTAATATAGTCTAATAAGCCTTAAAATAGCACTCTGCTCGTGAAAAGCCCGGTGGTTTAATTTGATTCTGAACCTAATAACAGGCTTAAAATGAGGGAATCGCCCCCCCTTTTTATTTTTTCCCCTGTCTCCACATGCTTGCTTTCTGCTTTAGCGAGCGAAGGTTTCTTCCAAGCACGGGAGGGAAAAGGCACCCATCAGCAGGTTGTCCCTGTCTGCTGTTGCTGATTTTGTTCATCGTGGTAAGTGCCTGTAGACATCCCAGCTTGGGGTTCTCTGCCACGGTGCTACGGCGTGCCAGACTGTCTCAGCTTGTCTGACATCTCCTCAGGGAAGCTTTGCTGCAGCTCAGCATGGATGAAACAGAGCTTTTCCTTGTTCCCCACAAGCGTTTCTCCTACATCTTCTTTTGTGGTCAGTGTGGACCATCCCAATATCCTGCCCATCAGTCAGGCCCCTACCTTCACCTTCAGTGGCGTCTTTGACCCGGACCTCTTTGGGCTCTCACGTCTAGGTGATACCTGAATCTTGCAGATCTGTCGCAGCTCAAAGATACCCACCTGCACAGCCGTAACTCGATCACGGTCTCGTTGTCTCACCCCTCGGTTTCTGAAACATCCTTCCACGTGGCTTCACCAAATGCCTTGCTGGCCTGCATCTGGACTGGTGCCATCAAGAGCGCTCTCTTAGCTTTTGATTGAGATACCTCATCCCTTTCTCTGAAACTTTCCATTGACTCCCCCTCTCTCTTGCATCCAACGTCGCCCATTTCTCCCCAGCCAACCATCGTCTTCACTGTTGAAATGTAGATTCTCTACCTGCATCAGCCCATCCTCATTCCCTTTTGGGCTTTATCTCATGTTCCCCATATGAATAAAATGAGCTCCCGATAAGCACCTGCAAGCTGCCTCATGAGACATCTGCAGATCGAATGATAAAAATCATAGATCCCTCATCACATTTCTTTTTCCATGATAGCTATAAAAGGGACTTGTCAAGAGTTAGGCTCTGGTGAGCTGACACGTTGGCAGTCATGCTGACTAGTAAAGTCTCATCATTTGCCTCTGCTCCCCCAGTCCCTCTCTACCCACCTGCTGGCTCATGTCTTTTGTGTCGATGGTAAACTCTCTGGGGCAAGGGCTGTCCTTTGTTTCTATGTTCACTTGTAAATAATAATCAAATAATGGAGGTGGCTGAACTGTGAGGACAGGTCTGGTAGGGAGGGAAAGCTGGTACAGAGGCCTGAGGCTTGCATGCTTTGTATCAACTGCACTTGCACGCTCTGATGATGGGAGCCATACAAAGAAATAAGAGAAGCAGATTTAGGGTGGGAATCTGATTGGTGTTTTCATGAATTAAGTTTTGTAGTATACCATGACCGTGTCAGGAGGATGTATAACGTTGTAATATGATTTCAGTGCTGGAGCAAGGTTCGTTTGGAGCAGCCAAGTAAGAGCAATCCCTTTAAATACTGAATG
This sequence comes from Alligator mississippiensis, assembly GCF_030867095.1. Lineage (NCBI taxonomy): Eukaryota > Metazoa > Chordata > Crocodylia > Alligatoridae > Alligator > Alligator mississippiensis. The sequence continues at coordinate 7,987,553 of NC_081827.1, forward strand.
AAGGATCAGTCCATCTCAGCTCGATGGGACTGAATCTTTCTTCAGCTGCTACGTGTTTGATTCGTTTATATTCAAAGGCGGTGCTTAACCAAACGTTACGACGTAGTATCTCGAAGAGGGAAGATCCCAGAATCAACTGGCCAGAATATTCTTCATTTCGTCTCCTGAGCTACTGGGCAGCATCACTGCCTCCTGTTAAACAGCTGCTGTATTCGAGTCCAGAGGTGGCTGCCTTTCCATGTTGGGTGATCATAGTATCAGTATTATAGTGCTTAGGGTCGGAGGAGACCTAAACAGATCCTGCCTCAGGCCGGAACGGGTGCTGGGGTCATATCACCCCAGCCAAATATCTGTCCAGCCTGTGGTTGCAGACCCCCTCTTGATTTTGATGTAGTAACTATCAAAAGAAGCCCATTGAGATAAAATCCTCAAAAGAAATAGATCAACTTCTTTTCATCGATATAAATTGTGACTGCTATTCCATTAGTTTAGCAGTACTAAACTTGGGTTAAGAAAAGCCTGGATTTTTTCCCCCCCCAAAATCACATTGGCTATATTTCTTTCAAGTGCATTGATCATTCAGGCACATACAAGCCCCATTGAATCCCGAAGCCTTGCAGCCCAGCTGGCACCGTGCTGTTTGGTGCTCTGAACTGAAGAGATCTCCTCCTATGGGCCAAATCCATCCTGGGTTTCTGCTGGTGAAGAATTCGGCCCAGCGTCTGCAGAGGGATGCTGCAGAGAGATGGCCCCAAACGGTGGCCGTGCCATGGGAATGTCTTGTTTGCGCGCATGCCACGGAGGAGCTGACATGACTCCGGCGTCCCCCGAGCCCTCCAGCCTACCTAGCGGCAGTGCCATGAGTTAAGGGAGCTTTGTTAAGGCAGTAATCCTCACGTGTGCTCAGACTCACAAAGCTGCCGCTTTCTCTCCGCGGCCGTGTTCACAGACTAGTAATGGTCCGTGTCCAATTGATTACCCCGCGCTCTCTGGCTGCTGCTTTGAGAGCTGCTTTGGCAAGGGCCAGATTGTTCTGGCAAGCTCGTCTATCCATCAGGGACGAGGGCAGAAGGAGAGGGGGTGGGGTGGGGGGCATCGCCCTGAAATTGTGCATTTGGGAGTCGAAGGGAGGAGGGGAAGACGGTTTGCCATCGGAAAACAAAAGGTCAGTGTAAAGCCTGAGCAAATGCACGCTGATAAAAGGGCTCCAGAGTTGGCACGTACTTCACCCAGACCCCAGGTGCTCTTCCCCTTCGATTATAATCTCTGTGAGATGAGCGCACGTGCGTGTGAAGAGAGAGAACTTCATCGCCACAGGATCCACGAGTACCTCCTGCCCCTTTCTCGCTGATCCATCTCCTGCGACTGAACTCAAAGATTTTGGACTCCCGAACCTCTTCCGACAGCTTCCAATTTGTTTAAAAAACACAATCCACCTGTCAGAGTCATCCTTCTTCCTTCTCACCCCAAATTGGAAACATCCGCTCTCCAATTATCCCTCCCACAAGGCCAGGATGTGGGAATCCTGGGCCGGAAAGTATTGACATTTTGATGCCCGTACTCTTGAGTCCTTGCAGGGTGGAAATGGAAGCACTGCGGAGGGGAGAGTCCTGCTTTTCCCAGGGGATATGCAGTATTGATTTCCAGTCCTTTTATGGCCTGTAGCCAGGCCCTTCATTTCTGGCTTTTTATGGATAGTAAAGCCACTGGGTTCTGCGTATGCAGCTGGTCTGGGCTCATAGTGATGGAGGCGTCTGGCTTTACAGCGAGTGCAAGAAGTACCATTATTTTTACAAGCTTTCCTTAGGTTCATAAAGCCATTTTCCTGTAATGTCTGTGACACACTGGCAGTGCAATGAGATGGGAGGTGTGAGGGTTTTAGCTACACTGGGATGCATCCTGTAATTCAGTAGTTAATAATATGGTCATGCCTATTAAAGCCATATATTGAACCATTATGCTTTCCCAAGTATCTTCTTGAAGCGAGTGCCTGTGTGTTTTTTTTTCCTGTTAAAGACTGCTGCATTCCCGTCATAGTTTCTTCTTCTTGGACAGAGATTCCACAATTTGGGGTTAGACATGATGTAGTTGGGGCTGGTCCTGCTTTTGAGCAGGGCATTGGACTAGATGTGACCTCCTGAGGTCCCTTCCAGTCCTCATTTTCTATGAGTCTATGACTTGGATTTTGTTTTACTCCTCTCGTTTTACTGCCCCCCAACCCCATTCTGATTTTCCATCTCCTGTTTCTCATCTTCCATTCCCACCGGTGCTGCCCACCTGCAGAAATCTGGCTTGCTCCTTTTCCTGCAGCCCATACCATCAGCAGCGGCTCCAGCAGTGCTAGACACACCTGGGCTGAGCCCAAGGATCAATGCACAAAGTTAGGCAGAGCTAGGATTGTCCCCTGAGACTGGCAGAGCAGTGTGAAATGACTGGGGCAGGTAGTTTCATAGATGTCAGGGGCTGGAAGGGACCTTACAGATCATCGGGTCCAGCCCCCTGCACTTGGGCAGGAAAGACCGCCGGGATCAGATGGCCCCAGCAAGATGGGCACGGCTGAGTCTTGTTCAGTTCATTCGCTGTAGGAGATGTTTTTGGGAGCTGCAGCATGGACTCAACTGCAGAGCAATTGGAAACTTCATGGGCTGGATCCTCAGATGATATAAATTGGACAAACTCAACCGAAGCCAATTGGGCTTCATGGGTTTACGTCCGCGAAGGCTGTGGGCCATGTGCTTTCAATGGACTGAGCTTGAGAGGAAACTAAGCAGGGCTCCTAGTTGTCTGCCGTCAGGTGGCCAAACCCTGAAGAAGCACTAACCCTATTAACAGGCTGTGTTCCTGCTTGCTGGACGCGGGGTTTGCTTTTCACATTCACCACTCGAACCAGCTGCCTCGGGCGTTGCAAGCAGCTTGTCTTGCAGGTGATGCAGAAGGGAGCCTTCCCTTGGGCCAAGATCGTCTCCCTGGAATATTGTGATTTTGAAGGGCAGGAAAGCATGGCCTCTGACAAGAAAGGGGCAGATAGTGTGCATGCCGGATAGAGAAGAGGCTGCTTTTTGGTGGGCAGAGGGGGCTGTACATCTTTGAGAGGGCTGGACAGATGCAGTGATAGCTCCCAGTGTCTCACACGCTCTCGTTCTCCCCCACACCTGCTTGTGCTGTTTGTGCAGCCTGTTGAAACAGCTTCTTCCAAAACAGCCCTGCATCAGCGGTGCAAGCTGCCATAGGCCTCTGCATCCATGGAGCTGGAAAAGCAGGCGGATGGTGCTCTTTGCTGAGCGTGGAGCTCTGCAATTTCCTTTCTGTTCTTATCTTTCTCTACACTTCAGCCGGGGCAGGACAATGACACGTCTTCCTCCCCAAAATGCCAGTCAGATACCCCCCCTCCATCTTCCCAGCACAGAATCCACTCCCCCCCACCCCAGACATTGCACACAAACTGGTTTAAGTGATCAGATACTGGTTTAATCCTGCCACAGAACAGACATTCAGTGCACATAAACCAGTTTGAAAATGGCTGAAACCAGTTTGAGATAATGATTGAATGTAGTATCGGACTTAACTGATTTGGCTTAAACCGGTTTATGCAATGTCTGTCCCAGACCTTGGAGGGCAGACCAGTATCCTGTGCATTATCTGTAAAGCCAAATACCATTTCTGATTTTCATCAAGGCACAGCATTTTTAAACAGAGATTAGTAGAGGTGATGGGGTGAGGATTAAGACCGGGGCTAGGCTTGGCTATGATTAACTGAAGAAAGACTGAAACCCTTGCAGGAGCATCTGAAATGATTTCATCACCATCTAAGAAAGGGGAACAAGCCTGGACTTTGAAGGAGTTTGGCTTCTACCTGGATCCTCTACCTGGTTTGCCTACGAGTGCTTAAATTTGGTCAAGCCGGCAGCTTAAAAATCAGAGGGAGTTTGGATCTCAGTATGGGCTCTTTTTAAGGCTTATGATGATAACATGATTTCCCTTAAAGAAAGACTTTTATTAGGAACAAAGGGGAATGATCATCGATTTCTGGTAACCAAGACATTTTTCCAGTAGATAGGAAGCCAACTGTTGTAAAGTGAGGGCACCCTCTTTAAACCGATTTGCTAAAAGCTAAAGGTGCATTAAATGGTTATCTCAATTTTGATGATCCAAAATTAACAGGGAGGCCCTTAAAATAAAATTTTCAAACATAAGACTTTTTAGGTCCAACCTTTTTGACTTGTGCTTCTCTGTCAATGAGTTCTCTCTTATTTAATGCGTGGCGTCTAAGCACCATGGCGCAGGGGCTGTATTTTTATTCAGTGTTTGTACAGCATCTAGCACAGCGATGCCCAGGGCTCCTAAGTGCTGCTGCAGTGCAGATAAACGCATGTCTTTGTAATACGTTCAGATTATATTTAAGCCTTTCCCTGCAATTACAAAGGCTAGAAGCTTGCCTTTGAAAATAATGAAAGCTTGAAATCCAAATTAGTCACTGGACTCCAGGAGCTGGTGATTTACAAGTTGGGGGGAAAAAAAACAATTGTCACAAAAATCTCCAAAAAAGGGTGAGACTTGTCATCACGGTGAACCACCCACAGGCTTCAAAGGAACGTAGACTTCCTTGCAGACACGTATCTGCAAAGATCCCAGGTAAAGCCTTGCTCTAGCTCTGGTTTAGTTACCATAGAGACTGCTAGGTCTCACTTGATCCTCAGGCACTTGAGCTATTCACTGGCAACCTCTCCGGATTAAAGATTGAAGGTTTTGGATCGTTCTCTTTATTTTTATCAGTAATGTAACACACCGGCTAATCCACGTTGTACCTCTAAGAAAAAGAAATAAGGCAAAAAAGCCGACCCGCTTTTCCCATGCTTGTTGTGTAGGCCAATTATCCGAAGTGGTGACAAGTAGAAAAATGAATTAGCCATAGCTTTGTAATGTCAGCGTTATTTATCTTTTATAAGCTTTGCCCAGCTCAGCTGTGGATCAGCAAAGGAGCTCTTTTATTCTTCCATCCTTTCTTTGATGCTGGTTTTTTTTTCCCCTCTCCCCTTGATATGGTCCCTTTGCTCTATCACTGCATCATTACAAAATCTTTTTCTTCTGCTCTAAAATAGGAAGCCTTTCCAGAGAAGATGAGGGGGCTGTGGGGAAATGCCAGGAGGCAGGCTGGGGTGGGGCTTCTCTGCTCCTACTCCTGCCCTTTGGGATGAAATCACTCTGTTGGCTTTATTTCCAATGACCTCTGCCTTCCTTACCCCAAAGTGGTGCTGATTCTGCAAGCAGCATCCTTTCTTTTCCTTTGCATAATTCACCAACTCTATCAGCTCTTTCAGCTGCAGCAAGAGGGACCGAAGGATATTTGTTAACAGGAGGCAGAGACTCAGGGCTGATAGGGGATATGCCGTTAGAAGATGGGTAGCATAACCCACAAACAGGTGGGATTTGGAGGCCTCGCATCAGAGAGCACAGAGACAATAGTGTATCTTTATAAGCAATGGTGAAGCAGTCTACACCGTAGTGCATTCAGCGTCAGACATCCTGCCTCTCCAGGCTTCTTAATGGGGCTCTTCCCAGTGTAGGATACACTCCTGCCGAGTAGCCGTAGCTGTATCTTGGCTGGAGGGATGACTATGGCTGAAGGCTAAAGGGCTGCTCTAGGTACATCTTTTGCACATGTCAGCTCATGGAGGAAGAACTTAGGATCCCTGTAATGCTTGTGTGCACACGTGCAAGTGCTCTCCTGATTGGGATTGCCTTGGATGTGCAGAACTGCCACCCGGAGTGGCTGCCACCGGCACAGCTTAATACCGCGCTTGCAAATGGAGGGTGTCCTGCCACACGATCGGAGCGGACGGCTCTGCTAGAGGCGTGCGACCGAGCCCCTGTCCTTACCCACAGCTGTCTTAAAATGATTGGGATGGGATCAGCTCCAACGGGCAGGAGTGGGTTGGAGTGTTTTGATGAGGCATACTCGCAGTCCTACCCCCCAGCCTGTCAGCTCAGGATGCGGATTGCCAGCACATCCTGGTGTTGCTCAGACTCAGTTGTTATCTGCTGAATAATTTCTGTGAATAATTTATTGTGAGAAGGCTTTTGCAAATGTCTGAGATTCACCGTCCCGACCACCTTGCTCTGCTGCTTGCTAGACTGGTGGAGTTAGCTGTCCGGGGGGGCCGTTTGCACTTACAAATATTCCATTTTCTTTCTGTAAGTTCATGGTGAGCCTTGCTTAAAATCACGGCAGATGAATTCCTGCTAATAAAACACTCGACAGACGACCAGTACAAGCGGGACACAAACACAGGCAAAAAACCGAATTAGAATGAATATTTTTAGACGTGTTTTTGAGGCGAGTTTACAGTTTTTGTGAATTTAGCCTCAGTCCACTGGGGCAAATATTGGGGAGGTTCAAGTTTTGTATGGGAGGGCATGATGGGGATTGTTCATGCCTCAATATAGTTTCAGCATGCCCCTTGCCATGACATTGCTGACTGAGCATTTTAGTGTTTTTTGGTTGTTTTTTTTTAACAAGATGCAAAAGTCACTGTTAATAGGCTCAGCCAAAATGAAGCAGCAGCACTTTCCAGTACAGTTAGTACAGGACCGCGCCTGCCTAATTAATGATATTGGAATTATAATATTGCTCCAGTAGTGACCCCTTTGTCACCTCTTCTTATGGTCTGACCCCTGCCATCGCACCTCTGTAAGCAGCTGTCTATCCGCAGCTCTCTTCTTCGGTCTAGGAGGCTGGATTCCCCCAACACAGGCTCTGCCGGTGTTCATCTGCCTTCCCAAAAAGAGCTTGTCAGGCCAATTTGCCCACTGTTTTCCTGTGGGCATAATGATGACTTCCTCTTTCAAAGATGAAATGCAGCCTCATTTTCCATGTTGGGATCTTTTCTTTTTAAAGTGACAGCTGCATCTCAGAGAGTTGGGAGAGGACCGCACAAAGGTTGGCCGCTATGTAAGCTGATGGGGTCAAACCCTTGGGTTGGGAAGTTTGCAAGAACTGTCCGTCTTGCGGAGGTGTACCGAACTTCTGGCAGCCAGCTGCGTCCAGGAATAACTTCTCTCCATGTGTCTAAACACCGCCCGCTTCTGCTCCCAGCTGGAGCACATAAACATGGAGACAGCATTGAGATTGAAAAGTAATTTAACAATGTCTATCACCTTTTCTGGATCTCACACCAAATCAGCTCCAGTTTGAAGCAAAGGGGCCACCTGGTTTTGATATTAGCCAGGGATAGATCCGGATCAAAGCCCCAAATCCCAAGATCCTTAATTGTTGGGGTAGGATCTCAGCCCTTGGCTATTGTAGAGGTTGGCCAGGACTTCCTGACCCTATTTTTTAGGATTGTCGTGGTGGGGGTGGGGGGAACCATAAGCATCGTAGGAGAAGGGGTCTCGCACTGAACCGTAAGGTTTGTGGTCCTGAAGCAAAGCCTGTCCAAGGTCAGGGAGCACTGAGAGAGCTACTTGCTATGCCGAACTCTGGATGTTTGTGCCTGAAAGCTTGCAAAGAACAATTTTTCCAACTATTTATTTGGTCTAATGAAAGATATCACATTTACCTAAAGCCCCTTGTCAGCCAGGGTTTTTTTCCAGGTGCACAAGGTGCATCTCAGACATGAGTTGCTCACAACAAGCATTTCAGTCACTGTCACATGGTGACATTGCTGCTGTCAGGACCGGATGGGCAGCTGCTGAGCGCAGGCCCCTGGCATGGTCCGGGGCGAGAGAGAGGCGACGTTCCCCTCCGCTGCAAATAGTCACGAGAGCAGGATTGGGTGACAATGTAAATCACTTGGTGCATGTGTGTATGTATGTGTTAATTCATCAAGAGTGACTGCCTTAATTGAACTTGCATTAACCTTTTGACTAGCTATTGGAAATAACATCCGAGGACAATGTGCTGCTGGATGTGGCAGATATGTCCTATCCTCTATTGATTTCAGTGGCATGGCAGCGGAGGGATGATGATGTCCTGAGTGCAGCAGGAGGATCATCAGGGAAGGCGTTAAGTGTCTGTCGTGGCCAAGCTGGCATTAACAGCACCGTACCTAGACTCCTAGTGACCCAGGGCGAACTTTTAGTGTCAGGCACCCCTTCACCAGACATAACGATAATAATAATAATAATAATTACCATTTTGGGGCCCCCTTTTTGTCCAGGCCCCAGGCAGCTGCCCGCTTTGCCCATGCCCATGTCCAGCCCTGGGCATTAATGGGTCTATTCCTTTGCTGTGCAAAGGGCAGGTTGCATTTCAGATTGGGATTTACCCAGCATTGGGTTTCTTTTAATACAATCAAGTCCTTTGGTCCTGTGAGCACCTGGGGCTGCGATCGGTGGGGTGTTTTGCCCCCCGTGCAGTTGGGGTAACACATAACATTTTCCTCTCCGAATCCCCCTTGCCGGGTCTCGTGGACAGACTGTTGCCCTCTCTTCCTCCCCTTTGAGGGCAGAGTGGGGTGTGGAGGCTGCACATTAGAAAGCGCTTTGAGACCCTTGGGGTGCAAGTTCTCTTAAAATACAGATCCTCCCTCATTTTAATTCCACCAGCCCCGCACCCGTAAGCCTGATAAATGCGCTGGTGAGTACCGGGCTTGCTCGCCCAAAGTAAATGCCTGTATTTATCATTGTCGGGACGATTTATTGTCCAGCCAGGCTCTGTGGAGAGGGGGAGGCCGTTCCATCCCTGCTTTTCAATTACGGCCGCCTCGGGAGAGCCGAGCTGCCGGAGCCCCGCGGGGAATGCAGTGCCGCCGCGCTTATTGAAGAGCAGCTCCCTGCTTGGCCCAGCACGCGTGCGTCTGTGCCGCCCGACAGCACCCACTCCCCAACCGCGTCTGCTTGCTTTTGCAAGCTGGCAAGGCACCAGGCATGTGGGACCTGCTCCGGTTTGGAGAAAAGAGGCTGGTGTCTTCACTAGGGGACACTCTCATTTTAGCACATCGGTTAGCAGGGCCCTGCCGATGCATGCTCAACCGTAGTCATTTCCTGCTGTTGGCAAGGCTGGGACGATGCTTCCCAGGCTGGGCTTCGCATGGTGCTTCGGGCAGGCGGCTGCCTCCGCTACTCCAAGCGCCTGCTCCATATTCACGGGTCGTGTTGCTCTCCCAGAAGGGTCCGTGTGAATTTGGGGTGCTTTGCAAACAGCAGACTGCTCTAACGTCCCACCCCAGAGGTGGCTGCAATGCGTTAGCGGATGAAGTCATTTCTTTCTGGAGCTATGGTAACCTGTCTTTATAGGCCTGATTTTCCTCTCGCTGGGCACATCTCCATGAGACAATGCGCAGAAGACTAATTCCACGGCACATTAGCCGTGCCAATGCACTAATGAGCAGAAGATGTAGTCTAATGCGCATTGACGTCACTTAAAAAGCATTCGTCTGCGCTAATGTGCAGTAGCACCAATTACAGTGCATTAGGTTAGTACCTGTCATTACAGATACTGAACTTAATGCACCGTAATTATGGTGCATTAATGAATGTGTAGATGCACCTGCTTACACTGCTGTGAATCAGGAGTAACTTCCTAAAACTCATGTGAGAGCATTATCAGATTCTCTCTCTGTATGTCAGTGATTCTCCAGCAGCACCCTCGGTCATTTGAGATCCTATTCAGGGTGCCGTGGGGTGCCACACAATATTAGCACTGTTAGGTGTGCAAACACCCGCACGGGATTCACAAGATAAACCTGGAGATTTCATATAGGAATCCAGAGAGTCATAAACATTGCCCTATTGTGGGCTTTCTGAGTTCTTCGCCACATACACATTGCTTTAGTATTTTTCTGTGGTCAAAACACGGGTGAAAGTGAAGAACTGGCAATTTCCAAGGGGAGCCTTGAGTGTGAAAAGGTTGAGAACCTCTTCCTGTATATCCATGATGAAGGAAATAATCCTGGTCTGTTATACGTGGCACTGGAAAGGCATTTGGAGTTTCTCTTTGTGGCACAAGGGACTGCACCCAAAGAAGGTATCGTTTGCCCTCTTTTTGGGATACGGCGTGCGGGTGCTGGGAAGATGGTTGTGATGTCATAAGCAGATGGCTATGGCGTCAGGTTGGGGGGGAGTCACAGAAACAGATACAAAGCTCTGGGCACTGCAGATACAAAGCTCTTTTTCATGTAAATTGTCCCCAATGATCATTTAAAACAAAAATTTGCAGAGAAAAAGAATCAGAGAAAACATCTGATGTGTGAGGAGAGCAAGCTCGAAATAGACTGGTTTCCAATTTGCCTGGGAGGCATCAGGAGGTTTTAAGCGACAAAGTATTCGTGTAACTGCTTTAGGACCTCATCTAGCATTCCTCCGGCACCCCTCGCCTTAAATATTCAAACACTTCAAGTCTCTATTTCTGTTATTTTATTTGGAGAACATCAATGGAGATGCACCTGTTTACACCACGGCTTAATATAGCCAGCCACTTTCACAGCAAAAGATCTCCATTGTTTTATAGTCTCTAACTACACATACATACTATCATCAGTGTCTATATATGTGTACGTATGTGTGTGTCTACGTGTGTGTAAACGTATACATGCACATATATGTGTATATATACTTGTATAGATACGTACACACATACAGGTATATGTACACACACTATATGTGTGTATAGACACATGTATATGTACACACATACATGTATATGTACACACACTATATGTGTGTATACATACATACATACATACATTATATATATGTGTATGTTTATGTGTGTGTATGTGTGTGTGTGTATATGATGCTGATGATACTGTGTGTGTGTGTTTGTGTATACATGCATAAGAGGTTCTGCTTATGACATTGCAACCATCTTCCCAGCGCCCGCATGCCATATCCCAAAAAGAGGGAAAACGATACCTTCTTTGGGTGCAGTCCCTTGTGCCACAAAGAGAAACTCCAAATGCCTTTCCAGTGCCACGTATAACAGACCAGGATTATTTCCTTCATCATAGATATACAGACACATCTGGGATGGCCTATGGCCAGTTGTGCACAGCAAGAATTTAGGATAGGAAGTAAAGACGTCTTAGGTATACGGACAAGCAGACACATTTCAAGACTTTATTACACATTAATTTTGGGCGGCTCCTGGAGCCTTTAACCCCTGGATTATCCACAAGTTAACACCTTTAAGTGGCTTAAAGCACTCATTATGTGGCTCAAAGTTACACCACTCCTGGGCAGGATTATCTCTGATCTACACAACTCCTCTTCTGCTCCAGTAATGTGTGGCCATTCCCCACAGACGTGCCAGTCAAGTTGAAGTCCTCCGGTATCCCAGGATGCAATGGTCCCTTCCCCACCTGCATGTTCTGTGGGCTTTCACAACCTCAGCTGCTTAGTGAAGCAGCCTGCCCAGAAACTGGAGCCACAGATTTTTTTATTTCCCCCAGCTCCCAGTCCCAGGGTCCAGGAACGGTTGCCTGGTGCACTGCCCCCCACCATTGCTAAGCCTGTCTGGCCAGGTGGCTATTGCTCCAGCAAGCCCCAAGATCCAGCCCTGTGGCTCCAGCAGTGCCCTGCCCCATACACCTGATCCACATGCAGCCTGGCAGGAGCTGGCAGTGGCTGCTGCAGGGTAGGGAGCAGTCTGCTGCTGGGGAAGCTGCTGCTCCAGGGCAGGGTGGCTGTGGGTGGATCACGGCTGTGGGCACAGGGCTCTGCCACTACCCACGTGGATGCAGGAGCCGGGTGCGGGCAGACTCCACTTCCAGCTGTGGAGTGATGCCAACTTGGGCTGGGGCTAGCTGCACCAGCTACTGCTAGCACTGCAGCCCCTGACCCTGGCCGTGTACCCACTGCCGCCACCGCTGGCTTTCCGTGGCTGGTGCCTGGACCCCCCACCCTGGGGCTCGGGGCTGTCTCTCCACTGGCCCAGTGCACTGCTGAGTTGCTTCCACCGAGCCCAGGGGCACGAAGGTGGGATGGGAGGGTGGGACAGAGCTGAGAGGGGGCAGGGGAGCAGCTGCAGTTGCGCAGGCACTGGAAACAGCCTGAGACACGCGTGTGGCCAGGAGATGTGTCCAGATGTGTGTGACAGCAAGCCTGGCATACATGGGCACCGGGAGCTGGACAGGCAGCAACCTCCCTCTGCAGCCCCACACCAAATCCTTCATCCTCGTTCTCAAGGGAACCTGCTGCCTCTGTCCCCTCCCCGAAGTCTGGGGTACGCTCCTGTGGCGGGCGAGGGAGGAGTGAAGCATAGAGAAGTCGGGTGGGAAAGGACCTCTTGTAGGCCTCTACTGGCAAGTCACAGCTGTGCAGATGGGGGACAATGAGAGAAAGTCTCTAGACTGCCAGATGTGACTGCCCCCATCTCCAACTAGCCCTAAGCCGATCAATACTTGTGTGGCCCAAAGAAGGGCGTGCAACAAGGCCCTCATTGAGATAAAAGGAACGGGGGACTTGCTGCACAGCAGCTGACTCTCAGTAACTGTCCATGTGTCTGCTCTTACCCCGTGGTAAGACAAAGCTAATCTATGGTAATACATCCCATTTCACCTGCTGAATGGCCAGCAGTCCTTATTACAAACTGGCTGCAGGATAGGAGCCGGCTGCTGTGTGGAGGAGCCCAAAGTCAGGAGCAGAGGACACTGACTGCGGCTGAGGATGCTGAGCTGAGCTGGGTGAAAGGTTTTGGTCCCGTATTATTTCTCCTGAAACATGCAGATTAGGGCTGACTAAAACTATTCCTCAGTGTGCGTCCAATGCATCAAATTGTTCCACCAGGAAAAGCAATGGGGAAAAAAGAAATATTCCCTGAAGATCCTTTTTAAAAGTGAAATGCTTCTCCTTTTCAGTTTGGGGTGCATCTAGTTTCGAAATGAGCCTACAGGGAATTTAAAAATCAAAGAATCTGCATAAATGAAACACAGGCTTTCATTCCCGTTCAGTAACATGGTTTGTTGGACTGGGATTTTTTATTGGTCGCCACATTCACCTGAATCCAAGACAACTTTGAATTTAAGACAATGCCCCCAATAATTGCCCCCCCCCCCCCAATTTGTTATCATTTTCCATGTATGACTCAAATTAATGGGTGGGCATCTTAAATTCATCCCCCCCACTGCTGTGGCATGGAAAGCAGTGGCAGGGGGTGAGGGGCCACACCACCACCCCTTGCTCCCCGGCTCCTTATCGCCTCTGGGCCTGCCCCCACTGCTGCCTGCCCCTGCCATGTGGCCCTTGCAGCCTGTCCCCCCACACCTTGCCTCCTCCCCTGCAGCCTGTCCCCCCTGCACCCTACCTATCACCCCCTTTACCTTCTTTTGCAGCTCTCCTCCAGCTCTGGGGTAATTTGCAGAAGCATTGGTGGCCCCAGGTCCAGCTCCAGCCCAGCCAGGGAGAAGTGCCAGCAGCTCCTAGCTAGGCTGGGTCAGGGCTGGAGGGACCAGAGTTGGAGCAAGAGGGAAGGGTGAAGGGGAGCTGGGGGTAGGCTGTAGGGAGATCAGTGGGTGGGAGTAGCGGAGGACAGGCGCAGGCACGGGAGGCAGGGTGCAGGTAGGGCTCAGTTTTACTATGCTCACTTTGATCTATGTTGGTCGGCAGCAGGAGGGGACTGTTTAAAATGAATGAGGACTCGAACCTTTTTCTTTGGCGTGTCATGGATGTGATGCTGTGCCGCCGTGGCATGCTGCCCGCTCCAGACTGGCGCTCCCAGACCTGCGTGCATTGGTAGAAAACTGCGGGCCCCGACTTTGCTACCGTAATCAAGGGCCTCAGTGGCCACATGGCAAGCCGGCGTGGATAACATACCGATGCTGGCGAGAGCTGGCAGGCTGCCCTGCAGTTCAGTACACAATGCAATGCACGGCAGCTGGCCCTGAGTGGAAGTCCGACAGATGGAGAGCAGCTGTCAGAAAGTCAGAGGCGGTGGGTTGGCTTGCGAGAGGGGCGCGGGGGCTCTTCTTGGTTGGCCGTGTCGGATAACAACCAGCCCCATCTCTTCCCTGATCCCAGGACAGGATCCAGGTGGCAGGGCACATGGAAATATCAAAACTCTGCTTGTGCGTCCCAGCACTTTTCAGCACGGAGCCAAGGGAAGGGAGGAAAGACTGAGGTGTTGCTCACACGACATGGGTGAGCTGACAGCTTCGTGGCTGTGATCAGCCACAGCGTTCAACCCGTAGGTTTACGGTGCTGTGCTGTACGTGCAAATGCAGCTCTGCAAAACACACTTGCATGGGTCCTGCAGCCCAACAAAACCAGTGAACCCAGCTCAGCGTGAAGCACCAGACTCGGCACCATGGATCTTAGGGGGACGTTTCCAGCCGGGCTGGAGGCTGGCAGGGCGAGGGAATGGGTTTAGTCTGCCATCTCCATCCAGAATATGCAGAATTTAGAGACCAACAGTTGTGCCAGTGTCAACCACTGGTAAATCCATTGACAATATTACCATTTACCAAGCCGCATCTCCATGGGTAACTGTGAAAATCAGGAAGGCTGGTGCTGCAGTCCGTGAGCTAGATTTTGGTCCCTCAATATCTAGGGCAGGTTCCCTGAAAGCATTTGTTCTTGGGTGTGCTTCTGATGGCACACCAGTAGGAATCAGGGCCAAAAATCAGTGGCATTACATGGCTACGAAACTGGGCTAGACTGCATGGTCGGTGAGGCAGGGACTGTCATTTTGTTCAATGTTTGTATAGCACCTAGTGGGTGTTCAGGATGAGGACTTCTGCAATACAAATGAGACATAATCATCAGGAGAGAAGAACAGGATGTGATAAACTGAGGTCAGTATAGCTCTCTGGCTTTGCAGCACTGCTACCAGGAGCAGCATTTGGCACATAGAGGCATTTGCTTGTGGAAAGTCCCACCCTGTCGTCGGCAGGTGCGTGCTGGCGTTCATGGACCCATTTGTCTGTCTGTCCAGCACAGCCTAGCAGCTTCCTGGCAGCACTCGAAGAAGCCCCGAAGCAAGCTAAGCAGGCTGCTAACCTGGGGCGAGACAGGGCTGATCTGTCAGGGCAGTACAATGCTCGCGTTATATGCGTGTCCATCCCAGGCCTTTCCGTGGCCCGCAGGAACGTCTTGTCCGTCATGAGCAGAGGTGCCAGACTATCAGGGTTTCCTTTTTTTGCTCTACTGACTCTTCCGCCTGCTTTCCAAGCAAAGGAAGGTCGCTCCTTCTGGGCTTCTGGCCATGGCAGGCAAGGGAGCTGGCAGCTAGGAGTATGGTCCTTGGCACTGCCATAGGCTGTCTTCTCTCGCCTTCCCTCCTGCTGGAGTCAGGGCACCATGCACTGCTGCTTTGTGCTGTCGGGGTCCAGGCCTTTCAAATCCAGGCTGGTCCTTGTGCTAGGGCATGCGCACTCTGATGCTTCGCTCTGCACGGGCTCCCCAGGCGAGGCCCAGTCTACATTCGAGTCTCTGGTATTTAGAGCCATCCCCAGGACTGGGCCTGGGACCACCTCTCCCTCTGCAACCATGAGCTCCCACTAGGGCTGTGCTCCAAGGGGTCAGTGCAGTGGACAGCCCGGGAGGGGACCAGAGCCTCTCCATGGCCCAACGAGAGAAGAAAGGCCTTGGAGTTCATCATGCTTAAGTGCTTGGCCGGACTGAGCTCTAGATAGAAACCCGATTTGTTAACCAAACCTTCTCCCAGCAATGTCTTTTCACATGCACACGCCTGCACGTACGCACAGGCACACACTCATATGCACATAGGTCTCTATTAGCATAGACTCTGACCTCTTAACACAACTTAAAGGTGTTGAGCTGTATCGACACGAGGTGCTAAGAGGTGTTTCAAGTCACGTGAGCTGTACAGACCCTCTTGTTTCTTAGGGCAGCCGAGGCCTGTGTCTTCTGATGCGCTCTGCGTGCCTGGCCATCTCTTCTGGGTAAATGCAGCATTTTTAGTTCTTGCCTGTGCGAGGAGAGCGCAGCAGTTTAATTATATGGATTAAAACGTGATATGGAATATATACCAATGATAGCCCCCATATCACACTGGTTTCATTCTTTCCTAAATCATGTAGGTTAATTTGGTAACTTCCCAGGGCATTTATGTCCTTTCACGTAAAGCGGTCTAACTTTGCTCAACTTAAACATGGACATCAAGTAGCTGCCTGTCATTCTGCCCTCCCCATCCTCTCCGTCTCTCTGGTCTGCAAGTGAATCTGTACTCGACATTACAGCAGGATCCATGAGGTGTACACCAGGATCCCCCACTGTCTTTCTCTGCTTTTGTTGCAGCGCTTTGAGCCATCCAGGAGGAGCTACCCTGGGAGCCGAGCGCGGAGGCTCCCCTGATGTTTGCTGGGTGGGGAGGTCCTTTCTCACCCACAACAGAGCAAGTGCAATTAAGGTAAAAGGTACTCAGGTTGTAGTCGTATTGGTCTAGAGAAAAATGCAATCAGGACTTGTGGTAGAGGTAAGATCTTTTATTAGACCAAGACATTTTTTTTTGTTGAAAAAAGCTAGTCGGTCTAATAAAAACTATCACCTCTACCACGAGTTAAGGTAAAAAAACATTTCAGGCAGCATCAGCAAATCGGCCTCCTCCTGTCAAGCTAGCTGGAGAGAGGGATCATGCCAGAATGAAAATATGTGGGTGCCTGGAGATTGTGTGTGAAAGTGGGTGCACCTCCGTGTGCATGTGTGCAAAAGCGGGCACTGCAGGATGGTTGCACATTGGGTGTATACATATACACGCCTCTCAAGGTCTGTTTGCCCTGATACCTCAGGGTATTGGGGTATGCTTATGGGTTTGGGGGGCTTGCATGCTGTGGCAAGGGGATCATGCTTTAGGCCTGTGAGGGCACGCATGCAGGACTTGCTCTCTGGGCACGCGTGTGCCGTGGCGGGTGGCTGCGCACATGGGTGTGTCTGTGGGCGCCGAGCGGGGAGAGCGTTCGGGGTCTCCCTGGGCTCGTTCGCTTGCGCATTACATTGATCGTGCAGCTGGAGTGAACACCCTGGCGAGGAGCAGAGAGAACCTGACGGAAATGCTAATGCCATCGTGCCCTGCAGTCACGTTGCTGCAGCGTTTGTGCTGCACATTGTACGGCAGTGCAATGTGGTTAGGTTTATGGGGTGTTATTACAGCGTAACAACGGAGGGCGAGAGGCAGCTTTTGTTGGCTTTCGCTCCGCATTTCCCAGGTGCGGGGGAGCCAGAGCTGGGAGGGGGCAGGTCTCAGCAGTCAGCAGCACATGAACCAGGCTTCTCCCTGCTGCAGAGAGCTAGCTGGCTTCTTGACTGTCCTTGAACCAGGGAGCAGCCTGCGGTGGCATCCATGCAGCACTGGTGGGTATAGCTGGCTTGCTCTCAGCGGGGCACAGGAGCGGAGTGTGGGTATACCCCAACCAGCAAGCACCCACCCGGGGAGGGAAATATCCATCATTCTGCACAAAACAAAGCCATTAGGATTCTTCTTTGTACTGCTAATGAAGCTAATTAAGCTGTATTCAAAGAAACAGAGGTTGAACTGGTATGAAACGCATCGGGAGCAGAAGGTGGTTTCACCCAACCATATTTTTTCTTTGTTACCGTCATTAGCCTGGGCTCTGGATCCAAGCACATGTTTCCAGGAAGGGGCAAAAGGGAGCCCTCTCCCTTCTTTTTCTCCTTGCAAAGATGATCCAGGGCCTGGCACAGTTCTCTTCCTGGATGCATTCGTGTCTGAAGGGGTCAGAGCGGCATGCTTTGCAGCTAAAGTGTGCAGGTTTGCCCTGCCATGAAAAAGACCTTCCTTCAAGGATCCTTTGTTTCCTTGGGCTGGTAGGGGTGGGGGTCAGGCCCGTGCAATCACAAGGGGGTTTGGCCGATGCAAAATAACCCAACTCCCCCCATCTCTGCACGGGGAGTCACAACCGCAGCTCTGCCCATGTGCCAGGGGATCAGAAATTCCCAGGGAAGCTGACATGGGATCCTCAGCCGTGGCTACGGCAGGTGTGGAAGAGGCTGATCCAAGAGCACGCTGCAACCAAGACACACCTGGCCCTATGCAGACAGTCAGCAGTTAGTGGAGCGCTGCTGACTGGCCCCTAGGAACATGCTGCATTAATGGTAGGTTCGGTGACATGCCTGGTGTCACACTGTGCAGCCCCGTGCACTGGCAGCCTTCCCTTCCCCGACGGCGGCGAGGGGGTTGCTCTCCTTGGGCTCCACGGTGCCGCCGGGAGCTCGCCGCCACGGCCTCCGCTTCATTGTGAATTCCAGGGGAGCGCCGGGCTCCAACCGGGAGCAGGTGCAGGAGTCGGGAGAGGTGGGATGAGCCATTATCAGCCTGAACATTAATTGTCAAATTAGCATCACACTGCGAACCGCGAATAAATACGACTTGGCAGTTTGGGTTTTGTGCAGAAGCCTCTGTTTCCAGGGCGCTCCGAGCTGCTCCAGTCTCTGCTTCCCTCTCACCTTGCTTGCTCTTTTTCAGGCAGGTCATGGCAAGTATTGTCTAAATAGCGAGCAGAACTGGGGTTGGTTGTTTGCAAGGGAGATCTGCAGGGTGCTCTTTCCTCGACCCGAGTCCACACTGTCCCCCATCCCAGCAAAGTGAAGGGGCACTGGGTTACCCCTGTGTATCCAAGACACAGTGTGAAGGGACGCTGGGACACGGAGGTGCTGAGTGTGACCGTGAATGAGCCTGTGACACCTTATAGTTGCAAAAGCAGTGCTGCTACTGCGGTCCCGACCCCATTCCAGCTGCAGGAGGTGGGGTAAGCTGCCTTCTTATGTTGCTCCTGAAGTGTCCCTGGCAGACTAGGGTTTTTGGGTCAATCCGATATCTTTTAGACCAACTCAAATCATTGGAAAAATTCTTCTTAGCAAGCTTTCCAGGCACAAACACCCTTTGCACAGCATCATGCTTCCTAACCTGCTCTCTGTTAGTTGTTGCAGACTAATAAACAGCCGCCAGCACTTCATCCTAGCCCTAGCTGCATTTCAGAGGCAGAGCTGCCTTTTCCTTTGTCCGTCCTTATCTGTGTTTCCTCTGGGACTATTACAAGGTGTTTATATTTGAGCGCACATCTTGCTTAGCCCTAGCCCAGTGAATGGTACCACAGTGAGGAGAGTGTTACAGGCAGAGGTCTCACTAGATGATGGGAGGACTGGGTTTCAGTGGGAATGGCTGGGGCAGATGTTCTCCCCCTGACCTTAGAAATGCCACCCTCTGACGGGTCCTGAAGGCAGCCTAGAAACACTCTGGGAGGGGGCAAGATGCCAGTAGGACTTGCAGGTCTCTGCTAACCTTGGCAGAGACAAGGCACTTCTCCTTGGCAAGGGGTGCAGCAAGTTAGCAGTGGCAGCAGAGCCCAGCTGGCAAGTTCAGAGGCCATGGCAAGCAGCGCGGCTCCAGCATTCATCTTGCCTTCCCTTCCCAGCAAGCACATTAGGATGTATCTCACTCTGCACTGATTGCTCTTCTGTGCTATTAATTTGTGGTCGTATTAATTCCTGCTGCTATTATACAGTTAGGTGATGCAGAACAAAGCTGCTCATTAACATGTGGAGGAGCTATTGCCACTCGGTCACCCTCCTATTGCTGCATATGGCAATGGGCTCCCCGTCCTAGTTGCACAAGCTGGGCCGGGCATGGGTCCAGGTGGCACGGGAAGGGCAGGGCACAGTCCTCGAGGAAGGAGGCACCAAGACTGCTTGTTGGGTCACACATTCAGAGGTGTGTGGTGTCTATATCCCTGTGCCAAACTCTTACACAACTCAGGAGAGGGCTGGCAAGCTCCACATTGGACTGCAAGAGCTGGGGATGCCAAGAGTCATGGCTGGGAGATGCGTGTTGCGTGTTCATGAGCCAGTGGGTGGGCAGGATGCAATAGCAAGGGGGCCTGTGGGTCGGGAAGGTTATGTAGGAGCCAGCAATGGAAACAGCAGCACCATTGAGGGGCATTGGCAGTGCTGGGTGTGGGGACTGGAGCAGAGCCGTGCTGCAGGTCAGGAGCGAGGAGCATCGGCAGGGCTGTGCGGACAGTCCAGGACTGTGGCTGAGGAGCACCCACTGTGCCCATCCTGGAGTTACTAGATGCTTTGACTTCGGTGGTGCTTTCCTCATTTCCTGCTGGTTTGATGCTAGCTGGTTATCGTGGCTGCAGGAAGCAGACCTGGAGGGTGGGAGGAATGAGAGAGAGAGAAATAATTATGGCAGGAAATTGAGGGGTGGGGATTGAACCCCTCATGCCCTGAAGCGCCTGGCTCAGCCTGTTGTAGAGAAGCACTGCCGGGTTGGATCTGCCACCCTGTCTGGGACAGGGCTGTGTTGCAAAAGCACCATAGGTGTGTATTAACACACTTTTTATATGTCGTGGCATATCATGCCACTGATTTTGCTCCTGATTTCTTATATGTGCCCATCCCCTCCAGCTCCCGGTCTTGCAGCCATTAGCTCGGCTCTCTCAACTGGTGTTCGCTTTCCAGGCCAGCTTATTAATGCTGACATCTCAGGGTGCCTACAGGTGAGGCACGTGCATGCATGGCATGCCCGCTCCCTCTCGCACACTCCATCGCTCTGGGCAGCAAGGCCGTTGCCTTGGCATGTCTGGGAACAGCAGGTAGCTGCCTCCTCTCTCCTCTCGCTGCTGGGAAGTAAATGAGAAGTTGGAGGCTGTAGCTTTCCTTCTCCTTTGCTGGGGCTGTAGGCGGGGGAAGGGGATTTTGCAGTGAGTCCTGGCCATTTGTGCTTACCTGGGGAGGTTAACAGAGCCCCCTCCAGCCACTGCAGCAGACATTGAGGTGGGGGAGGTATAACATAGCAGCTGAGCCTTCATCTCCCTTATTGCCCCGGTGCCAAAGGTGCAGAGGCAGGTGCATACATTTCACCGTCATTTCTCTCATCTTGGTTGGTGGCCCCTTGCCCTCTTCCCCCTGCCTTTCCCATCAAGTGCAAGGAGGGGAAGCACAGCACTTGGCTATTGAAAGCAGAGCTCACACAGTGAAGAACTGGCGTTGTGGGCGCAGTGCTTTCTCAGCTGGGGTTAAGGAAATAGGCACGGGCAGCCTTCCCCTTGCCCGATGGTGTGTGCTTGGTTGTGATGCTGCCTGCAGAGGGGCTGGGAGCACAGGGGACCCCCCAGCACTGAGGGCTGGAGCAGTCTGTGGCCTCACTATGTGCCCTCTGGGCAAGGACCCCATCGCCGGGGAGTTGTCACAGCAGGTTTGCCCCAGATCCATGCAGGATCCTCTGGCATCCTTGTCTCCTTGGCCAGGCTGTTAGTCCACTTGGTTGATTATTTTATGCACCATCTCCTGCTGGTGGGTATCATCCCACTGGTCTGTCAAGGCTTTTCTCCCTCTTCCTATAGTACTGACATAAAGTCAGTCCTTCGTATCTCATCTTCAGCCTGCATTAATGACCAAAACTCTGATGAAGAAGAAAAAAAGAAGCAGAAGAAAGCTGGGGATGGGGCTACATGTGAGGGGTAGGTGTGCAATTCCTCACTGAGCTTGCAGGTTGTGTTACTAAAATGAGGCACGAGTCTCTCTATCTTACACCAGGCTGTCCGACTGTGGATCCCTGTAGCCGGTGAGAGGTTCATGTGCAGACCCTGGGGTGCTAATCGGGTGCTGCCCTGTTTTAGCACATCCTGCTACAGATGTTTCTAGCAACTGGCTGATGGGAGGTAAATGCAAAGTCTGAGCCTGCACGCGGGAGCTGGAGCTCTGCAGCTTTCCAGCTGTTGTTAACGTGTCAGCACTGGTGTGTGAGCAGAAGGTGTGGCCTGAGGCCGGGACTTCCACGGGGACACGGAGTCTGGGGCTTTGTCACACAGCTGTACTGTCCACGGGGAGACCTCAGCACTGCAGAGCTTTCCTGCCAGTCTCTCAGCTTCCACCTTGCCTCTTGTATCAGACACCTGGTGCACAGAGGCAGAAGCCACAGAGTACGTGGGCTGCCATGAACAAACACGGGCACTGAACACTAGGCAGCTGGTGAAGTGGGCACATGTGCAGAGGTACCGAGCCCCTACAGCTGCCTCTGAAGTCCAGTGGTTTCCCATGGATGGCTCTGGATACAAACCAGCAGAGCTACAATGCCACCATCCCAAGGCTCTGCCGTGGGAATGGCCCACTGACTTGACGCTACTTGTGGTTGCCAGACAAAGGGGCCAGTTAGTGCTGATGGCTCGTGAGATGTGGCTCCCCGGGAGCTGGTTTGAGAGCCGATGACTGCCACCACTTGGGAATGGCCTTTCGTTCAGTATGACTTGGGCTGCTGCTGCCTTTCAGACTCCCTGAGTTAAGACTTTCACCTATGGACCTAGCTGCTAGCCCTGTACTCAGACCATGCATCTCTTGCTTCAGCGCAGGTTTTGTGGATGATTATTAGCATGCTGAGTTTGCTGCCGCGAGAGGGAGAAGAGCCTTAGTCAGGTTCAACCCAAGAAGCCTTCTTCTCACTTGCCCGTTAGAGTGAAATCTACTGGAAATCAAGGACAGTAAATGCAAAATGCAGTATCCGACCATCCGGTGGGAGGCTCCACTGCTCGGATGAAGTTTGGTGACTCCGTCCACTGGATGACAGATGCACAGACTATTTCTCAAAGAGGTTTGAGCACCCTCCAAAGAAAGATGACAGGCTTGCAGGGACGGTGAAGTTTTCAACCCTCCCATTCTTGCCTATCCTGGTACTTATGGTGGCATCCTGATTTGTACAGAATGAGTTTATCGCTCAGGCCAGCTCATAGGTGTGCCCCACTGCCCTCTTCTGTGTGTCCTAATCCTTAGACAGGGTCAGTCCTCATCCTTAGCTGATAGAGATTCTCCTTTTATCCAGAGCATTCGTCTGAGTCCCATCCTGCTCTGGCTGGGGAGGTCCAAATGGTCCGTGGCATGAAGGGATGGGGCAGTCACGCAGCCCCACTTGGCCAGATGTTTCTTATAACCCATTCTTTCTTTTTACCTGCTGCTTCCCTTTTGATTTGTACATGCAACCTTTCCGAGAGCAGGGCAGCGTGCATGCGGGTATTTGCACAAGAGCCAACCCACGGCTCCATGATATTTCAGCATTTTCTCTGGGAGTCCCAGGGCTCTGACTCAGCCTCATTACCTGCACAGTCTCCTGGGCACCTTTTTTTGGAGTTTAATTCCTTTAGCTGCAGCAGGGGTCCTGACACTGCCTTAGCTGTCTGCAGGTAAGTAGGAGTGTGGTGCTGATGTTTTGGAGCATTAATAACCCTGGAAATATCACTAGGGACTCTGCAGCTTGGAAAGAGCACAGCCCTCTCCCATTATGTGGCAGGCTCCAAGTACAGCGGCCTTTAAGTTTTTATTAATTATAAGGAACATGGGAGTAGGCTGACAAGCTGCTGCATTAGAGAACAGGGGGAGAGTTAGGAAACAATGGGTTTATTTATACCACGCGTCACAAAGTCAAGCTGAAATATGGCATGCTATGGAGAGAATGAGATGTGGCCTCAGTAGCATAGGGACAAAAACTCTCCCTAGCATCTTGCGGCCCTAAATTTACTGCTCTCTCTTTCCTTCTCACGTAGCTTGTAGTTTGCTGCTCTCAATCTCTTGCCTTGCCTCTCCTTAGATCTTTATTTAATCTCTTTGCATATGCAGTTATCTTTTGCAGCCAGGGCTAGGTATGCTCCGGTAGATGGGCCTACCCGATGCTGGTCTGTTGTGTCTGCCAACTGGCAGCTACTTGCCCTTGCAGATTCAATGCTTCCTCCAAAGGATCAGCCACAGATCGGTCGGTGGGTTTATTTTAATCCAGAGATCCTTGAGGTTTTATTCATGGAGTGCCTTTGCATTCAGCTGTCTGTATCCTCCAAACAGGCACTTGAGAGGAGGTGCCGACATTGAGACCCCTGTTTTCAGGTCATTCCTAGCACTGGAGGGAGCCAGCCCCTTTCTCTGGAGGCAGGAAAGAAAAGCCACCCCCAACACCCATTTGCTGAGGTCTCCCTGGGGGCTGGCATCCCACTAGCTGAGGACATCTGGTGTCACCAGTCATATTGGGAACACCTCTGTCACAGTGTCTAGACACCATCCTGGAAGCTAGAGGCTTTAGCATTGCTGCAGTTGACTCCTGAGTCTTAAGTATTGACGGGCATTGCCTGGCCCGACGGCCTACATGTATTGACTGGCTGTTTCTTTTCTTTTCAAAGAGGAAGCCCACCTCAGCTGGAAGCACCTGCCATTGGTGCCCATGGTGTGAAGGGAGTGATTATCCTTGGTAATGGGGTAGTGTAACCCTCTGGCCTTGCAGTGGCCTCTTGTCACGGAAAAACCTGCCAGGTGCTAGATTCACCTCAACGAGCAAGTATCCTCCAGTAGGATCAAGCAGACCGATTGCATGGTGTAGGGGCCCTCGAGACCTAATCTGACACCCTCCCATGGGTGGGTGCTGCTTTGGGGGTGCTATAGGAGGTGGGTCTGAGCCTGGATTTCCATTGACTTGCTGTTTGCTCTGATGCCCTGGAGGCTGCCTTGCCAGGGACATCACAAAGGCAGCCTCCAGTGTAACTTAAAATATCTCTTCATTTGAAATAAAGGGGTGAGGAGGCAGGGCTCTGCCTGATGCACTGACAGCTTTCTGCTGGGGGGGGGGGATAAACTCTCCTCTGTGACTATACTATGTCTTCCCGACTTGAGATCCAGCAGGGAAGGAGGGATTCAGACCCTGCTGACCTTTTGGCCCAAGGAGGCTTTTCCAGGGCTGCTGAGCAGGCTGGACCAGAGAAATCAAAGCAAAGCAGCTAGCAAAGGCTCGAACCACTTGGACTGGAGCAGCAGCACCTTTCTCAGATACAGCCTGCTGTGGGGGGCCTGCAGGGCCCGTCGGCAATTTAGTAGCATGGCGTGGTGCCCTCCATCTCCGTTCCAGGGTATTCCCTAGTGCAGTTTTCCAAGCCTGTGCATCCCACTAGAGTTGGCTGGGATGATCTAGTTGAGGCTGGTCCTGCTTTGAGTAGGAGGTTGGACGCTGGACTAGGTGACCTCCTGAAGTCCTTTCCAACTCTGCTTTTCTATGAGTCTATGTTTCTAATCCAGCATTTCCATCAGTGACTGGTTAAGAGGACTAAGATGAGGGGGTCTCTCTGGTGTGCGTGTCCAGAGGAGATGTCATACACTGCCATCTCTTAGTAAGCAGCTAAGGGACCTGTGTCTCACTAGCAGCTGCCTTGCTGGGAAGGGTGGGTGCCTTGCCTGTGTGTATGGTACCGTTCACCCTGCACGACTGCTCAGGGATAAGTAGCTGGGTAAACGGCCCAGTGCTGTCCTGGCAGTGATTACATTCATTCGCTCCTCCGGTCATCTGAGTCCAGTAGTGATATTCCCCTTTTTGCCAAGTTGCAACCTGCATCTTGTAAGTGCCCTGATCCTTGTCATGCACTCATAAATATTCAGCTTCTCGGCTGCGGGAGCCTTTGGGCTGAGGCATGTCACAGAGCGCGAATCTTGACTCCGTTATGCAAAAAGCATTACAGTGACTTCCCTGACCTGACTCCCAGAGGGAGTCTGCCTCCAGTGCTACATGCCCGTGGCCTGAAAACCTAACATTTTGTCCAGAGAAACCTTTGACAAATTGGGTTTCAGGCTGTTTGGCTGGCTAGCGGCATGATGAGGGCAGGCACTGGACAAGGGTCTCATGCATAGGTAAGATGAAGCCCCTGATCTGGACCAGCCCCAAGGTCCATCCCCATGCAGCCTCGTCTCCATCACCATCACCTGCTGCTGTGTCAGTCCCAAATGGACCTCCAGGTTTGCTGCTGCACCTTGTTCATTTGCAGAAGCTCCTAGCACATCAGCCCGGCTGCATCTCCACTGACCTTGCCATTTGATGCTCTAGTCAAGCGAAGCCCTTAAGCAGGTATTTAATTGCACTGATCCTAGAGGGATGTATCTATGCACACTTTGGGAACTGGAGCCCGCTAAGGCCCCTCTGTCCTGAACTTATGATGCATCATGCACTCAGCTTTCTGCTGGATCTGAAGCCTACTGAGTGCTTGAGTGAGACCATCTGACTCCTTCCCGGCCACGTGGTCCTCTGTAGTGAGTAGCATGGCTGGTTCGCTGATCCCCATCTGCTGTGAACCTCTCCCAGGTGTCTCCTTAGCGTCCTGAGCCTTCTCCCATGGCCTGAAGGAAGCAACGTGCAAGCGAGTGGAAGGAGCTTTGCATATGGGGTTTGTGCTCAGTCTGCTCTGGGATGGGCGGCAGGGGCTGCTGAAGGGGAGCTGTCTGTATTTTGCTCATGAGCTCATATCAGCTCATGTTTCACCACTGGGTAGCTATGGTCTCTTGCCAGTTTATAGATTGGGCTGGTGGGTGTGCGGTGCTCAGCAGAGTCCAGCCCTTCCTCCTGGTGCCAAGCTGGGAGGAAAACCTTTGATTTTGCCTTGCAGTGAATGGGGATTGTGGACGTGGTCAGAAAGGCTTCACAGTGGGCCACATATCCTACACTGTTAGCTTGTCTGGCTAGTCCTGGGCGGGGATGCCTACGACCCACATGGGCAGCAGCGTCCTGGTTGACCTTGTGTCCCCAGTGTGGACATGCCCAGCCCTGGCATCCCTTAAACCCAACCTGCAGGAACTGCCCAGTCCTCCCTGCTGCAAACCCACACGTTTTCCTACTGGTTCTGTGGAGAAGCCTTTGTGCGGCGTCCCATTGTTCAGAGCCCCACGGTGATAAATAGTGTCTTAATGACTTCATGTTTTGCATTTGATTTGATTTTGGTGAAACAAAGAATGACCGAGCGAGCCGGCGTGAGGTAGGACTGACCTTGCACGGTCTGCTTGAATGTAGCTTCGATGAAACAGGGCAGAGGCCTGGTGGGGACGTCGTCCCTTCCTGCAGCAAGGAGATGGATCCTGCAAGGGTTCGTGGCCATGGTGCTGAGGGGTGGCCTTGTGATGGACATGGGGCAGAGGGGATGGGGGCTGTTCCACTCCGGTTTTACTAGCTCAGGTTGTTCTTTGTGGTGGTAAAATCTGTAAAATATGGTGTTACATGTCAGGGGCTCTGGGGTAAGAGTGATGGAGGATGTTGGGGGCAGGGGTGGTCCTTTCCATTAGAGCAGGACACTGGGAGTCAGGACTTCTGGGTTCCTCAGGCACCGATCTCTGTGTATAGCATGCCTTCTCCCTCTCTTCCTCAGTTTCCCCATGTGTAACAAGTGTGGGGACGGTGGGATTCATCTGGGCTTGCAGAGCGCTCGGTGGGAGTGCGGAGATGTTGCTGCATGTGAGGGGCAGAGGGTCCTTGCATGGACATCCATGGATAGGTGAACACGGTGGGGCTTCCACGTCCATTTGTTGCTGCTGCTGTTCGGGAAGCCCTGCAATCATTCAGCATCCATCTTCCTGGTCCCTGGATCCACCCAGAGCATCGGGTCTCATCCCTCAGCCTGGACAAGGCATGTTGGGAGATTGTGCATTGTGAACAACACCTCCGGTGTGGCAGGTTCACCTCCACATCAGCTGTCCCTGGGTTGCTGCAACCCTGGCTCTTCCCAGCTTGTCCTTTCCACCTGGACTCGGCGCACCCCAGGGCTCAGCTGCTGTTGTCTGCTCCCATTAATCCTGGGGAGGAGATGGCTGCTGCATCCTCCTGACTGGCCAAAAAGGCTGGTTCAGAGAGTGTCACCTCCAACAAGTCCCTGAATGAATGTCTCTTCAGCTTTTTAAATGGCTGGCTCGCATTTGAACCGATGCACACAGCAGGGAGATTTATTCTGGCCAGTTTATCACGTGTAAATCTCCTTGCTTGACTCCATTTTCCATTTTAACGAGAAACAAGCACTTTATAATAACTGCAGAGATTAAACTCTGTCGGACTCTCAAACCATTAACCTGAAAGAAATGTAACAATAAATTAAACATATTAATGAAGCTGTACTACAAGCTCCAAATTTGTTAGGTAAATTGTACGGTTATTAACAATCAACTTGACTTCTCGCCATCCATCATGGGGGGAAGTGGACGCGAGCAGCCAATCTGCGACACGGGGCCTTGTGAAACTCAGGAGAGGGTAAATACAAACATCCGTCAGCTTCGGGACAGAAAGCAAAATTCAGCTGCCACCAGCTGCTGGCTTCTCTCTCTTTCTGGTGCAATCTCCCGGTGTCCCAAATGTTTAGCCTTGGAGAGAAGCTATTGCTTCATTGATCTACAGGCACTTGCATGTTGCAAGACGTGACCAGAAAGGTCCCGTTGTGTAAGAGGGGTCATGTCCTGT
Source organism: Alligator mississippiensis (assembly GCF_030867095.1). Lineage (NCBI taxonomy): Eukaryota > Metazoa > Chordata > Crocodylia > Alligatoridae > Alligator > Alligator mississippiensis. The sequence goes on from NC_081827.1 coordinate 8,015,697, forward strand.
TTGCTGGTCATAGTGAATCATTTCTAGCTGTGGTAGCAGGGACCTTTTGGGCTATGACTGCATGCCAGGCTACCCCACTACTAATCCAGATGTCTCCGGATCAGGATGGGCCACTGCCAGAGTTGAGAGTGTGTGTGTTGAGGTGGGGGAGGGAAGTGGGTTTAGTCTCTCTGGCTTATTTTGGCTGATCTGTGGCTGCTGTGATGGTAGCCATGCATGGATGGATGGTCTGTATTGAAAAGCTATCTTGAGATACAAATCAAGTGTTGTCGTTAACTTAAGCCACCTCCTACCCATGCACACCCTTAGCTAAAGTGGAATGATGCTTCTGCCTCTAGCTGGTTGTCCCAAGAGGTTGAAACTCCAGCAAGCACAACTCATTAGCTGCTAATCTGACCACTATGTTGTATGGAAGTAGACTAGCTCCACTTGGGTGTCAGCAGTCCTCCTGGACCTCCCCATAATCGCCTCTGTATGCCCAGAAGGGATAAACAAGATTATCGGCAAGGTATTCACAGGGTGTCTTACTTGAATCCTCCAGAAATCGTAGTTTCACCAAAGCCGATTCAACCTCTCATTTGGTTGTGTCCTCTCTGATTCGCTCTTAAAGAAGAGTGCCATTTTTACTCGCATACTGCACGTGCTTTCCTCCCCAAAATTAGCCTTCTAAAATTGTCATTGTGCGTGTCTTAAGCAGGGAACCTGATTTTTTACCCAGAATAGCAGAAGTGGCATTCCTGTTCAGGCAGTGCTGAGCATGTCAATCGACTTCATAGCTCATTATAATCTACTTGATTCTTGCTAATTTGTCTTCAGTCCAGTCCACAGGTGTCAACAACCCCCTCTCTTTCTTAGTGGTCTTGATGTCCCACTAATCAAGCTCTCCTTTCTTCCACAGTTTTGCTGAAGAATTTGTAATTTAGCTACTCCTGGTTTCTCTATTCCTATTTCGCAGCCCTGCAGACTGGTCTTAGCCCTTTTCAATACCTTAGATCTGCCCATGAAGTCCAGTCTTCAGCAGCTGCTGCAGTGTCAGCTTGCGTTCCCCAAAACAAGGTGTGCGTCTCCTATGCGGGGGTGTGATATGTGAGAAAATACAGTAATTTAAATGTAGGTAACTTGAGTTAACTGCAGTGAAGAAATATGTGCTGAGGGTCGGAGGAGGCAATCTTTCTTGCTTTATGGCTTCTCCGTGCCAACGGCCAGCTTAAAGAAGTTATGACTTTGCAGCAAGACTCATTCCTGCTCTCACCCCCCACCCAAAATTCCCCTGATGTGGTAGATGTTGAGCTGATTGTGCCACTCAGGACTTCTCCCCCATGCAACCAGGGCTCTTGGGAGGTCACCTGCTCTTTCTGTACCAAAAATGGCACAATGCCCTGGGGACCTCAGCAAATCTAGTTCTTTAGGGATGTGGCAGCTCAGGAATGGCTCTGACCTGATGTATCCTGGAAACAAAAGGGAGATCAACTTGCAAATGGAGACCACCCATCAGTGCTCCCAGTGCCATGTGTCATTCAGACCCACTGAGCTGAGTATCCTGGATACCCCAGGTGGAAGGTCCTGGGTGAGAGTATGGCGCTGGTGACTGGAGAGGGTGAGGGATGGGCAGGGAGGCTCGGGGGAGTCCTCAGTAGGCGCGTCTACATGATACCCTTACTGCACATTAGCCTAATAACACTGTGCAGTAGCGTGCCATGGCAAAACACACGCTCATAGCCTACTGTGCCGTGTCATTAGGCTAATGCTCAACAAGGATCACTAAAAAACCACGTGTCGATGCTACTGTGCAGTAACTCTAGTTAGTACTTCATTAAGGAATGCACAGTATCTAAGGTGCATTAATGAACATGTAGACTTGGGTCCCTCTGCATGTTGAGGAAAGTGATGGGAAAGTCTCTCTTTGCAGCCCCTAGAGCAGCCCCTTCCCCTCTTGCCCTTTGAAGCGCCAATCAAATAATGGTACAATGATTTTTTTTTCTAATCATCTCTGGCCCTGCCGTATTTTCCCCCTGAGTGCTCAAGTCTTCTCATGGAAGGGCACTCTTTCCAGCCAGCCGGAGGTGGGGAGGCTGAGGCTCAGAGTTCACCGCCTCACAACTAGGCTGCTCTTTGGGGTCACTGCATGCACAGAGCTGCTCACTTCCCTTTGCTGCCAGTTCAGCTGCTGGCAGCCAGACAGCTGGTTTCACCAGTAGTAGTTGCCATTGCACCGGGCGCGTGAGGTGGGTGGAGGTGCTGGGTGCAGGCTTGATTAGCCCTATCAAACCAGGCCCCGCGGTGGAGGGCAGAGTTAAGTGCATGGATGCTCTGGATCCAACCCTGTGGACTGTATCTTTGACACCCCTGCTGCAGGGGAAACCAGTGCGGGATGCTGTAACTCGATGCACAAGGCGCTGAATTAAAGTGGGGCTGGCACCCTTCATTGTGGCTTTTCCTAGCTTTCCAGCATTCAACTAGGCAGCCGGGCTGTTCTCTTAACTTAATTTCTATGTAACTTTAGATTTAAAATATGCACTCCGCAACTCAGCGGTGGGGATCTGTCCCGTTGCCCTGTGCTGGATGTGATTACGCTGCGGACAAACCAGCTCACATGCTTCTCGGTTAGCTCGAGGGGGTGGGCGTCTGCTTCTGAAGGAGGAGAATCCGAGTTGTATCCCCAGGAAACATGATGACAGCTGGAGAGGGGTAGCTGGCGTCGGCTCCAGAGCTCGCTCTGTCTGCTCTTTCTGCACACCCGCTCCTGTGTGCCAAGCAGAAGGACGAGCTCGAGACCGCTGCTAACAGCTGGATCCTATTTGGGAAGAGCCAGAAGGAACTGTTTGCTTTAAGCATCTTTTCATGTGCATCTTGGAGCTGATCTTTCTTTCTGTAGCATAATATTGCTGCTTTGAATGGGCTCAGAAATGACCCGGCTTTTTATTGGCTATTTGGGTAAATACTGGCCTCTATAATGCATCAGGGGCAGGCTTGGAGGGAAGATGTGATTCCCTTCGACAGACACAGATAATCCTGTATGGCAGGCCAAGCCGAACGGCATCTTTGATTATCAGGCCTAGAAGGATTTGGAGCTGGGACTGTACTAGTCACCTCAGTCCTCATCCGAAACCAGCTGGGCTAATCCGGGACTGAGACACCCCCTTCCTCCCCAAGCCAGCCGGCTCAGCCCTGACCTGCATTACCCTCTGCTAGTCCAAACAGCTCACCACTGCCCCTCGCGCCTGACCTGCACCCCTCCCTGCTTCACATCCCACCCTGTCTTGACCTGCAGCATCCCCTGCTCTGCTCGCGGGCCCCTCCTGGGCACAGAACAGCTGCTCCTGATTTAAACTCATGCCCACGGAGGAGAAAAACTCATGTCCTAATGCACTGTACCAAGGAGCCTCATATCACACGGATGCCTCGTTGTCTGTGCAGTGTCACACTTGCACTATGTCTCCCAGCCACCGCCCGACAGACCACGTGGTCCCAGGGCAGGGCTGGCTGCGGGGCAGGTATGTGCAGAGTCTTTCTAGCTCCGGAAGAGGTTTGGAGAGGCTTGTGCTCCCAGCCCGCTTCTGTTTGCTCTCTAATGTGTGTGTACACAGCAAACACACATGTTTGCACCAACAGCCCCACCGAGGAGCCCGCTGGAAACCCCTGAGAAATGTGCTGAGCAGATGTCGGGGCCAGCCTATGGCTCTGGGACGGGTCCCGTCAGGATGAACTTGCTTTGGCTCCAAGGGGGCATGCAGGGCTTTTCTGGAGGCATTGTGCCACGAGTCCTGGCTATGCAGACTTGGAAATGCCAGGTCAGGTTCAAGGTGGGGGACTCTATATCAGTGAGTGGGTGCCCAGGAGCTGAAGCCGGTGTGACTTGTGTGTCGAGCAGCTAGACTGCCCGTCAGTCTGTCTTGCTGCTTATCTGCCCAGGCACCCTCCCTCCTCAAGGAGCCTGTGCACTACATCACTTGAATGAATTCCCATAGCCGTTTGGAGTATTTCGATCCTATACACTAAGGTATTCATCTAGGCTGGTCTCCAGAGAAGGGTGACAGTGAGGCCTACTAATCCCCTCCCAAACCCGTATTGATGACAGACCAGCTAGGAGAAAACTGGCAGGTGGGGGAGAGGCAGAGAGGACTCGTGGGAGTGAACAGGCTGGAGCAATGGACCTCTGCAGAAAGACGAAAGCCCCTCAGGGTGTATGGTTGGGTTTAGCAGCGTGGTGAAGACATGTTAACCGCCAGCAAATGTGGATGGCGGTTGTGGAGAGCAGTCCGTGGGACGCTGTGGGAAAGCCGTGCTATGGGAAAAGGCCAGCCCCTGCAGATGGGCATTGCCTAATTAAGAATAGTCCCCATCCTTTGTTCAAAACTCCCAAGCCTCCCAAGGTAACTGGTTAAGATGCCATGGACTTGAGTATCGGCAATAAGCAGATGACACACCGCTCTACCCATCCTTCGCCAGGGCTGCTCAAGATGTTAACCTCCTCCCCCTGCCGGAGCTCGAAGTAGAAGCTGATTCCGGTCTCACCCTGGTCTCAGTCAATGTAGGCGCCAGTCCGATCCATGGGCGCAAAGCGGCATAAGGCAGGTGCAGGCCCAATGAGGAAGGGCTCCAAGGGAAGGAGCTGCTCTGCCATTCTTTCCGGTTTGCTGAGCAGGACGGGTTGGTCGCAACTCTCCCACGAACACTTCCAATATGGTTTAGGCTCTGGTGAAACTTGTGTGGTGCGGCCCCCCATTTTACAGAAAGGTAAACTGAGGCAGAAAGTAGGAATAATCTTACCCACTTGCTCTTGAAGAGTGCACTTTCTTGACAGTCTACCTACTATCTCAGCTCTGCCCAGATGCAGAGGGAAGGCATGGTTTCTGTCCCTTGATACGCACAGCTAGAAGTGGACGGTGGTGCTAGAGATGCTAGCTCAGCTGCTTCTGTGGCTTATACCCAGCTCATCTGTTGCTTGTCATGGCTCCTCTTTCTTCAGCAATAGTGGAGGCAGCGATCGCGGCAGGCAGGTGCGATGCCCCAGCTCTCTGATCTAAGGAGCTCCCAATGCACCAAGACTCAGTAAGGAAAAGCATAGCCAGGAGCTTTGTGGATCATCTCTACCATGCATGAGTATTTACACAGCTTTCTTAGACTCTGAAGTCTTGTCCTAGTGTGCCCTGGGCTTGCCGTAAACCCTGGGCTGGTTTCTCTGGGACAAGGTTATTCTGAAGTCCTGGCTGGGAACATGACGGGGAATATCCCGGCCCGTGGGTCTTTCAGCGTGAGAGCAACATTTCAGCAGGAGGCTATTGAAGTGGATGGCTTTCATATTGCTGCTGACACCCTGTGGCTACCGGAGATAACTGCATTTGCAGAGCACTTGAGCAAATTTGGGGGGACAAAAATTCTTCCAATAAAAAAAAATCATTATTTGGCTTCAAAGTGTTGCTTTGCACATTTTCCCACCTGCACGTCTCAGCGCTGGCGAATGCATTCGGATGGCGGGGGCACGGATGGCGTTCTGTCTGATGCTGTCACCTGTTGGCACTAACCAGCCCCGTCAGACACATGCAGCTTTGAAGAGCCCTTAGTTTGGGGGAAACTTAAGATATATACAATCAACATATGAAAAAAAAAATAGGCCCATTGTGTCTTTCATTGTCGAACCCAACCCTGCCTCTTGTATTTCCCTCCCCATCATTACCAAGATCCTTGTGCACAAAGCAATATTTTCCTCCCTGCATTGCTTTTCTCCTGCCTGCCACGAGAGCTGTGTACAAACACCCCAGTTTCTCCCTTTTCTCATCAGCTGTCTTCTACTTCGAGAGCATCCAACAAAACCGGAGCAGAAAAGCAGAGGCCTGCTAATTTCAGCCCTATTCACAACCACAAAGGGGTGGGAGGGAACTGGCCAAAGACAAAATTGGCAGGGAAATCAGCTTGAATTTCAGCCTTTGAAGAGAGCGATGCAGCCGTCAGTTGTCGGAAAGGCAGAGCAGATCTCTCGAAAGTGCACAGCCCTCAGCAATAGCCTGGAGTCCAAAATCAGGGCTTTGTGCTGCCTGGCTCTGTCAGTCCAGGACAGAAATAGTACTCCAGTGGGAGCCATTACAGCGCTGATGAGAGGAGCCAATCTGTTTCGATTAATATGGTAGCTTGCTACGCAGAGGATCTCTGGGCCCGGAAGGGTGCGCGGGTGACTTCTTGATGGCCAGGGCAGGAGCACACGAGCTGCTTGCATGCGGTGGGGGATTTCTGTCCTGGAGCAGCCGGCCGGGATCTGGTGTCCTCCACCTAGACGGCTGGGTCGACTCCAGCACTGGCAAGCACGACTCCTCCTTCCCGCAATTAAGAGTGATAAAAAATGCACCGCACCTGCCACCCAGGCAGGATTGCTCCCCACAGTCCACTATTCTCCAGTTCTTTGTCTAGTCCGTTTTTCAAATGTCCCGAGGAGAGCTGGAAAGCTCAGGCTGTGAGCGGGGTCTGGATGCACTCAGCATCCCAGGAGGTTTTGCTGGGGGAGTTGGCTGCCCATCTATCTTTTGCATGCGCTTTTGGAGCTGATGAGCTCAGTGGAGATGTCGGTGGGGATCTGACCCGCAGACTTGCATTGGTAGTGGTGCAAATCCGGAGCAAATTCCTCCCAGGCAGCAAAGATCTACTTGCAGTGCCAGTCTCTTGCTTATTTGCTTTGCAAAGGACTGCTGGGTGGACACTGCTGCAAGTCCTGGTGCTGGCAGTGTTTAGTGGGCGGCTACCCAGGATCCCAGTAAGGTCCCATTCAGGGCTTGGTGGCAGAGGAGAGGGAACAGCTGGTCACTAATTGCGCTGCGCCATCTGGTGCCCACACCGAGAACCGTGGGCCGGTACATAGTGTCCTGGATGTCTGCTCCGTGTCAGATGTCAATCAAAATGCAAGGGACCAAGGTAGCAAAGCACAGATCCTAATTTCTCTTTAGCCCACTCTGTTCAGGTGTGCATACCATGCCCATCACTGTCATAAGAAACACCCTGAAATTTCATCCAAAAAGGCAGATTTTAGGGGTGGGAGAAGAGATCACCCACTGATATTTTTGGGTAAAAAGTTGGGGAGGGAATTGCATGGAGCCTGAATGGTTTGGGTCTCCTCTTTCACGGGTTGATTTGGACCAAGTCCACTGGAGTCAGTGCTGCTGGGGCTTTGCTGGTTCCTCAGGCATCAGCTGGGAGTAACTCTGCTGAAGCTAGTGCCGTTGTCTTGGCATAAGAGAGAAGACCCAACCTCTTGCATCCACGGTCTCCCAGTGACTGAGTTACTGCATGAGCTTTTCCAGAGCCCCCTAGCAGGCAAGGGAAGGGGCCGGAGGAGAGTTGCAGCCTGCATTTGCTGGTGCGTGCTGGGAAGGGTCTAGTAGAGCTGCTGGGAGTCAGCCGCCGGCTGGAAGAAGATCCAGTTACAGAGCAAGGCGCCTCTTGGATGGTCCTGAACTCTCCCAGCCCCCTTTGGAGCCGGGGTTCGGGCATGACACCCTCTTCTCCCCGTCCTGCAGCCGGGGCCTAGCAGAGAGACCCGTGCAAGGAAGGCAAATCCAGGGAGATGAAAGTGGCAGCAATTACGCGTATCATCACTCTCTCCCAGGCGCTCTCAGAGGTATATCTGATCCCCGCGCCTTTTGTGTAGTGACTGGCACTTGTTGTATTGATGCTGAACTCCTGACCTTGCCTTGTCCCCGTCTGTGACCTTATGTCACAACCACTTTGGATGGAGTTTCATTGACCGGGTTACCTCGGGCTCCCTGAGGAAAGCGATCGCTTTGCTCCTGTCGATGACATGTGCCTTCCAGCGCTCCCCAGGCCCGGGGAGGCAGCATGGAGAAGCACAAGCCTGTGCTGTTGTTTTAGGAGCTTCCCAGGTGCCAGTGTTGGGTTTCAGCTTGTCATGCGCTCCTTGGTTTTCTTTGGACGCTTTACATGGTGGGGGAGAGAGGCTGGCAGGATGCCCCTGGGACCCGGAGAGCACAACCCAGGCCATGGCAGTGATCTTTCCCGGGATGATGAAGCTCCTTCCCCGGATCAAGAGGAGCCTCCAGCTGTGGCAGAATAAACCAGCTGTGGTTCTGCAACACTGACCCCAGTCTGCGGGGATGCAGGCTGAGAACCGACTAACTCGTCACCTGGGAGCATTAAGGCCGTGGGGGTGGGGGGTCAGATTTGAGCCAACAGCGGAGATAAATGGCTCGGCCTCCCCACGCTCAGCCCCCAACCTCCAGTCCGGGCGATTCCTGACAGCTCCTGAGAGAGATGCTGCATAACCCCAGAACGTCCCAGGCTTGAGCTCTGGTCCCCCCCGCAATGGTCTGTAGAGGTTGCCTTGTCTTCAGACTGCTCCCCGCTAGAGACAGCCCTTGCCTTCAGAGGGGCCTTGGGTTAGGGTTAGGGTGAGGGTTAGGGGTTAGGGTTAGCTCTGGCAGCAACTCGGTTTGAAAGATATACCTGGATTGAAATGTGCCTATTTAACGGGAAGTCCTGGAGTTTTTGCTATGGTTACAAGAGCTAATTCTTCCATCTGATCTAACACACAGAGCTCCCTTGCTTGGGTGCAGAGGGTGAGATGTGCTCCGCTAAGGTGTCCTGCCATTCGTCTCTCTGGGACCCAGGAAAGAGGTTGAACAGCAGCGCCGGTGAGGGGTGGGGGTCCTGGGACATCTCCCAGGGCTTCCTCTCTGGGCTGGGGTTGCTGTGCATGAGGAAGACTCATTCTCGGCTACCTTACAGACGCTCCACCAGATCCTCATCCGAGCACAGCTTTCTTCAAGACAGGCTTGCTGCCCCATGCCGGTCAGGTCTTCCAAGCCCGTTCCCGGCCGATTTCCTAATCTGTCGAGTACACGGGGGTCTGTTCTCGTGGCGGCGCGGGCGCATCACTCCCAGACCATCTGCGGGAAGCATGGGGTATGCCTGTCTGTCTCTCTGTCTGGAAATTTCCTCCCGAACCTCCCATCTGGAAGCTTCTGCTCCATTATTAACATGTGTTTCCCACATCCAAGGGCCTTTCGTTGACTAGTTAATTTAATCCTCCATTTAATTGGATCAAAATCGCTAGAATCAAATCCTTTCTCTTAAAAAAAAATATACATTCTGCCCTTTGCTTTGATTAAGTCTGATCATTTTTTATTCAGCTGCTACGAGATAATTTAATCACTGGCTCTGAATATGCATTTGACAAGGAAGGGACTGATACAGAAGAAGCTCTTCATGATAAGAGAGCTAGAAACGTGCATTCTTCTCAGTCTGATATTGGCAGTCATAATTATCAAGCATATTCTGTATAAGGCTTCCAGGAGAAGTTGGTTAAGTCTCACATCAGCCCTGCATGGCAATGTGCTGACATGTCCGTGGGTGTTTCTGACCCTTAAATATGACCTTGCAATGCTTCAGCTGTGTGTCACAGCCTCTATAATGCTGATGGAAAATGGAGAGTCTCCTTGAGCTCCAGGGTGGTAGCGCACTTTGGGATCTCCTTTTAACTTTATTGCATCCAAGAAGTTTCTCGTGCTCACAGCTTGCAGGACAGCGAAACCCTCGCAGCGTGGAGGTGGCTATGGATGCACGTGGTGGTGAAGATTTACATTCTTTTAGTCTTTTTTAGCATGGGTGTGATTGAAGCTGGGGGCTTTGTATGTGGGGTGAGGGGGGGTGTATGGAGCATTGTCAGTGCTGATTGCTCCAAGTGCATCTATTTAACCTCAGGCCCTGGGTGGAGATGGAGAGAGCGCAGCCAGGTCTAGGCTGGGTCCCGCGGTGTGCGTGCTTGAGCTGTACATCAGCCCAGGTGGTTTCAAACTGGTTTCTTGCTGCACCTCAGAGGTGGCTTGCACCACCTCATTTCGGTGGGCTAGCCCCTCTCTGAACAGAGCAGCAGGCTTTATTCGTGGCAGGCATGCTCCTACTGTGAGCTGGGGAGCAGCACCCTCTCTTGCCCAAGGAAAGAAAGCTTCTCTGATCTTTGCAAGTAGCCCTGGGAGGCTTTGCAGATATACCAGGGTGGAGCACAAAGGGCGAAGAGGAATTTTCTTCCCCACCCCTGGGACAAATCAGCAGGGAAAAAATCCATAGCAAAGCAACTGGGCAGCCTCCTGTGGTAAGAACTAGGGCAGGGGTTGGCAATGTTTCGGGGCAGAATACCAAAACCACCTGCAACCTCCGATTGGGAGATGTTGCTGTGCCAGGGGCAGATGGCAGGGGAGGTGCAAGGGGCCTGATCTCTGTTGTGGTAGGGCAGCTCCAGCCTTTTCCCTGCTTTCCACCCCCTGCGGTGGTCCCTGTGTGCTGAGGCAGCCTCGCGCTGGCCTGGGATGTTGTATGCACATGCAACTGCCGCCAGTTTTGCTTTGAGGACCCTGGTGCAGCCGCTTGCAGCTGCCAAAGCTGACCTGGGCTCTGGATAAGCCCCTGCTGCTAGCCAGGGAGCCTGGGCTGCTTGCAGCGGGCAGCGGGGATGGCGCAAGCAGCTGCATCAGGGTCCCTGGAGCCTTGGACTGACTTGTTGCTGGTGATGGTTGCACATGAGCCGCTGGGTGGACAGCAGGGAAGGAGCCGGGGCTGCACTGGCACAGCGATGATCAGGTCTCTCGCAGCTTCCCTGCCACCTGCCTTGAGGGGCACGTGCCAAGCAAAATGCCGTGGTGCTCCATGCGCTGGCATGTGTGCTGGGGGTTGCCTACCCTTGAGCTAGGAGGGTCCTTGGAGAAAGGAGCCCACGTGATCTGTCAGATCTTGCAGGCTCGGAGAGACCCCAAGCACCCTGGGACGGACCTGCCCTGCCATCTCTGTAGGCAGGTGGGAGGAAGCCGTGCGAGATGAATGCAGAACTGGTGTCCGGGAGCCTTTTGGACACGAGGTCTATGGCAAGGTGGCAAGAGACTGGGTAGGCCATGCATCCCCAGGAGAGGGATTGGGGTCTGGGGGCTGCTTGCAGCTTAGCAGCCCCTTCTGGCTGTGGGACCAACGGGAAAGGGTGTCCAGTCTCCTGTAGCATGGCACCGGCTCCACTTCGAGCTGCACGAACCAGGCTGGACCTAGGGGGCCGGCCAAGCTGGCTAACAGGAGTGGAAGTCTCCCAACGGAGGCTGGCTGGAGGCAAGGTGGCCCTAGGTAGGGCCTGGCTGGCAGGAGGGGGGCCGGGGGCGGGAAATCGGGGGAAAAGCAGAACCCCCCATAGCCGATGGCCGGCAAACGTGGAGAGGAGTCGGAGGAGACCTGCGTTGCCGTTCCAGCCCGGGATCGATTTCCTGGGCTGCTCTCATGAAAGGGGAGAACGGGCAGAGGCGGAGCGCCGTCCCCAGACAGCACTTTCCTTTTATCTGAGGCAATATTGGAAGATAAGCTCTCTCTTTCTCTTTTTTTTTTTTTTTTTTTTTTTTTGGCGGTGGATAAACATAGATTATGAAGGTTAGAAAGGCTTCGAGGGATGGTTTTTATCTGATATTAACTTCTTAATAGGTCACCTTGGCTGGAGGAGCCCAGGAGCCGAAAGGCTCCACAATTGAATTACAATAACCTTTGCAGAGTGGGACCTGGGCAGTGGGGCTGGGGCCTGGGGCCAGGAGATAAGGAGGACCTCACTGTGCTGCCCTCAGCCCCGAGGGGAACCGGCTGACAAAGCAGGTAGGGCAGGGCTTGGGGCTAGGGTTATCATTGAGAGCTGGTCTTTCATCTTCCCTGTGTCCTGCAGCGTTGGAAATGGAGGGGTTTGGGCTGCTCTGCACCTCCTGGACCAGTTCCCAGCTGCTGCTGCGTCCTGCTGAACGTGAGCTGCCATAGCCTGCAGCGGGGCGATGCCCCATGCCCTGGCAGCCCCTCAGGTGCAGCCTTGGTTGCATTCTCCATTTCCTTGGCCCCCCATCTCTTCATTTAGCATCACTGCAAACAACTGCAAGGACTTGGTCCCAGTTAGCCTTCCGGGGCCAAAGGTTATTAAAAACCACCCGTCTTTGACAAAACCCACTGAAGAGCCCCGATCCTGAACACAGCAGGGGCCTGGCACCGAGCTGTCTTTTTGTAAAGGTTTCCTGGCAGGTTTCCGGAAGGATCTGTTTGTCCTGCAAGACTGGAAATGCCTGTGTTGTCTCTGTGTGTGTGCAGGGGTGTGCGCGTGCATCCTTGTGTGACAGGAACGCACAACTGTGAAGGTTGGTTAGGTGCTTGTGCATGTGTGCATGTGTACATGTGTGTCCGTGACTGGTTCCGAGTGTCCCAGAGTGCACGCCTGCCTGTCTGCCCATGTCCTTGCCCAGCCGTGAGCGATTGTGCATATGGGATTGCTGCAGGATACTGGCCTGTCTGTGTGGGTGCCCGTGCCCCAGTGCATGTGTGTATCTCCGCTTGCCAGAGGTCAATCGACTTCCTTTCATGGGACATTATTTAGCACAGAATCGTGGGCATCTCCAAGCCCTTCCAGCTTGGCTTCCCGTGGGTCACGCTTCAGTCAAAGGGCCCTTTGTGCCACCGCTCTGCGCACGCCCGCGGGGCTCCCCAGCTTGCCGGGTCACTGCATTCCAGGCATGGTGGGATGATCTCATCTCTGTGACAAACCTCCGACCTCCCGGCCCCACGAACAAGCGTTTATAAAGCCGGAGCTTGGCCGCGACCCTGCAGGCTGCACAAAGCTTCATACGGGCTCTCCCCTTCTGCCAGCAGGCCAGCCCGAGTGCCCCCCAAGAGCTGGCTGCAGGGAAGGAGGATGACGCCGTGTTGTTCATGGCCCATAACCTTAGGCCAGATTCTTGTTGCTTCCTGGTCTTTCTGCCTGCAGTGATGTCAGCTCGGGGAGTGAGGTTTATGTGATCATGCAGCCTGAAGGATGTGGCGTGCGGGGCTCCCTGGGTTTGGCTTTTGAACTCCTGGGTTTGGCAGTCGTGCTGCAGCCAAGTAGGAGGAGTGCTACCACGGGCTCTGATGCATCCCTAGCTTTCGGGACTGATAAAGTCCCATAGGCTGCCTGGCCAACCTATACCTGCCAACACTGCACCCAGGCACGTAGGGTGCCTGCCAATGGATTTGGGAGTATGTGAAGTCCCAGGGTGAGAGCCTGGACGGAGGATGCTCACCGGGTGCAGCACCACACACAATGCTTAGAACGACTGAGTTCTGCCGGCTCGATTGATACGGGTTTTGGAGCTATATCGATCGGACTTGACTGATTCGCCCCGAAACACGAAATAAATTAATTAAAAAAAAATGAACTCACCAATCTACTCTTAACTCTGCTGAGGCATATCCTATTTAAAACTGCTTCCCTACCACATGCCTTGGACAACTCTGGGTTTTTTGTGCAATGGCTGGTGTCTCAGTGTCTTAAGACTAAGCGCTCTCCAGAGGCTGGCAGCCCCGTTGTGCTGGGCCCGTGCAGACCGCCACTCGGGATGTGCCCGTACGCCCCATGTGCTCTCACAGAGCTGACGTGCCTCTTTCGGCTGTGCCATCGCCTTCAATGAACTAAAACTCATTGTGACCAAAAGCATCTGTTGGCTCGCTCGGTACGGAGAACCAGAACGGGAGGCAGAAGCATGATGAATGGTGCAACTCAAGCCGTCCCTTCCCCAAAATGTTGGCTGCATACTAATGCACTTCCACCAGCCTGAGAGACATCAGAGGACCCAAGGAAGATTGTGTCTGGGGGAGGGTGCTTGCACACTGCCACCCCGGTTGTGTGTGTGCAGAGGGCTCTGTACTGCCCACAGCTCCTGCCCATTCCCCTCTAGCGCCAGGGGCAGGATGCTTTGTGAAGGAGGCGATCTGGGCTGCATCCTCTTGAAGAGTGGGCCCAGGTGTGTGGCAGGGTGGCAGCTGTGCACTGCTAGATGCTGACAGCACCGTAGAGCAGCAAATTGCCATTCCCTGGACGGTGATAACGGCACTGTCCTTCGGGATGTGCTGCCGTACCAGGTGACATCTATTTTCTGAACCACAGGTTGCTGGGAAGCACATGGCAGTTCTCTGCCATAATGCCCGTGTCCTCAGAGGGCACCAAACCTCAGTCTGCGAGCCCGAGAGTGGGCATCCCGGCTGTTGGAGCAAAAGGCTGAGCCAGGGAGCGGCATTGGTCTTCCCGTCTGCTCTTAGAAAGGGGTGGAGACACACGCAGCTCAAAGCAGTAATGGGCAAACCTCAGAGGTCGGGGTTTCATTTGGATCAAAGCCACATGGCAGCACCCAGAACAGCTCCATGTGCACCTCAGCACCTCCACGTACAGCATCGAGCGCCGGCGACCGGCATAGGCCTCCTTTGGTGCTCACTGCCAAGGAGTTTCCTCCTCTTCAGAGATCACCTTGGTTTTCTTCCTCCAAGAGTTATTTTATCTGTCATAGTGACACATATTTAGGAACTTCGTAAGATTTAAACCAGAGTAGGAGCTGCTCCCCTCTGTGCTAAGGAGGCTGGCACTGAGGTGCCGCACAGCCAGGCAGGCAGGTGTGCAGGGCTGGGCTGGCAGCTTGCAGTCTGGCTTGGGTAATGGGATGGGAGGTAAGGACGCCCCTTTTCCTTCCTCTAAGTGCAGCTGTGCTGGCCAGCCCTATAGGGGAGGGTGAAACCAGCTGCTTGGAGCCCATTCCAGAGCCCATGACATTTGCTTTTGGCAAAATCTGAGTATACTTTTTTCCATCCACTTCCAGAGCTGTCTATAAAGTCTGGGGAAGCTTTGCAGGGAGGTTTTGCAGGTTTGGGCTGGGCTTTCCTGGTCATATTGGGCCTTTAGACTTTCGTTACTTGTGGTTTAGATGATGTTGGGGGTGAGGGGGGGCACAGGGGGAACTAAGCAAGAATAAGCAATGGTAAAATCTGCAACGGAGAGAGAACACAGTGTGTGCGACTCCTTGAAACATGGGCCAGGCATCTGAGAAAATGAGTGCCGCCTGCACAGTCGAGGAGAGAGCATGAGCGTGTAAAGGTGTGGCGCATAAGAGGCACGAGGAGCCGCAGCCCTGGGGTTATATGCGTTTTACTCCTTTTCTCAAGCATAGATAGCACAAGTCCCTTTCTCAGGGCAGGGGCTGGAGAGCCAAGGCTGCAGCCTCATGCCATAAATGCATGCCAGCAGCTTGCTAATGGATAGCCTGGCATGGCTTCTTGCTGAACACTGATCACTTGGCAGGCCATTACCTTGAAAAATGAGTTCTGCCGAGCTTGCCTTGTGTTGTTACAAACTAATGATTTGCATTGATTAGCACGTGGCTCGTGAGTGTCTAATTTATCAATCAGCGGGCGCCGGGGGAGTACGTGTAAACCACGCTTTCAAAAATTATGTCATCTGTCAATTGGCTCATGAATGCTAATGCCGGTGCACCTGACATGCTCTCAAAGAAGGAGAGAGATGTCCCGCTCTTCCCTCCCTGTGACAGGCAGCACGGGCTGGAGCTAGAACCGGGGGCTGAGGAGCACAAGACCCGGGGTCTAGCCTCAGCCATGGTGGCTCTGCTCCAGACAGTAGTGATGTGTGTTGTAGTATCATGGAGTAGCCTCGGTCATAGGCCAGGGCCCCACAGTGCCAGGCACTGCACATACACAGAGCAAAAAGAGGCTCTTTGCCTTATGGTCTTGTCTTGGTTGTGATCCTAAATCCCTTGGCCGCTTCTCTATGCAATGGCTGCGATACCCTGGGCAGAGCTCTGGCTCTGTGGACATGGATTCAGGATTTTGCACCCTAGGCCATTCCCAATGGGACCCCATGCTGGGTAACACAAGCAGCTCTCCCAGCCCTGCCAGCTCTCCCCGGGCACCCTGGTTTACGGCCTGGGGTGGGATTGCAGTCAGCGGTGTGCGGCTCGTACACGGGGGCTTTTTAGGGTCGCCAACTCTGTTTGAATCTATTCCGGGAGGATTCGGGAACACCAATATGCCCGCGACACAACGCCAATGTGCCCACATACTGGCGTCTATCAGTTATGCATTATGGCGCGTAGACTTTACATCAGCAAGGCAAATGCACGTGGCTATTACATTTTAAAAACCCACTGGACTACTGTACAAATCAGATTCAGTGTTTAATATTTATTTTAATGAATCCCCTATCATTTATCTCCCGGGCGACTCTCAGCAGTCTCCTGGAGATTGATATCTAATTCCTGGAGACTCCCGGGCGATCCTGGAGGGTTGGCAACCCTAGGGCTTTTTCCTTGAAACCTTCCATTCGCTTCCTGGAAAAAGGCCTCATGGGAGCTGGAGGGACTTCACTCTCCTCCCTCTGCCCATGTTGTGGGGAGTGATTTCCATAAATGGCTGCATTGTGGTGACCACAGGGTTTAGGTCCTGCCTGCCCAAAAGGCCTGTGTCTGGAGCCTCTTTCTTGTCATGCAGGGTCTGCTGGGGGCCAGGGTTTGTGCTGAAACTGGCCCATCTGTCTAGCTGTCCTATTGCAAAGTGAATGGGGCATGCATATCCCTGCAGCTGTGGGCAGTTGTGAGACGGGGGCAATGGTTTCGGGGTCTTTCCAAACCGGGGAGAAAGGCCAGGCTCCCTGCCAGTCAACCGTGGGGTTAGCTGGGATCTGGGGTGGGTTTGTGCTCTGTCCAGCCCTATGCAGAGTGGCTGTGGGCAATGATCCAGAGGGGTCTGGATGAGCTTTGGCACTGGGGTGTTGAAGGGAACGAGTCCCCACATCACCACATGAAAATTCATATTCTTCAGGCCAAGTTGAACCCTTGTGCGTGACCAGCAGTGACTCCAGACCACATCTGCACTGGGCTACGAAGGCCAGGCGGCGTTGGGTTAAGGGAGGGACCAGGGGATATGCATTTGTTCCTGACTCTTTGCAAGCTGCTGGACTACTCCATGCTTCAGTTTCCACAGCTAACAGTGCTTGTCAGGAAGAGAGAGACATGCTCCTTCATTCATTAGCGCTTGTCGAGGGCTTTCAGCTGGAGGGAGCTATGGAAGCACAGCATTTTATTATAAATTGATCAGCTGCTAATGGGCATTAGACAAATTAGAGTGGATCGTTCGGCCAGCCGGCACATGCCAAGGCAGAGGGAAAATGGGGAAATGATGGTGCATTGCCTGCCCCCACCCCCTACCCCCTTTGCGAGATCGATAGTGCTCCATCGTGTAGCCAAGATCAATGGAGTAGCAGAGATGGCTCGTCATCTGAACGGCCTGCCATTAGCTCACGCGCTGCCTGCCGTCCCTCTGCCCCTGCCCCATGCCAGGAACAGCAGCCAGCAATGCCGGGTCCGTCGGGAGACATTAGAGCCATAAAACAGGGAGGAACTGATATTGGAAAAGCAATGAGGTATTCAAGAGGCCCCAGTGCAGTCGTAAGGCAGTGGCTGGGCACCACTCAGCACAGCCTGGATGGATGTGCTGAGCTCCACGGTCGCCGGGACCTCCTGGAAATGAAGCTCGAGGAGTGGGAAATGATGACGGCATTTTCCGTAAGGAACTGGGGGGGGGGGAGAATGGCCCAGCGGTTAGAGCAACACTTGTTCTCTGAGTCTAATGGGCTCTGGACCATGTGTCCAAAAGGGAGCAGCAGTCTTGGTAGTTTGGGTAAGACGGGCTCTTTCAAGGCGTCTAGCACTGGGCACTCTGCAATTTGTTAAGACTTTGTCACACGGGGAGCGAACCCAGTAACCTCTTCCTGCCTCAGTTGCCCCCATATCCAGCCTCCTAGTGCACAGACCCATTGGTGCTGTGAAGCGTGTTGAGAGGCCAGCAAGGGAAGGTGAAGCAGAGGGGCAAGGGATTTCTAGGACCCGGCAGAGATAATGCAGCACACTGGTGCAGCTAAGTAGACTCCGACGCAGAGCTACCCTGGGGGAAACGCAGCAGGAAAACACCCCTGGTGCAAGTCACCCTGGCATAAGTCCAGCGTGTCCACAGTTAGTCCGGGATAGTGGGTTGCTCAATGCGAACAGACAAACGTTACGTGTTTCCCTGGGGGGTGCAGCAGCTACCCCAGGGTACTTGGTCATCGGTCCACTCCAGCTCCAGGTGTGACTTGCATCAGTGGACAGAGCCAGTCTGAGTTACCTTGGTAGTACCATGTGTGCCCCGGCCTCAGACCCGTGCACAGCTGGCTTTCTCTCCTAGCCTTTTAAATTTCCCTTTTCTTTTCAAGCCTGCCTTTGTGACGCCTTTTTTTTTTCCCATCCCTTTTCAGCCAGGTGGGGATGGTTTGGCTTATTCCTGTGACCTGCAATCCCCTGGCTTTGAAATGTAGTCCTGCAACCTTTGTTCCAGCTGCTTAGGCATCTCCCCTGGGAAATCGGGCAATTTCATGGCCCAAATCAAACATTAGTGCTACCTGAATGGAGGCCGTGTGGAGCGCTGGCCTGGAAGCGTTTGGGTTGCTGATGTTTGCCAGCTCAGGCCCTGCTGATGCCGCATTGTGCAGTGATCTACTTAGAGCTAATTGAGCTCCAGCCCTTGGGGATCCACTTCCAACTGAGATCATAGCTACATCGGGACCTCCTGCCTCTGCAGCTGATGGAGAAATTGTAAGAACAATAGACTAGAGGGCCTGCTCCTGTTCCCATCTCAGCCTTTATTTTGGTGGAGGAGGATGGGGTTCACTCACAGAACAAAGGGATCGAGTTGTGGTGGGGAATCGCTGCCGGTGAAGCCAGCTGGAAGGTCACAAGCGGGAGATGCTGGTTTTGGGGGAGGGCAGGAGTAGCTGTATCAGTGGACCAAGAGGAAACAAGATCTTGCTTTCCTGCACATCCATTTTGGGGGGCTTTTGGGGAGCGGGAGCGAAGGGAGGTAGGTGGGATGGCTTTATTCAGAAACCGCAGGCCCGTGACCCAGCTGCACGGGGCTCTCTGCCCAGCTCAGCAGCTGGGCTGACCACTCTTCCGACTCAGTTTCCCCATCTGTGAAATGGGGATGTGTAAAGCACAGCATCTCCTGATGGCACACGCTGTGTGAGAGCTGAGAGTTGACAGCGGCAGAGTAGTCATTGCTGTCAAAAGTGCAGGCGTTCGCGCTTCCCCGGTGAGCTTAAAAGGGAGTGTGTTGAACTTTGTATTGACTATTAATGGCCACGCACATGCAGCTTTACTCTATGTTCATAATATAGTCTCTGCTTGTCAGCTGGCACCGCTCGTTCTCACTCTTGTGGCTGGAGTCATTTTATTTCTGGATGCCCTTGGACAAATGTGCAAGAGGCAAGAGTTCTTGTGGGTGGT
This sequence comes from Alligator mississippiensis, assembly GCF_030867095.1. NCBI lineage: Eukaryota > Metazoa > Chordata > Crocodylia > Alligatoridae > Alligator > Alligator mississippiensis. The sequence continues at coordinate 8,034,836 of NC_081827.1, forward strand.
ATTTTGTTGTTGGCCCAATTGGATGCTTTGTCTAGACTTAGGTAAGCTTTCAGATATCAGAGTACCCGTCCGCAGGCCCGTGAGACAGATCTAACACTGTTTAGATTGACTCTTTAAATTATTGATTTATCATCCACATCATTATCATTATTATTATTTTCATCATTTTTTACTTTTTTACTTTATTTTACTTTCTCCTCTTCCTTCAAGTACTGGCTTTGCCCTGGGTTGCTGTGTGCCTGCATTCCTCCGTCCGGCTTCTCCCTCCCGCCTCCCTTTGGGCCTTGTAGACACGGCATCCCTTGCTTCCTCAGCCAAAGAGTAACTCCAAAACTAAGCCCTTTCCAAGGCATCGCCGAGCAGATCTTGAAGGCACATCACCCTGCTGCCAACCCGGTGCCACCTGGAGGGGCCACGATACGGCTCAGGGAGGCTCTCGCCTGCTCCAGCCTCCCCTTTCCTGGATGAACGGCCGCAGCCAAGGCCGAGCAGGGGATGGTGCCTGAGTCTTTAAAGATTAATTGTGCTGTTTGCTCATTAAGGAGCTCGTTGGAGGCGAGGCCTAGCCAGAACGCTTGAGTGCAAGCATCTGTTTGCTAGTGGGAGAGGACATTTATCGTGTGCTATTTCAATGGCTGGAAATACACAGCCAGACCCAGATAATGTTCAAACAAACAAACAAGCAGCTGCCACGATGGGTCCCCCGACGGACGACCTTTGTGGAATGCTGCACGTATGTTTTAATAGCAGCCTGCCTTCCCGAATGAAGCCGAGGACCGTATCCCTCCCTGGAGCAGAATTAATATCATTATGGCAGGGGCATTTGCTGTGGGGATGGCCTAGTGCACGGTGTTGGGTGGGTGCGTGGGTGCATCTGGGTGCACCAGGCGTTAGGGTCGTGATCACTGGGCTGATCCTGGAGTGGTGTGCATCTGTGTATATAGCGAGCATAAAAGTGTGCACATACTCATTGGAGCAGGTGGGTTCACGATGGCATAGGATTGCGGGTGTGTGCCAGGGGCACGTGTTCACATGCGGAGGGACATGTATATGGCGCGTGGGTCTGCGGATGAAGGTGTACGGGAGGGTGGAGATCAGCGGCCACTGTCTGTAGCAGTGCATGCGTTCGGTGGAGGTGGGGCGGTGATGTCTGTTGTGGGTGTTTTCAACCTCGTTATACTCCAGGCACCTCTGAAAATGCCAGCTCTTCCCTTTTGCTTTTTTTCTTCCTTTTTTTTTTTTTTGATGATGGAAAAATACTGGAGTCATTCTGCTGCTGCAGAGATCTCAGAAAGACCACGGCTGGGCTGACTCTTAGATTCCTATTTGAAATCTCTGGGTTTATCTTGTGAAACATGTATAGGTGCTCTCACACCGTGCTTGCTGTAGCATCCTGGTTGAGAGTCGCCGGCACGGGAGCTGTGCACACCAGGAGGGCCTGGGTAGGTATGCACACAGGTGGGCACCTGCGGGGTCTGTGCCAAGGAAAGCTCTTGCTGTTTAGCATTCAGGAGCACTACCCGGAGAGGCCTTGTTTTCCTCTCTGTGCCCGGGCACGTCCCCGGTTGCATTGGGTTAGGAAGGAGAGTGTTATGCCGTCTTCCCACTCCATGTGCTGCCTGCCCTGCGTACCCTCGCAGCACCATCAAATCCCAGTTAGATGTCTGCTCTGGGCTTCCCAGGGAGGTTTCACGCCACCTGGCCCAAAACAGACATGCAAGGAGTTTGGCGTAAGGGTTTGACAGGGAGCTTTTCCTTCCGACATTCCTCCCTGGAGAGCCGGAGAGTCAAAGGCAGCACATCTGGGGCTGGTGCCTGGTACCCTGGAGGGGAGCTGAACGAGAGCAGCCCGGCTCGGTTCATGCCCAGGACCAAGAGGAGGCATGGAACGAATGGGTCCCCTCTCCGCAGACATGGTGGGCATGAGCTGGGGAGCACAGGAGTTTACAAGAGGACTCTCCATCCAGCTAGAGCTGAAGAACCAGCCCTGTAGCACACCGGCAGTCGTGCCCAGCTGTGGTGGAGAGGGCCGTGCGACACCCACGAAGATCAAAATCCCCTAGTTGCCTAACCGCGGCACGGCTGATCTTCCCTCCGAGATCTCTCTCTTCCACTCCATTGTTACCAGACTTTAACAAGAGACGCTGATCCCTGCCCCTCATCTACCTGCAGGCAGCGTGCCCACCCAGCATGTCTGGTCTGAGGGCTGTTGGGGGTGTGTGTGTGTGTGTGCATGTGAGTGTGTGACTCTAGATCAGAGCTGTCCCTGCCTCTCTCCTGCCACAGCTGCAAAATAATGACTTTGCAGGCAATTAGGCTAGCAATGGCTGTTAAATCACTTCCTCGCTGTTCCCGTGGATTGTGCTTTCGTGCTGCAAAGCCGCTGCTACCTTCTACCTGTATCAAGCAAAAGGGGGGCATACTTCATGCCGGCACAGATTATTACCCCAGCCTGCTCTTTCCTTGGCCTCCCCTTGTACCTTTCAGTTCTTCTCTAACAGGTGTCCAGTGTGGGTGAAGGTCTCTGGCTGAGGCTGGAGGTGGCAACCTCACAGCCTACACACCTGACCCTGATGGTATTGGAAACCTAATGCCAACACAGGTCTGGTCTAGGGCTCCCATGGAGGGAGCTAGGATCGGGAAGAGATAGACCTCACGGAGGAAGAGGAGGTAGCAGGTATAGCGCAGTGTCTGGGCAGATGGCAAGTATACACCATTGTAGCTTTATGTGCCAGTGTAAACCAGCCCAGGATCTGGAGAGGACAGATGCACAGCTATTGCAGGGTTTCTGCATTCGAGTGTCTCAGCTCCAGGTGGCAGGGGAAGGGGTGATAGACTCTTTGTATTGTGCAGGCACCTAGCCAGTGGTGGGAGCAAATACATCACACCTCCAACCCCTGATTCTGTCTCCACTGCATTGGGCAGCACCCCTAGTGCAGAGGCTTATGCCATCTGTCTGCTCCTTTTTGACATGGGTGGAAATGCAGATTGCATGGGTGTAAAGGTTTGCCCAGGGCCCTAAGAGCAACGAGATGAAGCTGAGCAGCAGAATGACACAGAAGATGGGGAACTCCATGACAGCAAGATCCATCCAGCTGTGGAGGAGTCTGCGCAAGGGAGGGCTGGTGGGGTCTAGTAGCTGGACCCTGGAGAGTGCACGGCAAGGGGCAGTGCTGGGTTGAATGCAAAATAGGCCAGACAGCCTCCGAGTCCTTCCCACAGTGCTGCAGGAGTCTCTCCCCACAGGTTTTGGGATGCGGTTGTTTCTAAATTGGTGCACGCTGCCTGGGATTCAGCTAGAGGTGATGGAGCACAATCAGAGTTTGGGGCCACAATCCAACCTCCTCCTATAGGGATGGCTCAGAGAGGGGCTGTGTCACTTGGTCCAGCATTGTGACGAGGTGGCCACTAGTTCTCCAGCTACCTCCAGCCTTCTCCACATCCAGTGTGTGTGTGAGTGCACACATGCATGCTCACACACTCTCTCAGCAGGCAGAGTGATTAGGAGGACTGAGCACAAGACTGTAGCCTAGGCAGTCCTGACTCCTAAGCCCTTCTGAGTATGTGTGAGGTCATGGTCAGTCCTCTTGGGCTTCTCTGTGCCTCAGTTTCTTCATTCTGAGTTGCCTTCCAGGCTCCTCTGGCTGAAATGCTGGTGCTCAATGACAGTCACTACCCTCAATTCATGTCTGGACTGTCTTCTCCATGCCTCCTTCCTGCTCTCTGTGCACCACTTGAATAGGCAGCATGACTCAACCATTGATTTTCTTGGCTCAAGGACCGAGTGGAAAGAAACAAGTGCCCAGGTTGTGTGGTAGGGACGTGGGAAGGGCAAGGAAGAGTGGGCTTCGTCATGTTATCAAGTATCCTGGTTGTTTCCTGTGGGGTGAGTGATGGAAGAGGGAGGAAACCTGATCCTTCATCGCCTGGGACAGACAACATAAGCATGAGAACAGATCCATGCCTGACCTAGCTCAGGACTGGGGGCTCAGGGCTTGCAGGCATGAGTGGCATGGCCCTGGGTCTTGCACCAGAAGCCCTCGGTGTGTGCCATCCCGCTTGCTCTCCGGCTTGAAGGAGCATGAGAGTTAGTGGCTTGTGGCTGTGTCTGGTGTCTGGGTGGTTCTTGCCGTGAGCATCCAATGCAGGGATGTGCATGAAAGGGAAAGGCTTTCATGTATGTACGGATTGGCAAGGGGCACCCTCTGGGAGGAGGGTTGTTGGCATTGAGTGATTGTGCATGTAGGTGTGTCGT